>NC_135022.1:8500462-8793365 GCF_051020955.1 Megalopta genalis
ATCGGTCGTTAACCGATAAGTTTTGAAATTTAATTTAATTAATTTTATTAGTGAAGTGCAGTGTGTGGGTGTAACGGCAACGCTGAGCTTAACATTGCTGCACGGAATTTACTGTTTGGTCACCGGAATACCTTCGCTTCGATTTTAGCAGAGCGCAAACATCTCGCCGACGGTAAATCCCATATTTACTCTCAATTTTCGATTTTCACGAGACGTTTTACTAGTGCGGCGCAATGGCTAATATGGCCAGTTTACAGAGTATCCGGCTGGGGGGTCTCAATGTTCTCCAGATAAACCTGCATAGGTGTCGGCTAGCCCACGATTTGCTGCAGCAGGCTGTGCGTGAGCTCGAGGTCGACGTTGTCCTCGTGTCGGAGCCCTGGACCGTTCCAGGTGACTGGCACAGGGATGAAACCGGAAAGGCGGCCGTCTGGGTCACGGGGAGGGGCGCTGCGGGGGCGGGGGTTAGGCCCGTGGGGGCCGTTCGGGGGGCGGTGGCGGTCGGCGTGGGTGACCTCACCCTCGTTGGCTGCTATTTCTCCCCGAATATTCCTCTCTCTGAATTCGGTGCCCTTCTCTGTGATCTTGAGGCTCTAATTGGAAATATCCCTCTGGGCCAGATTGCGGTGGGCGGGGACTTCAACGCGAAGTCCCCGGCCTGGGGATCGGTCTGCTCCGATGCAAGGGGGCACGCCGTCCTCGAGCTCATAAATAAGATGGGCCTCGTCCCGGTAAAGAGTACCGGGTCTTTCACTTTTGAGAGGGGGAGCCAGCGCTCCCTCATCGATTTTATGTTCTGTGGCGGCGGCGCCTATGCCAGGTTGATGGAGAGCAGGATCCTCGACATTGAGACTGCCTCCGACCACCGGTACATTCTACACAAGTTTGGTGGGTGCGCGGCCGGGCGGGGACCGCATCTCGGCCCACCGCGCCGGAGCATCGACACCAGGAAATTCTTGGAATTATATTGCAGGTATGCGCATGAAGCTAACCCTCTCAGTATTGTTACTGTTGAGGACGTGGACGCGTACATAGACATGATTGTCGACCTGGCCGGACGAGCGTCTCGCACCCTCCACCCCGGGCTGCGCGATAAGCGTCCCGTGTGGTGGTGGAGTAGCGAGATCGCGACGGCCAGGAAAATGGTTTGTAAGGCCAGGCGAAGCCTGCAGAGGGCCAGGCGCGGTCCGGACGCCGGGGCCCTGGAAGTTCGTATCTCGGCGTATAAAGTCCTTAAAAAGGACCTGGCACGCTCTATAGCGATTGCCAAGTCCGCCGCGTGGAAAAAGTTTACTGATAGCGTGGAGGCTGATGTGTGGGGCCGGCCGTACCTGTGGGTCGGCGGCAGGGTCAAGGGACGCTCTCCGCCAGCATCCCTTAGTGCCGGCGAGGTGGCGGACGTCGTCCGCAAGCTTTTTGTAACGGAGCCTCCTAGTGGGGCTCCTTTCCCTCGAATTGAGGAGTTTATATCAGAGTGCCCTGCCTCTTCTAGGCAGTTTTTTACAGAGGACGAGGTCGAGGCGGCCATCAAAAAGGTCAAGAGGAAGGCGGCCGGCGTCGACGGCATAGCGTCCTCCGTGGTCTGGGCTCTTGGGAGAGAGGCGCTCAGCCACGTCGCCCACCTTTTCAACACATGCCTCGAATTGGGATATTTCCCGGAGGCGTGGAAGGTGGGCCGGCTGGTGTTGATCCCTAAGAAGCCTGGACCCGGGGGCGTGGTGTCGTGGCGCCCGCTTTGCCTTCTCTCGAACTTCTCCAAGGCGTTTGAGTATTGTCTCAAGGAGCGCCTGGCGTCCGTGGTGGCCTTCGCAGGCAATCAATTTGGCTTTGTCAAGCGCAAAAGCACGGTCGATGCCATGTGTCGCCTCATCGACACATGGGACGCTGCCAAGCGTACAGGATTGCATTGCGTAATGGTTGCCTTGGACGTCAGGAATGCCTTTAACACCGTAAGGTGGGACGGTATTTTGGGCGCCTTGGCGGGGAAAGGGGTCTCGGCTCCGCTGTTGCGCGTGCTGAGTAGCTATCTCAGCGGGCGCGTGGTGGAGGCGACGACCCCGTCAGGACCTGAGCGTTTTCCAGTTCATGCCGGGGTGCCTCAGGGCTCCGTTCTCGGCCCCTGGTTCTGGAACGCCCAATACGATGGCCTCCTCGAGATGCCTCTTCCCAGGCACTGTAGTCTAATAGGATTTGCGGACGACGTCGCCCTGCTCGTCGGCGCGCGCAGTGCCGATCGCGTGGTTGCGTTGGCCGAGCAAACGCTCGCCCGCATCCGCGCGTGGTTCAGGGACAACCATCTAGAGCTGGCGGAGGAGAAGACCGAGGTCCTGCACCTGACCAGCAGGAAGGCTCCGGGGCCCCTCCAGCTGGCCCTCGGTTCGGCGTCCCTTCGAGGCGGCGGATGCGTGCGCTACCTTGGACTGCTGATCGAGGGAAATCAGTGTTTTCGTGCACATGTCAGGCGAAGCTGCGAGAAGGCAGCCAAGTACGCGGGCCTGCTAGCCCGAATCCTTCCCAATATCCGGGGCGGGGGCTACTGGGCTCGGCTGCTCTATTATAGGGTGGTCGAGTCGGTGGTCCTCTACGCGGCCCCTGCTTGGGCGCACGTGGCGTCGAGGTGCGGCAACGATAAGGCCATTAACGCGGTCCAGCGTTCGATCCTGGCCCGAGTGGCCAGGTCGTACAGGACCGTGTCCCTCGACGCCGTTTGTGTTCTGGCGGGCGTGCCGCCTCTGGTGTTGGTGGCGGAGGAAAGGCTTCGCATTTTTCGCAGGCTGTCCACCCTCGACCGGGGCTCGGAGGGCTTCGTGTCGGAGGCTGGGCGGGTTAAGGCTGAGGAAAGGCTTGTCACGTTACAGCGTTGGCAAGACAGATGGGATGCTGCAAAGCATGGACGCTGGACCCACCGCTTGATTCCCGTTATCAGCGAGTGGGTCCAGTGGGGCCCTAAAATTCTCAGTTTTCACCTGACCCAGTTCATCACCGGGCACGGATGCTTCTCTGAGTATCAGTCGAGGATGGGCTTTTTGTCGAGTGATCTCTGCCTGGCATGTGGGCGTGGGCCTGATGGCCCCGTTCATGCGTTCTTGGAGTGCGGGCGTTTTGCTGCCGAGAGGGGCGCCGCCGAGGGTTCGATGGGAACAACTATCGGCCTCGGCAATTTTATGGCGCTTTTAAAAAACGACACCACCAGGACAACTCTCGTTCGCTACATCACCGGTGTTGCCAAGCAACGAGAAGAGCTTGACCGGATAGAAAAGCGACGGCACCGTAGGATGCAAAGCATCAGACAGAGACACAAGCCTCAGCCTTTAGGCTAGGCGTTTATATTTTACTTATTTTATTTTAAATTGCTTATTATTATTATTATTTTTATTCTAGGTTTAATTCTTGACCCTGCTTTTTTGACTCTAGGTGTAGTATAGGCTTACCGTGGCCTTAGTTAAACGGTTTTTGACTCTTGATCCAGACACCCACCGTGCAGGAATCCCGAGAGGGGACGCCGCGGTGGGTGTTCTGCGCAAAGGCTGAAGCCTGAGGAGGGGTTTAGTGGGTATACCAGGCATTGCACCTTTTTCGCCAGGGAGTCCCACACTCCCGCCCACCAACATCCAGGGGCGGCGTGCGCAAAGCATTCCCCTCCTCCTGAAAAAAAAAAAAAAAAAAAAAAAAAAAAAAAAAAAAAAATGTCAAGGTTATGTCAAGGTTATGTCAAGGTTATGTCAAGGTTATGTCAAGGTTATGTCAAGGTTATGTCAAGGTTATGTCCCCCTATGTGGTCGCCACCTTGTCGTGGTATAGGGGCTTAAGTAACTGTGATGAAGACTGGAGCGATGCCGGCGGGAACTTCGGTTCCTGGCAGGGCCTCCCTTGCCGGTAAGGTCCAGTCGGAGCGGTGAAAACTAAGCGCGGCCAACACACATAAACTAACATGGAGATGTCTAAAACGACTTATTCATTTACTGCTCAGGGGGCTTCGGAACCCCCAGAGCCCGTTGTGGACGGGTGTGGGCGAGCAGGCCCCGCGCAACGGTCATCCGACGACTGCTCATCGGGTAGGGTGGAACCCCTGGCTCTCCCGATTGAAACAACTACAGGGAAGAAACATGGGATGGACACAAAGAGTGCCTGCCCCAAGGAACAGACAGTCAGCAGAGACGCCCGAGTGAATCTTACCAGGATTGACTTGGAGACCATCGCTTCGGTGAGAAGCAACGAGGGACACAAGCCACCAGGGAGACCAGGATGTGGGGATTCCGGAGTGGCCACCGTCCTTCCTGCAAACAAACCCGACGGCGTCGGAGAAGCACGGCGCACCGCTGGGAAGAAGGTGAGCCACGGAGAAGGGGAGAAGGCGGAATTCAAACCCCCCTACCCTCCCACCAAGAGAATTCCAAGGACTTCGCCGTCCGACACGCGACAGCGCTCGTTGTCGCTGACGGATATTGCGCGGACGACGGGGAAGTACGAAGAGGATGGGACCCCTCGGTGCACTGAACACGAGCCGACACGGGTACAAAAGAGGAAAAGGCTGGTTAACTTGTCGGACCACAGTGAAGAAGAAAACTCTGACACAGCCTGTGCACCGAACGACCTGATGCGGGGCATTACAGACCAACTCAGGAAACTGATATCCTGCACCAGAGCAGTACAGGCGTACTGCAGATCACAACCTGGTATTGACCCGAGTTTATCGCAGCTGGTTGCCTCGCTGGTGAGCGAAACCAACTCGCTGAAAAGGACCACGAAGGAGGCCATCACCGGAGGGACTCACAAACATCGTAAAGGGAACGATAGCACAATCGATGTCCTCCAAACCACCGAATATCTGACGCGTAAAACGCATAAAACGCTCAGAACAATGGGGACGCAAACCGCGGACCCGGAGGCAGTGGACCCTGGGGAGGTCACAAGATATGCGCAGAGGGAATTAAGCTCGGAAGAGCTCCGAGAGGTCACGAGTCGTAGTTGGGCCGCCGACGCCTACACTATCACCAGGACCGCTGAAGCCGACACCCCACCGAGGGACGCCAGTGGTGTGGCGTGCTTCGCCCCGGCGGACCTACAACCCGCCGATGGGGGGGCACGCGAAATCCTGAACAGAGTGACGTGCCTGGAAGACATTCTGGTGCAGGAGACCCGCAGGGGAGAGGTGGCTTACCTGCAAACCACCACCACGATTCCGGACAGGAGAGGAGGCAACACCACTCCAAAGACCAGAAAGAAGACCCTTTACTTCCTAATACACAAGGACGACGCTAAGGGCGAGGTGAATGAGCACACCGTCTATCAGTGCGTCAGAAGCCTGGCGCAGCTAACCGCGAACTCCTCGATGACGGGGGACATTGCGCTGGTCTGCCCCAGTGGGACTAGCATGGACAACGTCAGGAAGATAGTAGAGCTGGCAGCCCCTCTGAGCAAGACGACGTTCTGCCTTTATCCTAACAAGGGAGGATCGGCGGAGAAGAGGGCAAGAGGTTCTGACGGCGGCCATAAACCGGCAAAAGAGACGGTGACCATATCCGGCAATGGTCAGACATACGCGGATATACTACGCGCAGTCAAGAAGAACGTGGACGTGGGCCGAGAGGATATAAGCATAGCTGCCGTCAGAGCAAATAAAAAAGGAGACCTCGTGATTTCGGTCAGGGGTAACAGAGGCAAAGCAACTGGCTTCACTGCACTAGTGAACCAGAAGATTCCAGATGTCAGGGCGAAGGTGTCGACCCGGAACACCAAGGCACTACACCTCAAGGGACTGGATGGGGATGCCACCCGTGAAGATATCCTAGGGACACTCGCTAAAGTAATAGGGACCAAAATGGACGCGCAGGAACTGCAAGTGAAGGCCCTAAGGCCGGGGCATGCAGGGAGCCAGAACGCCACAATAATAACCACAGCCGAGATCGCCAAAAGGCTACTGGAAGTAAAGCGCTTCAGGGTAGGGTGGGGTCACTGCCGTGTGGTGGAACGCGTTGAGGTAACCCAATGTTTCAGGTGCCGTGAATTCGGACACCGCAGCACGACGTGCAGCAACGAGGACCGATCGAAGTGCTGTCACAGATGCGGAGAACGTGGCCATGAGAGAAAAGGCTGCACCAAGGAGGAGAAATGCGTGATCTGCGGCACGCTAGGTCATACAGCAGGGGGGCGAAACTGCCCAGCATACAGCAGGGCACTAGCGGAGGCACGGGAGAAACACAAAAAGGCCAAAGGAACCAAGGAGCAACCGCCTACTGACGGTGCCAGGAAGAACACCAGGAAACCAAAGGCGGCAAAGGCGAATAGTGGGAATAAAACAGTGGACCCGAGGAGCGGAGGAAAGAATGGCGGCGGACGAGACTCGGATGCAACAAGAGCTAACGAGAGCGATCCGCCGACAACCCGCATGGAAATAGACCAGGACCCCGTGCCGACTGCAGCTAATCCGGACCATGGGATAAACAGGAAAGCTGGGGGAAGGGTAACGCTGATCGCCAAAAGCGTCGCAGAAATGTATGAGGAAGGTTCTCCCGGGACACGAACAACCTCTGGAGGGGAAGATCTGACCACAGAGCCAAGAGAAACCAGGACAACAACGACGACAGGGAGTAGAGCCTCCCTGCAAGCGCCTCAGGACACCACCACGCAACAACAATAACACTACAATAACAACAACAATAACTAGCACAATCAATGACAAACACACACACACAAACACATCCCCGTACAAACCCAAAAGGCAGGAAGAAGGGAAAGGATGACCATCTAAGTATCCTGCAGATAAATTTAAATCACTGCAGGCTGGCTCATGACCTGCTACAGCAAAATGCCGTCGACTGGGGCGTGGATGTGGTAATCATATCCGAGCCCTGGAAGGTTCTGAGTGATTGGTTCGGGGCAAGCGACGACAGGGCGGCCATATGGGTCACGGAAAGGGCTACCAGGAGGACGGCCCCGATCCAGAAACTAGCCGGAACGGATGGATGCGTGGCGGTTCAGCTTGGTGACATCACAGTAGTGAGCTGCTATTACTCGCCAAACGTGCGACTGGCCGAGTTCGAGGCTCGCCTGCAGCATCTGGAGGGCTTGCTGGGTACCTTGGACCACAGCCGGGTTATCGTAGCGGGTGACTTCAATGCGAAGTCGCCGGCATGGGGGTCGGCGGAGACGGACACGCGAGGCGCGTCCACCCTCGAGATGGCCAATCGGGCTCGAATCAGCCCGGTCATCAGCAAGGGGGGGAGCACGTTTGAGAGGAACGGACGGCACTCGGTGATTGACGCCATGTTCTGTGGAAAGGCGGTGCTCCGGAAGCATATATGTAGCAACATCATTGACACAGAAAGTGCCTCGGACCACCGATATATAAGGCATGAGTTCGCCGAGGACGCCGCTCGATACGGAGGGGCGCCCAGGCCGGTAGCGGTCAACGTGGACAAGTTCCTTGCCCTCTACAAAGCGGCTGCGAGGCTGGCCTCGCCGTTCCTTATCGAGACGGCGGCGGACATAGATGGCTACATACAGCTGATGACAGTACTCGTGAGGGAGGCGTCCCGCCCCCAGCTGCGTTCTGAACACAGAAAACCCAGATGGTGGTGGTCACCTGAGGTCGAGGCGGCTAGGATAGCGGTGGTCAAAAGCAGGAGAAGGCTCCAGAGAGCAAGAAAAAAGGGCACCGCATCCCGGATTGAGCTTGCAGGGGCCATCTACTTGGCACACAAGAAAGAACTGAAATGGACTATTCAAGACTCCAAGAATGCATGTTGGAGGAGGTTCATCCGGGGAATAGACACGGACGCCTGGGGGAAACCCTACAAATGGGTGGTGAGAAATATAAAGGGGAGGCCTCCCCCGGCCGCACTGGGCCGCGGGGAACAGCGGGCGTTAGTGGAGAGGCTGTTCACCGTCGCCCCTCCGCCACCCGACCGGGACGTCGCCGATGCTGCGCCCCGACTGACCGCTCGGGGAGGGCTCACTGAGGAGAGGAATGATCCCCCGTTCACGGAGGACGATGTCCGCGCGGCACTGAGAAGACTCAGGAAGCGGGCCTTGGGGCCTGATGGAATGCCTCTGCCGGTTGTACGGTCGCTGGCGGGATATGCGGCGGGACATATCGCGCACCTATTTACGAGGTGCTTGGCGATCGGATACTTCCCCCGTGATTGGAAGGTAGGCAGGCTTGTTCTGATACCAAAAAAGGCGGGCCCGGACGGCCGGCCTGCCTGGCGACCGCTTTGCATACTCTCTAACCTTGCAAAGGCTTTTGAGTATTGCATAAAGCGGAGGATCGCATCCACTATCTCCTTCTCCAACAACCAATACGGGTTCACGAGGGGGAGAAGTACAGTGGATGCAGTTAGCCGCGTGGTTGAACTCTGGGACACGGCGAAGAAAAGGAAGAGGCACTGTTTCCTGATAACATTGGACGTCAAGAACGCGTTCAACGCGGCAAGATGGGAAAACATCCTGGAGGCCCTCCGAGGGAGGAACATCACCCCCCGCCTCCTTGACCTGATGAGCAGCTACCTCCGCAGGCGCTGCATTCTGACATGGACGGGCGGGGTTGCGGAGCGGATACCCGTCTATGCGGGGGTGCCCCAGGGATCGGTTCTGGGCCCTCTACTTTGGAACGTCCAGTATGACGAACTGCTGGACATGGAACTGCCGCGGGACTGCTGTCTCCTGGGCTACGCCGATGACGCCGCCCTGATCGTGACGGCCGGGGACATGGAGGCGGCTAAGAACAAGGCCACCACGGCCCTGAAAGATATCAGGACCTGGTTCGACCGCAACCACCTGGAGCTTGCGGAGAACAAGTGCGAGGTCCTCCACCTCACGAGCAGGAAAGCCAGACAGCAAATCTCGGTGAGGATTGGTGACGCCCCCCTCAGGGCATGCGCGGCAACGCGTTACCTTGGGGTTGTGGTTGAAGGCAACCAGTGTTACCGGGCCCACATTCGCAGCGCCTGCGAGAAGGCCGCGAGGTATGCCGGCATGCTGGGAAGGATCATGCCCAACCTGGACGGGGGAGGCTACGGGGCCCGAACATTGTACTACCGCGTGGTGGAGTCGGTGGTCATGTATGCAGCCCCGATCTGGGCCCCGGCCGTCCGCATGGGAAATAACAGGAGGCTACTCAACACCGCACAAAGGGCGATACTTACGCGAGTTATCAGGGCGTATCGCACCACCGCTCTGGACGCTCTGTGCGTCCTGTCGGGGTTCCCCCCCTTCGAGCTGGTGGCGGCGGAGAGGAGGCGCGTCCACACGAGATTGGCGGGTCTGGTAAGGGACTCGCCGGAGTATGGACAACTGACTCTGCGGGTCAAGAGAGAGGAGCGAGGCAGGACGCTGACCGAGTGGCAGAGGAGATGGGACGCAGCCACCGGTGGACGCTGGACGCACGGGATCATTCCAAAGATCTCGGATTGGATAGAGTGGGGCCCTGCGCTGCTGGACTTCCGCATGACACAGGTGCTGTCCGGGCACGGATGCTTCTCGAGCTTCCTCGCGCGCATCGGGAAGTTGGAAGATCCAACGTGCCTGCTGTGCCGGGGAGCTGAGGACACTGTAGAACATGCCCTGATGGCGTGTCCGGCTCACGATAGTGAGCGCTCCGCCCTGGTCGGAGAGATCGGGGCCTTCTCGATAGACCAGATACAGAGGATTTTGAAGGCTGACGAGGACAGGATACTGTTTAAGGGATACGTCGAGGACTGTCTCAAGAAGAGGGAAGCTGCTGTCAACAATGTCCAAAGGAGGAAGAAGGCCAAGCCGCAAGGCAAAGACAAGTAGGTCGGTCTAAAAAACCGTAATTCCAGCCGCCCCCCTCACGAAGCAATGCTGAAAGGCGGATTCCATTGAGGGGGGCTCCTACAACTTGGCTGAAGGGAGGTTAGGTTTTAGTGGGTAAGCCGATTGCACCACCCTCGGCCAGTCCCACACTACCATGGTTATGGTGTGCGTAATGCATTTCCCCCTCCACTGGAAAAAAAAAAAAAAAAAAAAAAAAAAAAAAAAAAAAAAAAAAAAAAAAAAAAAAAAAAAAAAAAAAAAAAAAAAAAAATGTCAAGGTTATGTCAAGGTTATGTCAAGGTTATGTCAAGGTTATGTCAAGGTTATGTCAAGGTTATGTCAAGGTTATGTCAAGGTTATGTCAAGGTTATGTCAAGGTTATGTCAAGGTTATGTCAAGGTTATGTCAAGGTTATGTCAAGGTTATGTCAAGGTTATGTCAAGGTTATGTCAAGGTTATGTCAAGGTTATGTCAAGGTTATGTCAAGGTTATGTCAAGGTTATGTCAAGGTTATGTCAAGGTTATGTCAAGGTTATGTCAAGGTTATGTCAAGGTTATGTCAAGGTTATGTCAAGGTTATGTCAAGGTTATGTCAAGGTTATGTCAAGGTTATGTCAAGGTTATGTCAAGGTTATGTCAAGGTTATGTCAAGGTTATGTCAAGGTTATGTCAAGGTTATGTCAAGGTTATGTCAAGGTTATGTCAAGGTTATGTCAAGGTTATGTCAAGGTTATGTCAAGGTTATGTCAAGGTTATGTCAAGGTTATGTCAAGGTTATGTCAAGGTTATGTCAAGGTTATGTCAAGGTTATGTCAAGGTTATGTCAAGGTTATGTCAAGGTTATGTCAAGGTTATGTCAAGGTTATGTCAAGGTTATGTCAAGGTTATGTCAAGGTTATGTCAAGGTTATGTCAAGGTTATGTCAAGGTTATGTCAAGGTTATGTCAAGGTTATGTCAAGGTTATGTCAAGGTTATGTCAAGGTTATGTCAAGGTTATGTCAAGGTTATGTCAAGGTTATGTCAAGGTTATGTCAAGGTTATGTCAAGGTTATGTCAAGGTTATGTCAAGGTTATGTCAAGGTTATGTCAAGGTTATGTCAAGGTTATGTCAAGGTTATGTCAAGGTTATGTCAAGGTTATGTCAAGGTTATGTCAAGGTTATGTCAAGGTTATGTCAAGGTTATGTCAAGGTTATGTCAAGGTTATGTCAAGGTTATGTCAAGGTTATGTCAAGGTTATGTCAAGGTTATGTCAAGGTTATGTCAAGGTTATGTCAAGGTTATGTCAAGGTTATGTCAAGGTTATGTCAAGGTTATGTCAAGGTTATGTCAAGGTTATGTCAAGGTTATGTCAAGGTTATGTCAAGGTTATGTCAAGGTTATGTCAAGGTTATGTCAAGGTTATGTCAAGGTTATGTCAAGGTTATGTCAAGGTTATGTCAAGGTTATGTCAAGGTTATGTCAAGGTTATGTCAAGGTTATGTCAAGGTTATGTCAAGGTTATGTCAAGGTTATGTCAAGGTTATGTCAAGGTTATGTCAAGGTTATGTCAAGGTTATGTCAAGGTTATGTCAAGGTTATGTCAAGGTTATGTCAAGGTTATGTCAAGGTTATGTCAAGGTTATGTCAAGGTTATGTCAAGGTTATGTCAAGGTTATGTCAAGGTTATGTCAAGGTTATGTCAAGGTTATGTCAAGGTTATGTCAAGGTTATGTCAAGGTTATGTCAAGGTTATGTCAAGGTTATGTCAAGGTTATGTCAAGGTTATGTCAAGGTTATGTCAAGGTTATGTCAAGGTTATGTCAAGGTTATGTCAAGGTTATGTCAAGGTTATGTCAAGGTTATGTCAAGGTTATGTCAAGGTTATGTCAAGGTTATGTCAAGGTTATGTCAAGGTTATGTCAAGGTTATGTCAAGGTTATGTCAAGGTTATGTCAAGGTTATGTCAAGGTTATGTCAAGGTTATGTCAAGGTTATGTCAAGGTTATGTCAAGGTTATGTCAAGGTTATGTCAAGGTTATGTCAAGGTTATGTCAAGGTTATGTCAAGGTTATGTCAAGGTTATGTCATGTCAAGGTTATGTCAAGGTTATGTCAAGGTTATGTCAAGGTTATGTCAAGGTTATGTCAAGGTTATGTCAAGGTTATGTCAAGGTTATGTCAAGGTTATGTCAAGGTTATGTCAAGGTTATGTCAAGGTTATGTCAAGGTTATGTCAAGGTTATGTCAAGGTTATGTCAAGGTTATGTCAAGGTTATGTCAAGGTTATGTCAAGGTTATGTCAAGGTTATGTCAAGGTTATGTCAAGGTTATGTCAAGGTTATGTCAAGGTTATGTCAAGGTTATGTCAAGGTTATGTCAAGGTTATGTCAAGGTTATGTCAAGGTTATGTCAAGGTTATGTCAAGGTTATGTCAAGGTTATGTCAAGGTTATGTCAAGGTTATGTCAAGGTTATGTCAAGGTTATGTCAAGGTTATGTCAAGGTTATGTCAAGGTTATGTCAAGGTTATGTCAAGGTTATGTCAAGGTTATGTCAAGGTTATGTCAAGGTTATGTCAAGGTTATGTCAAGGTTATGTCAAGGTTATGTCAAGGTTATGTCAAGGTTATGTCAAGGTTATGTCAAGGTTATGTCAAGGTTATGTCAAGGTTATGTCAAGGTTATGTCAAGGTTATGTCAAGGTTATGTCAAGGTTATGTCAAGGTTATGTCAAGGTTATGTCAAGGTTATGTCAAGGTTATGTCAAGGTTATGTCAAGGTTATGTCAAGGTTATGTCAAGGTTATGTCAAGGTTATGTCAAGGTTATGTCAAGGTTATGTCAAGGTTATGTCAAGGTTATGTCAAGGTTATGTCAAGGTTATGTCAAGGTTATGTCAAGGTTATGTCAAGGTTATGTCAAGGTTATGTCAAGGTTATGTCAAGGTTATGTCAAGGTTATGTCAAGGTTATGTCAAGGTTATGTCAAGGTTATGTCAAGGTTATGTCAAGGTTATGTCAAGGTTATGTCAAGGTTATGTCAAGGTTATGTCAAGGTTATGTCAAGGTTATGTCAAGGTTATGTCAAGGTTATGTCAAGGTTATGTCAAGGTTATGTCAAGGTTATGTCAAGGTTATGTCAAGGTTATGTCAAGGTTATGTCAAGGTTATGTCAAGGTTATGTCAAGGTTATGTCAAGGTTATGTCAAGGTTATGTCAAGGTTATGTCAAGGTTATGTCAAGGTTATGTCAAGGTTATGTCAAGGTTATGTCAAGGTTATGTCAAGGTTATGTCAAGGTTATGTCAAGGTTATGTCAAGGTTATGTCAAGGTTATGTCAAGGTTATGTCAAGGTTATGTCAAGGTTATGTCAAGGTTATGTCAAGGTTATGTCAAGGTTATGTCAAGGTTATGTCAAGGTTATGTCAAGGTTATGTCAAGGTTATGTCAAGGTTATGTCAAGGTTATGTCAAGGTTATGTCAAGGTTATGTCAAGGTTATGTCAAGGTTATGTCAAGGTTATGTCAAGGTTATGTCAAGGTTATGTCAAGGTTATGTCAAGGTTATGTCAAGGTTATGTCAAGGTTATGTCAAGGTTATGTCAAGGTTATGTCAAGGTTATGTCAAGGTTATGTCAAGGTTATGTCAAGGTTATGTCAAGGTTATGTCAAGGTTATGTCAAGGTTATGTCAAGGTTATGTCAAGGTTATGTCAAGGTTATGTCAAGGTTATGTCAAGGTTATGTCAAGGTTATGTCAAGGTTATGTCAAGGTTATGTCAAGGTTATGTCAAGGTTATGTCAAGGTTATGTCAAGGTTATGTCAAGGTTATGTCAAGGTTATGTCAAGGTTATGTCAAGGTTATGTCAAGGTTATGTCAAGGTTATGTCAAGGTTATGTCAAGGTTATGTCAAGGTTATGTCAAGGTTATGTCAAGGTTATGTCAAGGTTATGTCAAGGTTATGTCAAGGTTATGTCAAGGTTATGTCAAGGTTATGTCAAGGTTATGTCAAGGTTATGTCAAGGTTATGTCAAGGTTATGTCAAGGTTATGTCAAGGTTATGTCAAGGTTATGTCAAGGTTATGTCAAGGTTATGTCAAGGTTATGTCAAGGTTATGTCAAGGTTATGTCAAGGTTATGTCAAGGTTATGTCAAGGTTATGTCAAGGTTATGTCAAGGTTATGTCAAGGTTATGTCAAGGTTATGTCAAGGTTATGTCAAGGTTATGTCAAGGTTATGTCAAGGTTATGTCAAGGTTATGTCAAGGTTATGTCAAGGTTATGTCAAGGTTATGTCAAGGTTATGTCAAGGTTATGTCAAGGTTATGTCAAGGTTATGTCAAGGTTATGTCAAGGTTATGTCAAGGTTATGTCAAGGTTATGTCAAGGTTATGTCAAGGTTATGTCAAGGTTATGTCAAGGTTATGTCAAGGTTATGTCAAGGTTATGTCAAGGTTATGTCAAGGTTATGTCAAGGTTATGTCAAGGTTATGTCAAGGTTATGTCAAGGTTATGTCAAGGTTATGTCAAGGTTATGTCAAGGTTATGTCAAGGTTATGTCAAGGTTATGTCAAGGTTATGTCAAGGTTATGTCAAGGTTATGTCAAGGTTATGTCAAGGTTATGTCAAGGTTATGTCAAGGTTATGTCAAGGTTATGTCAAGGTTATGTCAAGGTTATGTCAAGGTTATGTCAAGGTTATGTCAAGGTTATGTCAAGGTTATGTCAAGGTTATGTCAAGGTTATGTCAAGGTTATGTCAAGGTTATGTCAAGGTTATGTCAAGGTTATGTCAAGGTTATGTCAAGGTTATGTCAAGGTTATGTCAAGGTTATGTCAAGGTTATGTCAAGGTTATGTCAAGGTTATGTCAAGGTTATGTCAAGGTTATGTCAAGGTTATGTCAAGGTTATGTCAAGGTTATGTCAAGGTTATGTCAAGGTTATGTCAAGGTTATGTCAAGGTTATGTCAAGGTTATGTCAAGGTTATGTCAAGGTTATGTCAAGGTTATGTCAAGGTTATGTCAAGGTTATGTCAAGGTTATGTCAAGGTTATGTCAAGGTTATGTCAAGGTTATGTCAAGGTTATGTCAAGGTTATGTCAAGGTTATGTCAAGGTTATGTCAAGGTTATGTCAAGGTTATGTCAAGGTTATGTCAAGGTTATGTCAAGGTTATGTCAAGGTTATGTCAAGGTTATGTCAAGGTTATGTCAAGGTTATGTCAAGGTTATGTCAAGGTTATGTCAAGGTTATGTCAAGGTTATGTCAAGGTTATGTCAAGGTTATGTCAAGGTTATGTCAAGGTTATGTCAAGGTTATGTCAAGGTTATGTCAAGGTTATGTCAAGGTTATGTCAAGGTTATGTCAAGGTTATGTCAAGGTTATGTCAAGGTTATGTCAAGGTTATGTCAAGGTTATGTCAAGGTTATGTCAAGGTTATGTCAAGGTTATGTCAAGGTTATGTCAAGGTTATGTCAAGGTTATGTCAAGGTTATGTCAAGGTTATGTCAAGGTTATGTCAAGGTTATGTCAAGGTTATGTCAAGGTTATGTCAAGGTTATGTCAAGGTTATGTCAAGGTTATGTCAAGGTTATGTCAAGGTTATGTCAAGGTTATGTCAAGGTTATGTCAAGGTTATGTCAAGGTTATGTCAAGGTTATGTCAAGGTTATGTCAAGGTTATGTCAAGGTTATGTCAAGGTTATGTCAAGGTTATGTCAAGGTTATGTCAAGGTTATGTCAAGGTTATGTCAAGGTTATGTCAAGGTTATGTCAAGGTTATGTCAAGGTTATGTCAAGGTTATGTCAAGGTTATGTCAAGGTTATGTCAAGGTTATGTCAAGGTTATGTCAAGGTTATGTCAAGGTTATGTCAAGGTTATGTCAAGGTTATGTCAAGGTTATGTCAAGGTTATGTCAAGGTTATGTCAAGGTTATGTCAAGGTTATGTCAAGGTTATGTCAAGGTTATGTCAAGGTTATGTCAAGGTTATGTCAAGGTTATGTCAAGGTTATGTCAAGGTTATGTCAAGGTTATGTCAAGGTTATGTCAAGGTTATGTCAAGGTTATGTCAAGGTTATGTCAAGGTTATGTCAAGGTTATGTCAAGGTTATGTCAAGGTTATGTCAAGGTTATGTCAAGGTTATGTCAAGGTTATGTCAAGGTTATGTCAAGGTTATGTCAAGGTTATGTCAAGGTTATGTCAAGGTTATGTCAAGGTTATGTCAAGGTTATGTCAAGGTTATGTCAAGGTTATGTCAAGGTTATGTCAAGGTTATGTCAAGGTTATGTCAAGGTTATGTCAAGGTTATGTCAAGGTTATGTCAAGGTTATGTCAAGGTTATGTCAAGGTTATGTCAAGGTTATGTCAAGGTTATGTCAAGGTTATGTCAAGGTTATGTCAAGGTTATGTCAAGGTTATGTCAAGGTTATGTCAAGGTTATGTCAAGGTTATGTCAAGGTTATGTCAAGGTTATGTCAAGGTTATGTCAAGGTTATGTCAAGGTTATGTCAAGGTTATGTCAAGGTTATGTCAAGGTTATGTCAAGGTTATGTCAAGGTTATGTCAAGGTTATGTCAAGGTTATGTCAAGGTTATGTCAAGGTTCCCCCCCGTGTCCGCTACCTTGTCGTGGTGGGGGGGCTTCGTGCCCTAATGATCCTCAAGGCTGTGCCGGCGGGGAATTTATTCCCTGGCAGGTTCTACCATGCCGGAGTGGCTTGAGGTGAGGGGCCAACTAAAGTCGGACACATACCGTAAACCTGTGGTCATGTTTTACAGGAACGGGGGTCTTGCCTTAACCGGCCGGGCCGCGAGGATGACAACCTCTCTAAAAAATCCCTAGCCCCAAGCAGTGTTGCGCGGTGAAGAGGGCGTAGCTGGAGTAAGCGCCAGCTATGGTTGGTGGGTGCACCAATCGTTAGCGGACAACCCCGGGGTACCTGGCGACCCCCCGGGCGTATTAGCCTTCCCCGGGTATGGCGGCTCTACCCGGGGTGACCTCCTTTCCGACCACACTCGTGGGATTAAGTATGGAGTCTACTTTTTCACAAACAACCGGGGAGGGGGGAAACGAGCGTGAGGTGGAGGTGCGCGGGCCTATCGTGCGCCTCAAAAGATGCACAGAGCCGGTGTCGCGGAGGCATTCGGCGACACGCGGCAAAAAGAGGACCGCAGCGGGCCTTGGTGAGTGCGATGAGGGGGAGGAGTCAGATTTCTCTGTCTCCTCCCACCACTCATCGCAGAGTGTCCCGGGCTCGTCGTCAGCGAGGAAAAGAGGACGGCCGCCGACGACCGGCGAATATGTTGGCCTCGCAGAGGCCAAACTTAGGCTGGCCGAGGCTTCGCAGCTGGAGGCCGAGGCAAGGGAGGTGGCGGCGATATTCGACCCGGGAGCCCCCGTGCCGAGACCGTCGCGGTCGAGCGTCCCGCTCCCGGACGAGACGGATATAGCGGAAAATTTCCGCAACCGTCCAACGCGGGATGTCGCGGCCGCTATATTGGAGAGCCTGGATGAAGTGGCCAGGATCTCCGGCGTGTCAAAGGGGCTGAAGGGCAATTTGGCCCGCGCCCTAAGGGTGGCCGCCTTAAACGGCAGGGTGGGGGTGTCCGAGCTTGCGGTTAGGTCAGCTACCGACGCCACGCGTGCCCTGGAGGCAGAGAATGCCGTCCTCAGGGGGCAAATGACGGAGCTGCGGGCGGAGGTGGCTCGGCTCCGGCAGGTGGTGGAGGCGAGTACGGCTGCTGTCGCAATGCCTCCGCCGCCGCGCCCGGGAGAGGGCTCAGTATCGCCGCCGATCGTCGCCGCCCGGGACTGCCAACGCTCCGGGCAAGAAAAGTCCTCGAACCCACCTGCGGCTGCGCCTGCAGATTTTCTGATGCAGATAAGCGCCCTGATAGACGCCAAATTGGCGTCATTCAGGAGGGAGCTCGCGCCGCGAACGGACTCGGCCATGCGATCGGTGGCACCTGGGCCGTCCGTCCCCTCACAGTCTTCGGACAGGGTGGGGCGGAAGACGAAGAAGAAGAAGAAAGGTGGGAAAGCTGGGGCGGCTATAGCGGCCCAGACGGAGCCCGCTCGACCGCGAGCAGAATCGGCGCTACACTCTGCCGCGCCTCCGCCCCAGGAGGCGTGGTCCCAGGTGGTTGGCCGCAAGGCTAAAAAGGCGGCTGCCAAGGCCACTGCGGCGGCGAATAATCAAAAAGGACGGGTGGTCCCGGCGGCCCCCAGGAAGACACCCCTGCCTCCTCGACCGCCACGCACAGCAGCGGTTACCATAACGGTTCCGTCTGGCGTGGATATTACTTACGCGCAGGCGATGGCCACTGCCAGGTCCAAGGTGGACCTGGCAGAAATTGGCATCGCCTCGCTGAGGCCGCGAAGGGCGGTGACTGGGGGGTTAATTTTGGAGGTCCCTGGCACCGATGGGGCCGCCAAGGCCACCGTCCTCGCCACAAAAGTGGCGGAAGCGCTGGCAGGCACCGGCGTAAAGGTCGCGCGTCCGGTCAAAAAAGCTGACCTTAGGGTGCGCGGCCTGGTCGATTCGACCACGCCGGCGGAGGTCGCTGCGGCTGTTGCCCGCGTGGGCGGGTGCAGCGAGGGGGACATCAATACCGGCGAAATCCGGTCTTCCCCCTCGGGATTGGGCACCCTCTGGGTCAGATGTCCTGCCGCGGCCGCTCGCAAGGTTGCTATCGCGGGCCGGATAACCGTCGGCTGGACCCAGGCAGCCGTGGAGGCCCTGAGTGCCCGGCCTCTGCAGTGTTACCGTTGCCTTGGTGTTGGCCACACCAGTCAGCGGTGCACTTCTGCCGAGGATAGGTCCGACTGCTGCTATAGTTGCGGCAGTCGGGACCATAAGGTGGCAGCCTGTACGGCCACGCCCAATTGTCCGCTTTGTGCGGGCGCGGGCAGGCCTTCTGGTCACCGCCTCGGCGGCCGGGCGTGTCCTGTCAGTGCGAGGCGAGGCAAGGTAGGCGGCCAAAGGTCGTTTGCCAGATTCAATAAAAAAGGGAAGGAAACCACGATGGCCAAGGCAGCGACCACCGTGGCCAGCAACGAAAAGGCGGCACCGCCTGATGCTACCGCCGCACCCGCGGGGGCGAATGGGGCCACTAAAGTCCCTGACGCCACCGCATCCGCGGCCGTGACGGCGATGGACACGGCTGTGTAATGGGGCCCCCGGGCCCGATAATACAAGTTAACCTCAACTGCTCGGCCAGAGCGCAGGATCTCCTGTTTCAATGCCTGGCCGAGCGGGGTGCCGGGTTGGCAGTCGTGGCGGAGCCGCACAGGGTCCCCAAACATCCACACTGGATGGGGGACTCGATTGGCTCCGCCGCGATTATTTGGGCTGGGAGGTCGGGGTCCCCGCCATGCTCGCTTATCGAGCGCGGCCTGGGATACGTGGCCGTTGATTGGGGCGGCACCGCGGTTGTGGCGATATACGCACCTCCAAGTTGGTCCCTCGAAGAGTTTGAGCAGTATCTGGACGGGGTAGGGAGATGCGTCTCCCGCTGCCATCCCCGTCCGGTGCTGGTCCTGGGGGACTTTAATGCCAAGGCCACGGCTTGGGGTTCCCCCGGGACTGATTCGAGGGGCCGGGAGGTGCTGGATTGGGCGGCGGGACTGGAGCTCCGTCTCCTGAACACGGGCTCGGTCCATACGTGCGTGCGGCATAACGGGGGGTCCATCGTTGACCTTTCGTGGGCAACGCCCCCGGCCGCGCGCCGTATTACGGGGTGGAGGGTGGCGGAAGGTGTCGAGACGTTGTCTGACCACAGATACATAGTTCTCGGCCTCTCCGCGGCCCCACCATCGACACCCCGTCGTCGCCCCGCCGATGAGGGTTCGCCTCAGCCGCGGTGGGCGCTGAAGCGCCTCGACCAGGACGCTCTGATGGCGGCGGCCCGCGTCGTGGCCTGGCCAGCAACACCGCCCGGGCCAGTCGACGGGAATGGGGAGGCCCGTTGGTTCCGGGGCGCAATGACGTCAATTTGCGACGTCGCCATGCCCCGGGCCAGGGTCTTCCCGAGGAAGGCGGTGTATTGGTGGTCGCGCGCGATAGCGGAATTACGCACCGAGTGCGTCCGCGCGCGACGCCAGTACGCTCGCGCCCGTCGACGACGACGTACGGACGACGTGCTGGCTGCCCAGCTGTACGGGCGATATCGGGAGAAGGTGGTCGCCCTGCAGCTGGCCATCAGGCGAGCGAAGGACCAGGCCTGGCGCGATCTCCTCGACTCTCTGAACCGAGATCCGTGGGGGCGCCCATACAAGATGGCATTGGGACGATTGCGTCCCTGGGCGCCCCCCGTGACGGAGAGCCTGGATCCGGGGCTGCTCGGGCGGGTCGTGGACGCTTTATTCCCCGTTAGCGGGGAGGCGTCCCGGTCCGTCCCTGAGCCAGAGGAACACGAGTGGTCCCCGGATCTTGAGGTCGCGCCGGAGGAGATGGCCGGGGTCGTCAAATGGCTCCGGGGCAAGAATACCGCCCCGGGGCCGGACGGTATCCCCGGCCGGGTCTGGTTGCTCGCCGCGAGCGTCCTGGGGGAGAGGCTGAGGAGCCTCTACTCTGGGCTCCTGAGGTCGGGGACGTTCCCCGACCTATGGAGAGAAAGTCGGATGGTCCTCTTGAGGAAGGATGGGAGGCCGGGGGATTCTCCCTCCGCGTACCGGCCCATTTGTCTCCTGGATGAGGCGGGCAAGATCTTCGAGAAGATCATTGTTGCCCGCCTCTCCAGACACCTGTCCCGCGACGGCCCCGATCTAGCGGACTGCCAGTTTGGCTTCCGGGAGGGGCGATCGACGGTCGATGCTATCGGCCGTCTCAAGTCCCTCTCGGACAATGCCCTGGCAAGGGGCGGGGTGTGCTTGGCGGTGTCCATTGACATCGTCAATGCGTTCAACACCCTGCCCTGGTCCGCCATTAGGGAGGCCCTCGTCGATCACCAGGTGCCTCCCTATCTAAGGCGGGTGATCGGAGCCTACCTGCGGGACAGGTGGGTTGAATACCCGGGCCGGTGCGGGATGATACGGAGGGAAGTGGACCGCGGGGTCCCGCAGGGGTCCGTTTTAGGACCACTCCTGTGGGACCTGGGTTACAACGCGGTCCTGGAGAAGGCCTCCCTGCCCGACGGTGCCACCCTCGTCTGCTACGCGGACGACACGTTGGTGGTCGCCGTCGGGAGTACCTTCGAGAGGACCATCCGACGAGCAGAGGTTGCGGTGGCAGCCGTCGTCGCGAGGATCCGCGATCTGGGGCTGAAAATAGCCCCGGAGAAGGCCGAGGCTGTCTGGTTCCACGGACGGCCTCGGTCTCGGCCACCGGCCAGATCGTGGATCCGGGTTGGAGAAGCCTGCGTAGAGGTGAAGTCCGAGTTGAAATATCTCGGACTGATCCTCGACAGCCGCTGGAGCTTCGATGCGCATCTCGACCGTCTCGTCCCCCGGGTCGAAAAGGCGGCGGCCTCTTTGGGCCGCCTGCTGCCCAACCTCGGGGGACCGGGAGATTTGGTGCGCCGCCTATACCCGGGCGTGGTGCGGTCTATGGCCTTATACGGTGCCCCAATATGGGCGCCGTACGTGATGACCAACCGGCGCAACACGCTGTTGTTGCGCCGGCTGCAGAGGCGGATGGCCATCCGCCTCATAAGAGGTTACCGCACCACGTCTACCGTGGCGGCGCTTGCTCTGGCGGGTGAACTTCCCTTCGAGCTTCAGGCGGCGGTGCGCGCCTATGTTTACAGGCGCACTAGCATCGCCAGCCGTGCTCGTGGGTCCCCGCCGGAGCGAGAGACGGTCGAGGGCTTCGAGCTCCAGGCCCGGAGACTAGCGCTCGCCAGATGGCGTGCCGAGCTTGGCTCCCACGCCGGCGAGCGCGTCCCCGGGGCTCTCCTGCCGCACTTCACCTCGTGGCGGGAGAGACGGCATGGCAGGCTCTCCTACCGAGCGACGCAGGTGTTCACCGGGCATGGCTGCTTCGGTGTCTACCTGTGTCGCATCGGGCGGGAAGCGACGACGGTGTGCCACCATTGTGGCGCGGAGAAAGACTCGGCGCAGCACACGCTGGAGGAATGTCCCGCCTTTTCAGCGCTGCGCCGAGTCCTAAAACGAGAAGTCGGCCACGACCTCGCACTCTCCAGCCTAGTTGGGGCCATGCTGGAGGGCCCGGGGAAGTGGGCGGCAGCAATCTCTTTCTGCGAGGAGGTTATGTCGCGGAAGGAGGCTGCCGAGCGGGATCGGGAGCTTACAGATCCCGCCCGACGTGCCCGGGGACGGCGTGCGCGCCCACGCCGAGAAACCCCGGGCAGCTGAGAGTAGGCGGGCGGCGGGTGTACCAGAATATGCTGGTTTCATTGCCCGCCGCCCGCCAACAGAGGATGACGTCCACTGTTGGGAGTGGGGGATGACGAGTCGCCTGAGGGTGGCGAGGGTTAACTGTGATCCTCCTCCAATATACTCGTCGTCCCCCCCGGCGGCCGCTGTGATCAGGGCGGGGGCCCTGGTCACCTATCGCGCGGTCGTCGTGTCGGGGCGGTGCGGGGTGCGACCCCTCTCGCCGCCGAATTTAAATGGATTTTAGGGGGGAGGATTTATTTTATTTCCCCCCGGGACGCGGCCGGCCATCGTTACCATCTTGATGGCCGGCCAGGCGAGGGGGAGCCGCGGTAGTGTTCTTCAAGAGTTCCCGTGGCTCCCCCGTTGAATCGCCAGCGATCGGTCCTGCGTCCTCAGGTCGCCGTGGAGGTTTTAGTGGGTCAAACCCCACACTACCCTCGTCCCGCTCCCCCGGGCGGGGCGGGGGTGTCTGGCAAGCAGATTTCCTCCACGTAAAATAAAAAAAAAAAAAAAAAAAAAAAAAAGGTTATGTCAAGGTTATGTCAAGGTTATGTCAAGGTTATGTCAAGGTTATGTCAAGGTTATGTCAAGGTTATGTCAAGGTTATGTCAAGGTTTCCGTGGGGGCGCCCATACAAGATGGCATTGGGACGATTGCGTCCCTGGGCGCCCCCCGTGACGGAGAGCCTGGATCCGGGGCTGCTGGGGCGGGTCGTGGACGCTTTATTCCCCGTTAGCGGGGAGGCGTCCCGGCCTGTCCCTGAGCCAGAGGAACATGAGTGGTCCCCGGATCTTGAGGTCGCGCCGGAGGAGATGGCCGGGGTCGTCAAATGGCTCCGGGGCAAGAATACCGCCCCGGGGCCGGACGGTATCCCCGGCCGGGTCTGGTTGCTCGCCGCGAGCGTCCTGGGGGAGAGGCTGAGGAGCCTCTACTCTGGGCTCCTGAGGTCGGGGACGTTCCCCGACCTATGGAGAGAAAGTCGGATGGTCCTCTTGAGGAAGGATGGGAGGCCGGGGGATTCTCCCTCCGCGTACCGGCCCATTTGTCTCCTGGACGAGGCGGGCAAGATCTTCGAGAAGATCATTGTTGCCCGCCTCTCCAGACACCTGTCCCGCGACGGCCCAGATCTGGCGGACTGCCAGTTTGGCTTCCGGGAGGGGCGATCGACGGTCGATGCTATCGACCGTGTCAAGTCCCTCTCGGACAATGCCGTGGCAAGGGGCGGGGTGTGCTTGGCGGTGTCCATTGACATCGTCAATGCGTTCAACACCCTGCCCTGGTCCGCCATTAGGGGGGCCCTCGTTGATCACCAGGTGCCTCCCTATCTGAGGCGGGTGATCGGGGCCTACCTGCGGGATAGGTGGGTCGAATACCCGGGCCGGTACGGGATGATACGGAGGGAAGTGGACCGCGGGGTCCCGCAGGGGTCCGTTTTAGGACCGCTCCTGTGGGACCTGGGTTACAACGCGGTCCTGGAGAAGGCCTCCCTGCCCGACGGTGCCACACTCGTCTGCTACGCGGACGACACGTTGGTGGTCGCCGTCGGGAGTACCTTCGAGAGGACCATCCGACGAGCAGAGGTTGCGGTGGCAGCCGTCGTCGCGAGGATCCGCGATCTGGGGCTGAAAATAGCCCCGGAGAAGGCCGAGGCTGTCTGGTTCCACGGACGGCCTCGGTCTCGGCCACCGGCCAGATCGTGGGTCCGGGTTGGAGAAGCCTGCGTCGAGGTGAAGTCCGAGTTGAAATATCTCGGACTGATACTCGACAGCCGCTGGAGCTTCGATGCGCATCTCGACCGTCTCGTCCCCCGAGTCGAAAAGGCGGCGGCCTCTTTGGGCCGCTTGCTGCCCAACCTCGGGGGACCGGGAGATTTGGTGCGCCGCCTATACCTGGGCGTGGTGCGGTCTATGGCCTTATACGGTGCCCCAATATGGGCGCCGTACGTGATGACCAGCCGGCGCAACACGCTGTTGTTGCGCCGGCTGCAGAGGCGGATGGCCATCCGCCTCATAAGAGGTTACCGCACCACGTCTACCGTGGCGGCGCTTGCTCTGGCGGGAGAACTTCCCTTCGAGCTTCAGGCGGCGGTGCGCGCCTATGTTTATAGGCGCACTAGCATCGCCAGCCGTGCTCGAGGGGCCCCGCCGGAGCGTGAGACGGTCGAGGGCTTCGAGCTCCAGGCCCGGCGACTAGCGCTCGCCAGATGGCGTGCCGAGCTTTGCTCCCACGCCGGCGAGCGCGTCCCCGGGGCTCTCCTGCCGCACTTCACCTCGTGGCGGGTGAGACGGCATGGCAGGCTCTCCTACCGAGCGACGCAGGTGTTCACCGGGCATGGCTGCTTCGGTGTCTACCTGTGTCGCATCGGGCGGGAAGCGACGACGGTGTGCCACCATTGTGGCGCGGAGGAAGACTCGGCGCAGCACACGCTGGAGGAATGTCCCGCCTTTTCAGCGCTGCGCCGAGTCCTAAAACGGGAAGTCGGTCACGACCTCGCACTCTCCAGCCTAGTTGGGGCCATGCTGGAGAGCCCGGGGAAGTGGGCGGCAGCAATCTCTTTCTGCGAGGAGGTTATGTCGCGGAAGGAGGCTGCCGAGCGGGATCGGGAGCTTACAGATCCCGCCCGACGTGCCCGGGGACGGCGTGCGCGCCCACGCCGAGAAACCCCGGGCAGCTGAGAGTAGGCGGGCGGCGGGTGTACCAGAATATGCTGGTTTCATTGCCCGCCGCCCGCCAACAGAGGAGGACGTCCACTGTTGGGAATGGGGGATGACGAGTCGCCTGAGGAGGCGTGGGTTAACTGTGATCCTCCTCCAATATACTCGTCGTCCCCCCGGCGGCCGCTGTGATCAGGGCGGGGGCCCTGGTCACCTGTCGCGCGGTCGCCGAGTCGGGGCGGTGCGGGGTGCGACCCCTCGCGCCGCCGAATTTAAATGGATTTTAGGGGGGAGGATTTATCTCCCCCCGGGACGCGGCCGGCCATCGTTACCATCTTGATGGCCGGCCAGGCGAGGGGGAGCCGCGGTAGTGTTCTTCAAGAGTTCCCGTGGCTCCCCCGCTGAATCGCCAGCGATCGGTCCTGCGTCCTCAGGTCGCCGTGGAGGTTTTAGTGGGTCAAACCCCACACTACCCTCGTCCCGCTCCCCCGGGCGGGGCGGGGGTGTCTGGAGAGCAGATTTCCTCCACGTAAAATAAAAAAAAAAAAAAAAAAAAAAAGGTTATGTCAAGGTTATGTCAAGGTTATGTCAAGGTTATGTCAAGGTTATGTCAAGGTTATGTCAAGGTTATGTCAAGGTTATGTCAAGGTTATGTCAAGGTTATGTCAAGGTTATGTCAAGGTTATGTCAAGGTTATGTCAAGGTTATGTCAAGGTTATGTCAAGGTTATGTCAAGGTTATGTCAAGGTTATGTCAAGGTTATGTCAAGGTTATGTCAAGGTTATGTCAAGGTTATGTTAAGGTTATGTCAAGGTTATGTCAAGGTTATGTCAAGGTTATGTCAAGGTTATGTCAAGGTTATGTTATGTCAAGGTTATGTCAAGGTTATGTCAAGGTTATGTCAAGGTTATGTCAAGGTTATGTCAAGGTTATGTCAAGGTTATGTCAAGGTTATGTCAAGGTTATGTCAAGGTTATGTCAAGGTTATGTCAAGGTTATGTCAAGGTTATGTCAAGGTTATGTCAAGGTTATGTCAAGGTTATGTCAAGGTTATGTCAAGGTTATGTCAAGGTTATGTCAAGGTTATGTCAAGGTTATGTCAAGGTTATGTCAAGGTTATGTCAAGGTTATGTCAAGGTTATGTCAAGGTTATGTCAAGGTTATGTCAAGGTTATGTCAAGGTTATGTCAAGGTTATGTCAAGGTTATGTCAAGGTTATGTCAAGGTTATGTCAAGGTTATGTCAAGGTTATGTCAAGGTTATGTCAAGGTTATGTCAAGGTTATGTCAAGGTTATGTCAAGGTTATGTCAAGGTTATGTCAAGGTTATGTCAAGGTTATGTCAAGGTTATGTCAAGGTTATGTCAAGGTTATGTCAAGGTTATGTCAAGGTTATGTCGGTCGGATAAGGGACTGTCATGCGTAACTAAGGTCTTTTGGCCATAGCCTCTGCAGTTCAAGTCTTCCCCACCTTCACGTGGTACCGGCTGTTCTCGCCGAAGGGGTTCAGGCTCTCGAATGACGCAGCAACAGTGGTAGCTGTCGACGGGCACAACCACTCACTTTCATATACACACACTTTTCTACGCGTGCTTCCGGGCACCCTTTGTCTCGGGGAGAGTGTAAGAGAGGCCTTCCCCTTTTTCCGGGGAGCCAGTGGATGAATTGAGTAACCCTATAAACGGGTTCACTCGTGAATGAAGGGGGCCTACCTATAAACGGGAATGCCCTGGCGGGTTATGAATGGTCCGGGTATCTGGTCAATAGGTACACCGGAATATGAATGAGTCTCCGAGTTCGAGGGGTCGCTGTCTGGGAGTACGGTGCAGTGATCGTCGGGGGAGGGAATGATCGGGGGTCCTGAGGGGACTTCCTCGTGTCCGTGTGCGCCCCCTATCTGGAGGGTACAGCGGTTAACACCGGTGGGCACTGCCGGGCCGCCATTAGTAGGGGGGCCCGAACCCAGCCCAGCCAGTTGGGAGGCAGCCCTGCACAGTGGTAGGGCGAATACGCTAAATCCCGCTTCTCGTAGTAGTGCCGAGTGGCGTCCGGACGGGTACCCTGCTGCGGGGAGCGGGGGGGGAACCGACGAGGCCACCGGATTGTAGGGACGCTCGGACATCGGGGGGGTCCAGGACGGGCTGCCGGTGCCCCTTCTCCCGGCGATCCTCCTGACCATATCACACATTTACACTCTCTTACACTGTTTTTGTCCCTTTATGTCTAACTTTTCTTTTTTTTAAAATGAACAGTGACAAAGAAAATAAGCAGGTTTTTACAGTGCCGCCTGCGTCCCTCGGTTTACCCGAGGTAAGGGTGCTTCCCGGCACCCGCAATTCCGCCAAGTCGGTAGGCAACCAGGCCGACTTGGACGTGCTGGCTACTGGAAGTCAGCGCCTCGATCTCGCGCAGGAGGGCTCGCCCTTTCTGCCGAGAAAGAGTTTGGCACGGTCTCCGCCGTCAGGATCTCGTGATCCTGCACGTGAGGCCGAGGACCGGGAGAATCCCCGGACGGCGGCCGTTACGGCCTCCTCTCCGGTGCCCAATCCCCCCTCCCCTCCCTTCTTCTCCCCTCTCCCTCCTTCCTCCCTCTTTACCTTCCCTTCTTCCCCCACCCTTGGCTCCGGAAAGGGGTCAGCGGGGAGGGGGAAGATCAAGAGGAAGAGGACCGCTTTTTCGTCGCCCGAAGAAGCACACGAATGCACGTCGGACGAAGCGACGTTGGCCAGTGGTTATGTGAGTCCCCTGCCTTGCTTGGAGACTCAAGTTAAGAAGGCGGTTGCCGGTACGCGAGCCCTCTCCAAAAAGCTAGGCGCCTTAGCTGAGCAAGAGGAGGGCACGCGTAAGCTATTTAACACCATTATCAGGAGTCTCAACGAGGTGCAACATGCGGTCAAGGCTATGAGGAGGAACGAGCGTGCCCCTTCAACCTTGACTCCAGCCCACCGCCCTCCAACACGGAGCTCCCCAGCTCCGGACGCGAAGCCTGGAGGTCGCGGGGTCAATACGGGCACGCAGACCGAGCCTGCGACGGAGAGGATGGACACCGAGTGCATCGCCCCGCCGAGGACCAGGTCTTGTGGCACTCAGACCTGCGACCCGCAGGAGGTGGACGATCATGACGTTGCGGACTGGACGCGCGGGGCCAGGGACTGGCCATCTCTCCGAGCACTGGTGGACAGGAGGTGGGCGGAATCGTCGTTCGTGAACACGACGATTGTCGAGGGTAACCCCCTCGTTAGCTGTCCGGACGACGATCTGGCGTGCTTCGCCCCAGCTGACCTCGAGGTGGGAACGGGCCCTGCCCGCTTCCTTCTAGACCGGATACCGGGGGTTGCTGACCTGAGGACGGACCCTCCATCGGTTGGTGAGTCCACATTTCTCACCCTCAGGACATCCATTCCGCGCCGCGATGCCCCCCCCAGAATCCGCGAGAAAAGAATATTTTTCGCGGCTGACAGGGCAACCGGGTCCAGCACCTTCGCGGCGGAAAACGCGTACAGGGCACTCGCGCACTTAAGGGAACTGGGAGTCAAGATGGCATGCAAGTGCATAGCCATTGCCTCCCACCCCGACATTCCTTCGGAGCCTTTCCGAAAGATGCTCGAGGCGGTTTTTTCGGGAACCGGGGTTGCAATTAAGATCTGGGGGATCCCAGCCGGCCAAATGCGTCGCCCCCCCGAGCAGCCCTCCGACACGGTACTGGTGAGGGGCGAGAACCTCACGTACGCTCAGATGCTTCGGGCCGTAAAGGATAAGGTCGACATCGACGGCGCGGGGATTCTCGTCTCCGACGTCAGGACCAGCAGGGAGGGACATATGCTCATACAAGTGAGGGGCGACGGGGCGAAGGCCAGGGCCCTCAGCTCCCTGGTTAACGAAAAGGTACAAGGGCTTAGGGCGTCGGTCGGGGTGGGAAGGGGCCCTCTCCGCACCTTGCACCTCCGCCGTGTCGAAGGCGACGCGACCGTCGACGACATAAAGGCGGCTATTCACAGGAGGCTGCCCGAATTTCCATCTGACAGCTACAAGATACGCGCTCTCCGGCCGGCGTTTGCTGGGAGGCAGAATGCATCTATTCTGGCTCCCGCGTCGGTGGCGGCGCGTATCCTCGCCCTCAGCCCGCTACGCGTGGGCTGGAGCTGCTGTCTGGTAACTGAGCGCGAGGAAATCCTCCAGTGCTTCAGGTGCCGGGGATACGGACATCGGGCCGCTGATTGTAAAGGGCCAGACCGTACAAAGGTCTGCCGCAAATGCGGCGCTGATGATCACCGGGCGGGCGAGTGTAAGGGGCGCGAGAGGTGCGTGGTCTGCGACCAGGACGGGCACCGGGACGGGGGTCTCAGATGTCCTGCCTACCGCAGGGCCCTTGAAGAGGCCAGGAGCAAGGGGGGGAAGCCTCCTTCTATCGAACGACGTCCAAAAATAACGCCGCGAGCGCGAGCCTCTCCCCCTTCGGTTGAAAAGGGGATTGGCTCGTCCGCGGTGCGTAATCATAATATAACACCTGAGCAGTCTGCTCGTCGGAATGAAGCAGGCATTAGTTCTGGGGGCGGTGGTACGCGCGCGGGTGGATGTCCGCAGCCTGCACCGCGCGGTGCACCGGCCGGGGGGGTACCCCCTGTGCCAAGTAGCGCGTCGCCAACGCGCAGCAATGTCTGCGCAGACCAAGGCGCAGACTCGGCCCTTCGCCGCGAGCCGTGCCGGAAAGAGCCGAAGCTCAGGCTGAAGAGAGCGCCGGCCCAGGGACGCGCGGGGGGAGACGGGCTGACGAGTCCGAATGACGTCGTCTTGCGTCCGCGCAGCACGGAACGCGCAGGCGGCGGCGCAGGCGCGGCCGAGCTGGGCGAAATTACACGACAGGTGCCGAGCGGCTCAACAAGCACTGCGGAGCAGGGACGTGCGGAGAGGGACGGTCCTCTCCGTCAAAATATAGAAAATAAGGCTGACGTCACGTAACGTCTGTTTCGATACGCGACTGACACGCACGGTTTTTGTGCAAGAGTTTTTGTGCGAGGTATATTTCTTGTCGGCCTACTTCTAAAACTTTTTCTTTTCTTACAGTTCTTTTCTTTTGTATAACGTTAGCTTATCGGTCGTTAACCGATAAGTTTTGAAATTTTAATTTAATTAAATTTATTAGTGAAGTGCAGTGTGTGGGTGCAACGGCAACGCCGAGCTTAACATTGCTGCACGGAATTTACTGTTTGGTCCACCAGAATACCTTCGCTTCAATTCTAGCAGAGCGCAAACGTCTCGCCGACGGTAAATCCCATAATTACTCTCAATTTTCAATTTTCACGAGACGTTATACTAGTGCGGCGCAATGGCTAATATGGCAAGTTTACAGAGTATCCGGCTGGGGGGTCTCAATGTTCTCCAGATCAACTTGCATAGGTGTCGGCTAGCCCACGACCTGCTCCAGCAGGCCGTGCACGAGCTCGAGGTCGACGTTGTCCTCGTGTCGGAGCCCTGGACCGTTCCAGGTGACTGGCACAGGGACGAAACCGGAAAGGCGGCTGTCTGGGTCACGGGGAGGGGCGCCGCGGGGGCGGGAGCTAGGTATGTTGGTGCCGTTCGGGGGGCGGTGGCGGTCGGCGTGGGTGATCTCACCCTCGTTGGCTGTTATTTCTCCCCGAATATCCCGCTCACCGAATTCGGTGTCCTTCTCAGTGGGCTTGAGGCCCTAATTGGAAAAGTTCCTTTGGGCCAGATTGCAGTGGGCGGGGACTTCAACGCGAAGTCCCCGGCCTGGGGATCGGTCTGCTCTGATGCAAGGGGGCATGCCGTCCTCGAGCTTGTTAATAGGATTGGACTCGTCCCGGTGAGAAGCGCCGGGGCGTTTACGTTTGAGCGGGGGAGCCAACGCTCCCTTATAGATTTTATGCTTTGTGGCGGGGGCGCCTATGCAAGGTTGACGGAGAGCAGAATTCTCGACGTTGAGACTGCCTCCGATCATCGGTACATTTTACACAAGTTTGTAGACTGCGCTGCCGGGCGGGGACCGTTCAGTGGCCCTCCGCGCCGGAGCGTAGATATTAAACGTTTCATAAAAGAGTATCACAAGTTTGCGCATGAAGCTAACCCTCTCAGTATTGTTACTGTTGAGGACGTGGACGCGTACATAGACATGATTGTCGACCTGGCCGGACGAGCGTCTCGCACCCTCCACCCCGGGCTGCGCGATAAGCGTCCCGTGTGGTGGTGGAGTAGCGAGATCGCGACGGCCAGGAAAATGGTTTGCAAGGCCAGGCGAAGCCTGCAGAGGGCCAGGCGCGGTCGGGACGCCGGGGCCCTGGAAGTTCGTATCTCGGCGTATAAAGTCCTTAAAAAGGACCTGGCACGCTCTATAGCGATTGCCAAGTCCGCCGCGTGGAAAAAGTTTACTGATAGCGTGGAGGCTGATGTGTGGGGCCGGCCGTACCTGTGGGTCAGCGGCAGGGTCAAGGGACGCTCTCCGCCAGCATCCCTTAGTGCCGGCGAGGTGGCGGACGTCGTCCGCAAGCTTTTTGTAACGGAGCCTCCTAGTGGGGCTCCTTTCCCTCGAATTGAGGAGTTTATATCAGAGTGCCCTGCCTCTTCTAGGCAGTTTTTTACAGAGGACGAGGTCGAGGCGGCCATCAAAAAGGTCAAGAGGAAGGCGGCCGGCGTCGACGGCATAGCGTCCTCCGTGGTCTGGGCTCTTGGGAGAGAGGCGCTCAGCCACGTCGCCCACCTTTTCAACACATGCCTCGAATTGGGATATTTCCCGGAGGCGTGGAAGGTGGGCCGGCTGGTGTTGATCCCTAAGAAGCCTGGACCCGGGGGCGTGGTGTCGTGGCGCCCGCTTTGCCTTCTCTCGAACTTCTCCAAGGCGTTTGAGTATTGTCTCAAGGAGCGCCTGGCGTCCGTTGTGGCCTTCGCAGGCAATCAATTTGGCTTTGTCAAGCGCAAAAGCACGGTCGATGCCATGTGTCGCCTCATCGACACATGGGACGCTGCCAAGCGTACAGGATTGCATTGCGTAATGGTTGCCTTGGACGTCAGGAATGCCTTTAACACCGTAAGGTGGGACGGTATTTTGGGCGCCTTGGCGGGGAAAGGGGTCTCGGCTCCGCTGTTGCGCGTGCTGAGTAGCTATCTCAGTGGGCGCGTGGTGGAGGCGACGACCCCGTCCGGACCTGAGCGTTTTCCAGTTCATGCCGGGGTGCCTCAGGGCTCCGTTCTCGGCCCCTGGTTCTGGAACGCCCAATACGATGGCCTCCTCGAGATGTCTCTTCCCAGGCACTGTAGTCTAATAGGATTTGCAGACGACGTCGCCCTGCTCGTCGGCGCGCGCAGTGCCGATCGCGTGGTTGCGTTGGCCGAGCAAACGCTCGCCCGCATCCGCGCGTGGTTCGGGGACAACCATCTAGAGCTGGCGGAGGAGAAGACCGAGGTCCTGCACCTGACCAGCAGGAAGGCTCCGGGGCCCCTCCAGCTGGCCCTCGGTTCGGCGTCCCTTCGAGGCGGCGGATGCGTGCGCTACCTCGGACTGCTGATCGAGGGAAATCAGTGTTTTCGTGCACATGTCAGGCGAAGCTGCGAGAAGGCAGCCAAGTACGCGGGCCTGCTAGCCCGAATCCTTCCCAATATCCGGGGCGGGGGCTACTGGGCTCGGCTGCTCTATTATAGGGTGGTCGAGTCGGTGGTCCTCTACGCGGCCCCTGCTTGGGCGCACGTGGCGTCGAGGTGCGGCAACGATAAGGCCATTAACGCGGTCCAGCGTTCGATCCTGGCCCGAGTGGCCAGGTCGTACAGGACCGTGTCCCTCGACGCCGTTTGTGTTCTGGCGGGCGTGCCGCCTCTGGTGTTGGTGGCGGAGGAAAGGCTTCGCATTTTTCGCAGGCTGTCCACCCTCGACCGGGGCTCGGAGGGCTTCGTGTCGGAGGCTGGGCGGGTTAAGGCTGAGGAAAGGCTTGTCACGCTACAGCGTTGGCAAGACAGATGGGACGCTGCAAAGCATGGACGCTGGACTCACCGCTTGATTCCCGTTATCAGCGAGTGGGTCCAGTGGGGCCCTAAAATTCTCAGTTTTCACCTGACCCAGTTTATCACCGGGCACGGATGCTTCTCTGAGTATCAGTCGAGGATGGGCTTTTTGTCGAGTGATCTCTGCCTGGCATGTGGGCGCGGGCCTGATGGCCCCGTTCATGCGTTCTTGGAGTGCGGGCGTTTTGCTGCCGAGAGGGGCGCCGCCGAGGGTTCGATGGGTACGGCTATCAGCCTCGGCAATTTTATGGCGCTTTTAAAAAACGACACCACCAGGACAATTCTCGTTCGCTACATCACCGGTGTTGCCAAGCAACGAGAAGAGCTTGATCGAACAGAAAAGCGACGGCACTGTAGGATGCGAGGCACCTCCAGTTGATCTGGTTGGGTCAATAGTCTAGGCGTTCACTATTTATTCATTTATTATTTATTCTCTTTTTTTTTTTTTTTTTTTTTTTTTTTTTTTTTTTTTTTTTTTTTTTTTTTTTTTTTTTTTTTTTTTTTTTCACTTTTATTTATGTACTTATTTATTTTCTATTTTATGTCACTTATTTATAGATGATTGTTCTAGACCTCGGTTCCCCTAGGTTTGTCTAGGTGCTCCATAGCTATTTTTTTTCTTGTCTTTAGGATTTTCTAGCATAGGCTTACCGTGGCCTTTGTCAAACGGTCATGACAGACGATCCAGACACCCACCGTGCAGGAATCCCGAGAGGGGACGCCGCGGTGGGTGTTCTGCGCAAAGGCTGAAGCCTGAGGAGGGGTTTAGTGGGTATACCAGGCATTGCACCTTTTTCGCCAGGGAGTCCCACACTCCCGCCCACCAACATCCAGGGGCGGCGTGCGCAAAGCATTCCCCTCCTCCTGAAAAAAAAAAAAAAAAAAAAAAAAAAAAAAAAAAAAATGTCAAGGTTATGTCAAGGTTATGTCAAGGTTATGTCAAGGTTATGTCAAGGTTATGTCAAGGTTATGTCAAGGTCCCCCCCGTGTCCCCCCCGAGTCCGCTACCTTGTCGTGGTGGGGGGGCTTCGTGCCCTAATGATCCTCAAGGCTGTGCCGGCGGGGAATTTATTCCCTGGCAGGTTCTACCATGCCGGAGTGGCTTGAGGTGAGGGGCCAACTAAAGTCGGACACATACCGTAAACCTGTGGTCATGTTTTACAGGAACGGGGGTCTTGCCTTAACCGGCCGGGCCGCGAGGATGACAACCTCTCTAAAAAATCCCTAGCCCCAAGCAGTGTTGCGCGGTGAAGAGGGCGTAGCTGGAGTAAGCGCCAGCTATGGTTGGTGGGTGCACCAATAGTTAGCGGACAACCCCGGGGTACCTGGCGACCCCCCGGAAGTATTAGCCTTCCCCGGGTATGGCGGCTCTACCCGGGGTGACCTCCTTTCCGACCACACTCGTGGGATTAAGTATGGAGTCTACTTTTTCACAAACAACCGGGGAGGGGGGAAACGAGCGTGTGGGGGAGGTGCGCGGGCCTATCGTGCGCCTCAAAAGATGCACAGAGCCGGTGTCGCGGAGGCATTCGGCGACACGCGGCAAAAAGAGGACCGCAGCGGGCCTTGGTGAGTGCGATGAGGGGGAGGAGTCAGATTTCTCTGTCTCCTCCCACCACTCATCGCAGAGTGTCCCGGGCTCGTCGTCAGCGAGGAAGAGAGGACGGCCGCCGACGACCGGCGAATATGTTGGCCTCGCAGAGGCCAAACTTAGGTTGGCCGAAGCTTCGCAGCTGGAGGCCGAGGCAAGGGAGGTGGCGGCGATATTCGACCCGGGAGCCCCCGTGCCGAAACCATCGCGGTCGAGCGTCCCGCTCCCGGACGAGACGGATATCGCGGAAAATTTCCGCAACCGTCCGACGCGGGATGTCGCGGCCGCTATATTGGAGAGCCTGGATGAGGTGGCCAGGATCTCCGGCGTTTCGAAGGGGCTGAAGGGCAACTTGGCCCGCGCCCTGAGGGTGGCCGCCTTAAACGGCAGGGTAGGGGTGTCGGAGCTGGCAGTGAGGTCAGCAACCGACGCCACGCGTGTCCTGGAGGCCGAAAATGCCGTCCTCAGGGGACAAATGACGGAGCTGCAGGCGGAGGTGGCACGGCTCCGGCAGGTGGTGGAGGCGAGAACGGCTGCTGCCGCAATGCCTCCGCCACCGCGCCCGGGAGAGGGCTCAGTATCGCCGCCGATCGTCGGCGCCCGGGATTGCCATCGCTCCTGGCAAGAAAAGTCCTCGCCACCGCCTGCGGCTGCGCCCGCAGATTTTCTGGCGCAGATAAGCGCCCTGATAGACGCCAAATTGGCGTCATTCAGGAGGGAGCTCGCGCCGCGAACGGACTCGGCCCTGCGATCGGTGGCACCTGGGCCGTCCGTCCCCTCACAGTCTTCGGACAGGGTGGGGCGGAAGACGAAGAAGAAGAAGAAAGGTGGGAAAGCTGGGGCGGCTATAGCGGCCCAGACGGAGCCCGCTCGACCGCGAGCAGAATCGGCGCTACCCTCTGCCGCGCCTCCGCCCCAGGAGGCGTGGTCCCAGGTGGTTGGCCGGAAGGCCAAAAAGGCGGCTGCCAAGGCCACTGCGGCCGCGAATAAAAAAGGACGGGTGGTCCCGGCGGTCCCCAGGAAGACACCCCTGCCTCCTCGACCGCCACGCACAGCAGCGGTTACCATAACGGTTCCGTCTGGCGTGGACATTACTTACGCGCAGGCGATGGCCACTGCCAGGTCCAAGGTGGACCTGGCAGAAATTGGCATCGCCTCGCTGAGGCCGCGAGGGGCGGTGACTGGGGGTTTAATTTTGGAGGTCCCTGGGACCGATGGGGCCGCCAAGGCCACCGTCCTCGCCACAAAAGTGGCGGAAGCACTGGCAGGCACCGGCGTAAAGGTCGCGCGTCCGGTCAAAAAAGCTGACCTTAGGGTGCGCGGCCTGGTCGATTCGACCACGCCGGCGGAGGTCGCTGCGGCTGTTGCCCGCGTGGGCGGGTGCAGCGAGGGGGACATCAATACCGGCGAAATCCGGTCTTCCCCCTCGGGATTGGGCACCCTCTGGGTCCGATGTCCTGCCGCGGCCGCCCGCAAGGTTGCTGTCGCGGGCAGGATAACCGTCGGCTGGACCCAGGCAGCAGTGGAGGCCCTGAGTGCCCGGCCTTTGCAGTGTTACCGTTGCCTTGGTGTTGGCCACACCAGTCAGCGGTGCACTGCTGCCGAGGATAGGTCCGACTGCTGTTATAGATGCGGCAGTCGTGACCACAAGGTGGCAGCCTGTACGGCCTCGCCCAATTGTCCGCTTTGTGCGGGCGCGGGCAGGCCGTCTGGTCACCGCCTCGGCAGCCGGGCATGTCCTGCCAGTGCGGGGCGAGGCAAGGTAGGTGGCCAAAGGTCGTCTGCCAGATTTCTTAAAAAAGGGAAGGTAACCACGATGGCCAAGGCAGCGACCACCGTGGCCAGCAACGGAAAGGCAGCATCGCCTGATGCTAACGCCGCGCCCGCGGGGGCGGATGGGGCCATTAAAGTCCCAGACGCCACCGCATCCGCGGCCGTGACGGCGATGGACACGGCCGTGTAATGGGGCCCCCGGGCCCGATAATACAAGTTAACCTCAACTGCTCGGCCAGAGCGCAGGATCTCCTGTTTCAATGCCTGGCCGAGCGGGGTGCCGGGTTGGCAGTCGTGGCGGAGCCGCACAGGGTCCCCAAACATCCACACTGGATGGGGGACTCGATTGGCTCCGCCGCGATTATTTGGGCTGGGAGGCCGGGGTCCCCGCCGTGCTCGCTTATCGAGCGTGGCCTGGGATACGTGGCCGTTGATTGGGGCGGCACCGCGGTTGTGGCGATATACGCACCTCCAAGGTGGTCCCTCGAAGAGTTTGAGCAGTATCTGGACGGGGTAGGGAGATGCGTCTCCCGCTGCCATCCCCGTCCGGTGCTGGTCCTGGGGGACTTTAATGCCAAGGCCACGGCTTGGGGTTCCCCCGGGACTGATTCGAGGGGCCGGGAGGTGATGGATTGGGCGGCGGGACTGGAGCTCCGTCTCCTGAACACGGGCTCGGTCCATACGTGCGTGCGGCATAACGGGGGGTCCATCGTTGACCTTTCGTGGGCAACGCCCCCGGCCGCGCGCCGTATTACGGGGTGGAGGGTGGCGGAGGGAGTCGAGACGTTGTCTGACCACAGATACATAGTTCTCGACCTCTCCTCCGCCCCACTATCGACACCCCGTCGTCGCACCGCCGATGAGGGTTCGCCTCAACCGCGGTGGGCGCTGAAGCGCCTCGACCAGGACGCTCTGATGGCGGCAGCCCACGTCGTGGCCTGGCCAGCAACACCGGCCGGGCCAGTCGACGGGAATGTGGAGGCCCATTGGTTCCGGGGCGCAATGACGTCGATTTGCGACGTCGCCATGCCCCGGGCCAGGGTCTTCCCGAGGAAGGCGGTGTACTGGTGGTCGCGCGAGATAGCGGAATTACGCACCGAGTGCGTTCGCGCGCGACGCCAGTACGCACGCGCCCGTCGACGACAACGAACGGACGACGTGCTGGCTGCCCAGCTGTACGGGCTATATCGGGAGAAGGTGGTCGCCCTGCAGCTGGCCATCAGGCGGGCAAAGGACCAGGCCTGGCGCGATCTCCTCGGCTCTCTGAACCGAGATCCGTGGGGGCGCCCATACAAGATGGCATTGGGACGATTGCGTCCCTGGGCGCCCCCCGTGACGGAGAGCCTGGATCCGGGGCTGCTCGGGCGGGTCGTGGACGCTTTATTCCCCGTTAGCGGGGAGGCGTCCCGGCCCGTCCCTGAGCCAGAGGAACATGAGTGGTCCCCGGATCTTGAGGTCGCGCCGGAGGAGATGGCCGGGGTCGTCAAATGGCTCCGGGGCAAGAATACCGCCCCGGGGCCGGACGGTATCCCCGGCCGGGTCTGGTTGCTCGCCGCGAGCGTCCTGGGGGAGAGGCTGAGGAGCCTCTACTCTGGGCTCCTGAGGTCGGGGACGTTCCCCGACCTATGGAGAGAAAGTCGGATGGTCCTCTTGAGGAAGGATGGGAGGCCGGGGGATTCTCCCTCCGCGTACCGGCCCATTTGTCTCCTGGATGAGGCGGGCAAGATCTTCGAGAAGATCATTGTTGCCCGCCTCTCCAGACACCTGTCCCGCGACGGCCCAGATCTGGCGGACTGCCAGTTTGGCTTCCGGGAGGGGCGATCGACGGTCGATGCTATCGACCGTGTCAAGTCCCTCTCGGACAATGCCGTGGCAAGGGGCGGGGTGTGCTTGGCGGTGTCCATTGACATCGTCAATGCGTTCAACACCCTGCCCTGGTCCGCCATTAGGGAGGCCCTCGTCGATCACCAGGTGCCTCCCTATCTGAGGCGGGTGATCGGGGCCTACCTGCGGGACAGGTGGGTTGAATACCCGGGCCGGTGCGGGATGATACGGAGGGAAGTGGACCGCGGGGTCCCGCAGGGGTCCGTTTTAGGACCGCTCCTGTGGGACCTGGGTTACAACGCGGTTCTGGAGAAGGCCCCCCTGCCCGACGGTGCCACCCTCGTCTGCTACGCGGATGACACGTTGGTGGTCGCCGTCGGGAGTACCTTCGAGAGGACCATCCGACGAGCAGAGGTTGCGGTGGCAGCCGTCGTCGCGAGGATCCGCGATCTGGGGCTGAAAATAGCCCCGGAGAAGGCCGAGGCTGTCTGGTTTCACGGACGGCCTCGGTCTCGGCCACCGGCCAGATCGTGGATCCGGGTTGGAGAAGCCTGCGTCGAGGTGAAGTCCGAGTTGAAATATCTCGGACTGATCCTCGACAGCCACTGGTGCTTCGATGCGCATCTCGACCGTCTCGTCCCCCGAGTCGAAAAGGCGGCGGCCTCTTTGGGCCGCCTGCTGCCCAACCTCGGGGGACCGGGAGATTTGGTGCGCCGCCTATACCTGGGCGTGGTGCGGTCTATGGCCTTATACGGTGCCCCAATATGGGCGCCGTACGTGATGACAAGCCGGCGCAACACGCTGTTGTTGCGCCGGCTGCAGAGGCGGATGGCCATCCGCCTCATAAGAGGTTACCGCACCACGTCTACCGTGGCGGCGCTTGCTCTGGCGGGAGAACTTCCATTCGAGCTTCAGGCGGCGGTGCGCGCCTATGTTTATGGGCGCACAAGCATCGCCAGCCGTGCTCGAGGGGCCCCGCCGGAGCGAGAGACGGTCGAGGGCTTCGAGCTCCAGGCCCGGAGACTAGCGCTCGCCAGATGGCGTGCCGAGCTTTGCTCCCACGCCGGCGAGCGCGTCCCCGGGGCTCTCCTGCCGCACTTCACCTCGTGGCGGGAGAGACGGCATGGCAGGCTCTCCTACCGAGCGACGCAGGTGTTCACCGGGCATGGCTGCTTTGGTGTCTACCTGTGTCGCATCGGGCGGGAAGCGACGACGGTGTGCCACCATTGTGGCGCGGAGGAAGACTCGGCGCAGCACACGCTGGAGGAATGTCCCGCCTTTTCAGCGCTGCGCCGAGTCCTAAAACGAGAAGTCGGCCGCGACCTCGCACTCTCCAGCCTAGTTGGGGCCATGCTGGAGGGCCCGGGGAAGTGGGCGGCAGCAATCTCTTTCTGCGAGGAGGTTATGTCGCGGAAGGAGGCTGCCGAGCGGGATCGGGAGCTTACAGATCCCGCCCGACGTGCCCGGGGACGGCGTGCGCGCCCACGCCGAGAAACCCAGGGCAGCTGAGAGTAGGCGGGCGGCGGGTGTACCAGAACATGCTGGTTTCATTGCCCGCCGCCCGCCAACAGAGGAGGACCTCCACTGTTGGGAGTGGGGGATGACGAGTCGCCTGAAGGAGGCGAGGGTTAACTGTAATCCTCCTCCAATATACTCGTCGTCCCCCCGGCGGCCGCTGTGATCAGGGCGGGGGCCCTGGTCACCTATCGCGCGGTCGCCGTGTCGGGGCGGTGCGGGGTGCGACCCCTCGCGCCGCCGAATTTAAATTTAAATGGATTTTAGGGGGGAGGATTTATCTCCCCCCGGGACGCGGCCGGCCATCGTTACCATCTTGATGGCCGGCCAGGCGAGGGGGAGCCGCGGTAGTGTTCTTCAAGAGTTCCCGTGGCTCCCCCGTTGATTCGCCAGCGATCGGTCCTGCGTCCTCAGGTCGCCGTGGAGGTTTTAGTGGGTCAAACCCCACACTACCCTCGTCCCGCTCCCCCGGGCGGGGCGGGGGTGTCTGGCGAGCAGATTTCCTCCACGAAAAATAAAAAAAAAAAAAAAGGTCCCCCCCGTGTCCGCTACCTTGTCGTGGTGGGGGGGCTTCGTGCCCTAATGATCCTCAAGGCTGTGCCGGCGGGGAATTTATTCCCTGGCAGGTTCTACCATGCCGGAGTGGCTTGAGGTGAGGGGCCAACTAAAGTCGGACACATACCGTAAACCTGTGGTCATGTTTTACAGGAACGGGGGTCTTGCCTTAACCGGCCGGGCCGCGAGGATGACAACCTCTCTAAAAAATCCCTAGCCCCAAGCAGTGTTGCGCGGTGAAGAGGGCGTAGCTGGAGTAAGCGCCAGCTATGGTTGGTGGGTGCACCAATCGTTAGCGGACAACCCCGGGGTACCTGGCGACCCCCCGGGCGTATTAGCCTTCCCCGGGTATGGCGGCTCTACCCGGGGTGACCTCCTTTCCGACCACACTCGTGGGATTAAGTATGGAGTCTACTTTTTCACAAACAACCGGGGAGGGGGGAAACGAGCGTGAGGTGGAGGTGCGCGGGCCTATCGTGCGCCTCAAAAGATGCACAGAGCCGGTGTCGCGAAGGCATTCGGCGACACGCGGCAAAAAGAGGACCGCAGCGGGCCTTGGTGAGTGCGATGAGGGGGAGGAGTCAGATTTCTCTGTCTCCTCCCACCACTCATCGCAGAGTGTCCCGGGCTCGTCGTCAGCGAGGAAAAGAGGACGGCCGCCGACGACCGGCGAATATGTTGGCCTCGCAGAGGCCAAACTTAGGCTGGCCGAGGCTTCGCAGCTGGAGGCCGAGGCAAGGGAGGTGGCAGCGATATTCGACCCGGGGGCCCCCGTGCCGAGACCATCGCGGTCGAGCGTCCCGCTCCCGGACGAGACGGATATAGCGGAAAATTTCCGCAACCGTCCAACGCGGGATGTCGCGGCCGCTATATTGGAGAGCCTGGATGAAGTGGCCAGGATCTCCGGCGTGTCAAGGGGGCTGAAGGGCAATTTGGCCCGCGCCCTAAGGGTGGCCGCCTTAAACGGCAGGGTGGGGGTGTCCGAGCTTGCGGTTAGGTCAGCTACCGACGCCACGCGTGCCCTGGAGGCAGAGAATGCCGTCCTCAGGGGGCAAATGACGGAGCTGCGGGCGGAGGTGGCTCGGCTCCGGCAGGTGGTGGAGGCGAGTACGGCTGCTGCCGCAATGCCTCCGCCGCCGCGCCCGGGAAAGGGCTCAGTATCGCTACCGATCGTCGGCGCTCGGGATTGCCATCGCTCCGGGCAAGAAAAGTCCTCGCCACCACCTGCGGCTGCGCCCGCAGATTTTCTGGCGCAGATAAGCGCCCTGATAGACGCCAAATTGGCGTCATTCAGGAGGGAGCTCGCGCCGCGAACGGACTCGGCCATGCGATCGGTGGCACCTGGGCCGTCCGTCCCCTCACAGTCTTCGGACAGGGTGGGGCGGAAGACGAAGAAGAAGAAGAAAGGTGGGAAAGCTGGGGCGGCTATAGCGGCCCAGACGGAGCCCGCTCGACCGCGAGCAGAATCGGCGCTACCCTCTGCCGCGCCTCCGCCCCAGGAGGCGTGGTCCCAGGTGGTTGGCCGCAAGGCTAAAAAGGCGGCTGCCAAGGCCACTGCGGCGGCGAATAATAAAAAAGGACGGGTGGTCCCGGCGGCCCCCAGGAAGACACCCCTGCCTCCGCGACCGCCACGCACAGCAGCGGTTACCATAACGGTTCCGTCTGGCGTGGACATTACTTACGCGCAGGCGATGGCCACTGCCAGGTCCAAGGTGGACCTGGCAGAAATTGGCATCGCCTCGCTGAGGCCGCGAAGGGCGGTGACTGGGGGGTTAATTTTGGAAGTCCCTGGCACCGATGGGGCCGCCAAGGCCACCGTCCTCGCCACAAAAGTGGCGGAAGCGCTGGCAGGCACCGGCGTAAAGGTCGCGCGTCCGGTCAAAAAAGCTGACCTTAGGGTGCGCGGCCTGGTCGATTCGACCACGCCGGCGGAGGTCGCTGCGGCTGTTGCCCGCGTGGGCGGGTGCAGCGAGGGGGACATCAATACCGGCGAAATCCGGTCTTCCCCCTCGGGATTGGGCACCCTCTGGGTCCGATGTCCTGCCGCGGCCGCTCGCAAGGTTGCTGTCGCGGGCCGGATAACCGTCGGCTGGACCCAGGCAGCCGTGGAGGCCCTGAGTGCCCGGCCTCTGCAGTGTTACCGTTGCCTTGGTGTTGGCCACACCAGTCAGCGGTGCACTTCTGCCGAGGATAGGTCCGACTGCTGCTATAGATGCGGCAGTCGGGACCATAAGGCGGCAGCCTGTACGGCCACGCCCAATTGCCCGCTTTGTGCGGGCGCGGGCAAGCCGTCTGGTCACCGCCTCGGCAGCCGGGCATGTCCTGCCAGTGTGAGGCGAGGCAAGGTGGGCGGCCAAAGGCCGTCTGCCAGACTTAATAAAAAAGGGAAGGCAACCACGATGGCCAAGGCAGCGACCACCGTGGCCAGCAACGGAAAGGCAGCATCGCCTGATGCTACCGCCTCGCCCGCGGGGGCGGATGGGGCCATTAAAGTCCCAGACGCCACCGTATCCGCGGCCGTGACGGCGATGGACACGGCTGTGTAATGGGGCCCCCGGGCCCGATAATACAAGTTAACCTCAACTGCTCGGCCAGAGCGCAGGATCTCCTGTTTCAATGCATGGCCGAGCGGGGTGCCGGGTTGGCAGTCGTGGCGGAGCCGCACAGGGTCCCCAAACATCCACACTGGGCGGGGGACTCGATTGGCACCGCCGCGATTATTTGGGCTGGGAGGCCGGGGTCCCCGCCGTGCTCAGTTATTGAGCGCGGCCTGGGATACGTGGCCGTTGATTGGGGCGGCACCGCGGTTGTGGCGATATACGCACCTCCAAGGTGGTCCCTCGAAGAGTTTGAGCAGTATCTGGACGGGGTAGGGAGATGCGTCTCCCGCTGCCATCCCGGTCCGGTGCTGGTCCTGGGGGACTTCAATGCCAAGGCCACGGCTTGGGGTTCCCCCGGGACTGACTCGAGGGGCCAGGAGGTGCTTGATTGGGCGGCGGGACTGGAGCTCCGTCTCCTGAACACGGGCTCGGTCCATACGTGCGTGCGGCATAACGGGGGGTCCATCGTTGACCTTTCGTGGGCAACGCCCCCGGCCGCGCGCCGTATTACGGGGTGGAGGGTGGCGGAAGGGGTCGAGACGTTGTCTGACCATAGATACATAGTTCTCGACCTCTCCGCCGCCCCACCATCGACACCCCGTCGTCGCCCCGCCGATGAAGGTTCGCCTCAGCCGCGGTGGGCGCTAAAGCGCCTCGACCAGGACGCTCTGATGGCCGCAGCACACGTCGTGGCCTGGCCAGCAACACCGGCCGGGACAGTCGACGGGAATGGGGAGGCCCATTGGTTCCGTGGCGCAATGACGTCCATTTGCGACGTAGCCATGCCCCGGGCCAGGGTCTTCCCGAGGAAGGCGGTGTACTGGTGGTCGCGCGCGATAGCGGAGTTACGCACCGAGTGCGTCCGCGCGCGACGCCAGTACGCTCGCGCCCGTCGACGACGACGTACGGACGACGTTCTGGCTGCCCAGCTGTACGGGCGATATCGGGAGAAGGTGGTCGCCCTGCAGCTGGCCATCAGGCGAGCGAAGGACCAGGCCTGGCGCGATCTCCTCGGCTCTCTAAACCGAGATCCGTGGGGGCGCCCATACAAGATGGCATTGGGACGATTGCGTCCCTGGGCGCCCCCCGTGACGGAGAGCCTGGATCCGGGGCTGCTCGGGCGGGTCGTGGACGCTTTATTCCCCGTTAGCGGGGAGGCGTCCCGGCCTGTCCCTGAGCCAGAGGAACATGAGTGGTCCCCGGATCTTGAGGTCGCGCCGGAGGAGATGGCCGGGGTCGTCAAATGGCTCCGGGGCAAGAATACCGCCCCGGGGCCGGACGGTATCCCCGGCCGCGTCTGGTTGCTCGCCACGAGCGTCCTGGGGGAGAGGCTGAGGAGCCTCTACTCTGGGCTTCTGAGGTTGGGAACGTTCCCCGACCTATGGAGAGAAAGTCGGATGGTCCTCTTGAGGAAGGATGGGAGGCCGGGGGATTCTCCCTCCGCGTACCGGCCCATTTGTCTCCTGGATGAGGCGGGCAAGATCTTCGAGAAGATCATTGTTGCCCGCCTCTCCAGACACCTGTCCCGCGACGGCCCAGATCTGGCGGACTGCCAGTTTGGCTTCCGGGAGGGGCGATCGACGGTCGACGCAATCGACCGTCTCAAGTCCCTCTCGGACAATGCCGTGGCAAGGGGCGGGGTGTGCTTGGCGGTGTCCATTGACATCGTCAATGCGTTCAACACCCTGCCCTGGTCCGCCATTAGGGAGGCCCTCGTCGATCACCAGGTGCCTCCCTATCTGAGGCGGGTGATCGGGGCCTACCTGCGGGACAGGTGGGTTGAATACCCGGGCCGGTGCGGGATGATACGGAGGGAAGTGGACCGCGGGGTCCCGCAGGGGTCCGTTTTAGGACCGCTCCTGTGGGACCTAGGTTACAACGCGGTCCTGGAAAAGGCCTCCCTGCCCGACGGTGCCACCCTCGTCTGCTACGCGGACGACACGTTGGTGGTCGCCGTCGGGAGTACCTTCGAGAGGACCATCCGTCGAGCAGAGGTTGCGGTGGCAGCCGTCGTCGCGAGGATCCGCGATCTGGGGCTGAAAATAGCCCCGGAGAAGGCCGAGGCTGTCTGGTTTCACGGACGGCCTCGGTCTCGGCCACCGGCCAGATCGTGGATCCGGGTTGGAGAAGCCTGCGTCGAGGTGAAGTCCGAGTTGAAATATCTCGGACTGATCCTCGACAGCCACTGGTGCTTCGATGCGCATCTCGACCGTCTCGTCCCCCGAGTCGAAAAGGCGGCGGCCTCTTTGGGCCGCCTGCTGCCCAACCTCGGGGGACCGGGAGATTTGGTGCGCCGCCTATACGTGGGCGTGGTGCGGTCTATGGCCTTATACGGTGCCCCAATATGGGCGCCGTACGTGATGACCAGCCGGCGCAACACGCTATTGTTGCGCCGGCTGCAGAGGCGGATGGCCATCCGCCTCATAAGAGGTTACCGCACCACGTCTACCGTGGCGGCGCTTGCTCTGGCGGGAGAACTTCCCTTCGAGCTTCAGGCGGCGGTGCGCGCCTATGTTTATGGGCGCACAAGCATCACCAGCCGTGCTCGAGGGGCCCCGCCGGAGCGAGAGACGGTCGGGGGCTTCGAGCTCCAGGCCCGGAGACTAGCGCTCGCCAGATGGCGTGCCGAGCTTTGCTCCCACGCCGGCGAGCGCGTCCCCGGGGCTCTCCTGCCGCACTTCACCTCGTGGCGGGAGAGACGGCATGGCAGGCTCTCCTACCGAGCGACGCAGGTGTTCACCGGGCATGGCTGCTTCGGTGTCTACCTGTGTCGCATCGGGCGGGAAGCGACGACGGTGTGCCACCATTGTGGCGCGGAGGAAGACTCGGCGCAGCACACGCTGGAGGAATGTCCCGCCTTTTCAGCGCTGCGCCGAGTCCTAAAACGGGAAGTCGGTCACGACCTCGCACTCTCCAGCCTAGTTGGGGCCATGCTGGAGAGCCCGGGGAAGTGGGCGGCAGCAATCTCTTTCTGCGAGGATGTTATGTCGCGGAAGGAGGCTGCCGAGCGGGATCGGGAGCTTACAGATCCCGCCCGACGTTCCCGGGGACGGCGTGCGCGCCCACGCCGAGAAACCCCGGGCAGCTGAGAGTAGGCGGGCGGCGGGTGTACCAGTACATGCTGGTTTCATTGCCCGCCGCCCGCCAACAGATGAGGACCTCCCCTGTTGTGAGTGGGGGATGACGAGTCGCCTGAGGGAGGCGAGGACTAATTGTGATCCTCCTCCAATATACTCGTCGTCCCCCCGGCGGCCGCTGTGATCAGGGCGGGGGCCCTGGTCACCTATCGCGCGGTCGCCGTGTCGGGGCGGTGCGGGGTGCGACCCCTCGCGCCGCCGAATTTAAATGGATTTTAGGGGGGAGGATTTATTTTATTTCCCCCCGGGACGCGGCCGGCCATCGTTACCATCCTGATGGCCGGCCAAGCGAGGGGGAGCCGCGGTAGTGTTCTTCAAGAGTTCCCGTGGCTCCCCCGTTGAATCGCCAGCGATCGGTCCTGCGTCCTCAGGTCGCCGTGGAGGTTTTAGTGGGTCAAACCCCACACTACCCTCGTCCCGCTCCCCCGGGCGGGGCGGGGGTGTCTGGCGAGCAGATTTCCTCCACGTAAAATAAAAAAAAAAAAAAAAAAAAAAAAAAAAGGTTATGTCAAGGTTATGTCAAGGTTCCCCCCCGTGTCCGCTACCTTGTCGTGGTGGGGGGGCTTCGTGCCCTAATGATCCTCAGGGCTGTGCCGGCGGGGAATTTATTCCCTGGCAGGTTCTACCATGCCGGAGTGGCTTGAGGTGAGGGGCCAACTAAAGTCGGACACATACCGTAAACCTGTGGTCATGTTTTACAGGAACGGGGGTCTTGCCTTAACCGGCCGGGCCGCGAGGATGACAACCTCTCTAAAAAATCCCTAGCCCCAAGCAGTGTTGCGCGGTGATGAGGGTGTAGCTGGAGTAAGCGCCAGCTATGGTTGGTGGGTGCACCAATCTTTAGCGGACAACCCCGGGGTACCTGGCGACCCCCGGGTGTATTAGCCTTCCCCGGGTATGGCGGCTCTGCCCGGGGTGACCTTTCTTTCCGACCACACTCGTGGGACCAATTATGGATTCTTTTAAACAAATAACCGGGGAGGGGGGAAACGAGCGTGAGGTGGAGGTGCGCGGTCCTATCGTGCGCCTCAAAAGATGTACAGAGCCGGTGTCGCGGAGGCATTCGGCAACACGCGGCAAAAAGAGGACCGCAGCGGGCCTTGGTGAGTGCGATGAGGGGGAGGAGTCAGATTTCTCTGTCTCCTCAAACCACTCATCGCAGAGTGTCCCGGGCTCGTCGTCAGCGAGGAAGAGAGGACGGCCGCCGACGACCGGCGAATATGTTGGCCTCGCAGAGGCCAAACTTAGGCTGGCAGAGGCTTCGCAGCTGGAGGCCGAGGCAAGGGAGGTGGCGGCGATATTCGACCCGGGTGCCCCCGTGCCGAGACCATCGCGGTCGAGCGTCCCGCTCCCGGACGAGACGGATATCGCGGAAAATTTCCGCAACCGTCCGACGCGGGATGTCGCGGCCGCTATATTGGAGAGCCTGGATGAGGTGGCCAGGATCTCCGGTGTGTCAAAGGGGCTGAAGGGCAACTTGGCCCGAGCCCTGAGGGTGGCCGCCTTAAACGGCAGGGTAGGGGTGTCCGAGCTGGCAGTGAGATCGGCTACCGACGCCACGCGTGTCCTGGAGGCCGAAAATGCCGTCCTCAGGGGGCAAATGACGGAGCTGCAGGCGGAGGTGGCCCGGCTCCGGCAGGTGGTGGAGACGAGAACGGCTGCTGCCGCAATGCCTCCGCCGCCACGCCCGGGAAAGGGCTCAGTATCGCTACCGATCGTCGGCGCTCGGGATTGCCATCGCTCCGGGCAAGAAAAGTCCTCGCCACCACCTGCGGCTGCGCCCGCAGATTTTCTGGCGCAAATAGGCGCCCTGATAGACGCCAAATTGGCGTCATTCAGGAAGGAGCTCGCGCCGCGAACGGACTCGGCCCTACGATCGGTGGCCCCTGGGCCGTCCGTCCCCTCACAGTCTTCGGACAGGGTGGGGCGGAGGGCGAAGAAGAAGAAGAAAGGTGGGAAAGCTGGGTCGGCTGTAGCGGCCCAGACGAAGCCCGCTCGACCGCCAGCAGAATTGGCCCCACCCTCCGCCGCGCCTCCACCCCAGGAGGCGTGGTCTCAGGTGGTTGGCCGGAAGGCCAAAAAGGCGGCTGCCAAGGCCACTGCGGCCGCGAATAAAAGAGGACGGGTGGTCCCGGTGGCCCCCAGGAAGACACCCCTGCCTCCACGTCCGCCACGCACAGCAGCGGTTACCATAACGGTTCCGACTGGCGTGGAGATGACCTACGCGCAGGCGATGGCCACTGCCAGGTCCAAGGTGGACCTGGCAGAAATTGGCATCGCCTCGCTGAGGCCGCGAAGGGCGGTGACTGGGGGGTTAATTTTGGAGGTCCCTGGTACCGATGGGGCCGCCAAGGCCACCGTCCTCGCCACAAAAGTGGCGGAAGCACTGGCAGGCACCGGCGTAAAGGTCGCGCGTCCGGTCAAAAAAGCTGACCTTAGGGTGCGCGGCCTGGTCGATTCGACCACGCCGGCGGAGGTCGCAGCGGCTGTTGCCCGCGTGGGCGGGTGCAGCGAGGAGGACATCAATACCGGCGAAATCCGGTCTTCCCCCTCGGGATTGGGCACCCTCTGGGTCCGATGTCCTGCCGCGGCCGCTCGCAGGGTTGCTGTCGCGGGCCGGATAACCGTCGGCTGGACCCATGCAGCCGTGGAGGCCCTGAGTGCCCGGCCTCTGCAGTGTTACCGTTGCCTTGATGTTGGCCACACCAGTCAGCGGTGCACTTCTGCCGAGGATAGGTCCGACTGCTGCTATAGATGCGGCAGACGGGACCATAAGGTGGCAGCCTGTACGGCCACGCCCAATTGTCCGCTTTGTGCGGGCGCGGGCAGGCCTTCTGGTCACCGCCTCGGCGGCCGGGCGTGTCCTGTCAGTGCGAGGCGAGGCAAGGTGGGCGGCCAAAGGTCGTCTGCCAGATTCAATAAAAAAGGGAAGGAAACCACGATGGCCAAGGCAGCGACCACCGTGGCCAGCAACGAAAAGGCGGCACCGCCTGATGCTACCGCCGCACCCGCGGGGGCGAATGGGGCCACTAAAGTCCCTGACGCCACCGCATCCGCGGCCGTGACGGCGATGGACACGGCTGTGTAATGGGGCCCCCGGGCCCGATAATACAAGTTAACCTCAACTGCTCGGCCAGAGCGCAGGATCTCCTGTTTCAATGCCTGGCCGAGCGGGGTGCCGGGTTGGCAGTCGTGGCGGAGCCGCACAGGATCCCCAAACATCCACACTGGATGGGGGACTCGATTGGCTCCGCCGCGATTATTTGGGCTGGGAGGCCGGGGTCCCCGCCGTGCTCGCTTATCGAGCGCGGCCTGGGATACGTGGCCGTCGATTGGGGCGGCACCGCGGTTGTGGCGATATACGCACCTCCAAGGTGGTCCCTCGAAGAGTTTGAGCAGTATCTGGACGGGGTAGGGAGATGCGTCTCCCGCTGCCATCCCCGTCCGGTGCTGGTCCTGGGGGACTTTAATGCCAAGGCCACGGCTTGGGGTTCCCCCGGGACTGATTCGAGGGGCCGGGAGGTGCTGGATTGGGCGGCGGGACTGGAGCTCCGTCTCCTGAACACGGGCTCGGTCCATACGTGCGTGCGGCATAACGGGGGGTCCATCGTTGACCTTTCGTGGGCAACGCCCCAGGCCGCGCGCCGTATTACGGGGTGGAGGGTGGCGGAAGGGGTCGAGACGTTGTCTGACCACAGATACATAGTTCTCGACCTCTCCGCCGCCCCACCATCGACACTCCGTCGTCGCCCCGCCGATGAAGGTTCGCCTCGACCGCGGTGGGCGCTGAAGCGCCTCGACCAGGACGCTCTGATGGCGGCGGCCCGCGTCGTGGCCTGGCCAGCAACACCGGCCGGGCCAGTCGACGGGAATGGGGAGGCCCATTGGTTCCGTGGCGCAATGACGTCCATTTGCGACGTAGCCATGCCCCGGGCCAGGGTCTTCCCGAGGAAGGCGGTGTACTGGTGGTCGCGCGCGATAGCGGAGTTACGCACCGAGTGCGTCCGCGCGCGACGCCGGTACGCTCGCGCCCGTCGACGACGACGTACGGACGACGTTCTGGCTGCCCAGCTGTATGGGCGATATCGGGAGAAGGTGGTCGCCCTGCAGCTGGCCATCAGGCGAGCGAAGGACCAGGCCTGGCGCGATCTCCTCGGCTCTCTAAACCGAGATCCGTGGGGACGCCCATACAAGATGGCATTGGGACGATTGCGTCCCTGGGCGCCCCCCGTGACGGAGAGCCTGGATCCGGGGCTGCTCGGGCGGGTCGTGGACGCTTTATTCCCCGTTAGCGGGGAGGCGTCCCGGCCTGTCCCTGAGCCAGAGGAACATGAGTGGTCCCCGGATATTGAGGTCGCGCCGGAGGAGATGGCCGGGGTCGTCAAATGGCTCCGGGGCAAGAATACCGCCCCGGGGCCGGACGGTATCCCCGGCCGGGTCTGGCTGCTCGCCGCGAGCGTCCTGGGCGAGAGGCTGAGGAGCCTCTACTCTGGGCTCCTGAGGTCGGGGACGTTCCCCGACCTATGGAGAGAAAGTCGGATGGTCCTCTTGAGGAAGGATGGGAGGCCGGGGGATTCTCCCTCCGCGTACCGGCCCATTTGTCTCCTGGATGAGGCGGGCAAGATCTTCGAGAAGATCATTGTTGCCCGCCTCTCCAGACACCTGTCCCGCGACGGCCCAGATCTGGCGGACTGCCAGTTTGGCTTCCGGGAGGGGCGATCGACGGTCGACGCAATCGACCGTCTCAAGTCCCTCTCGGACAATGCCGTGGCAAGGGGCGGGGTGTGCTTGGCGGTGTCCATTGACATCGTCAATGCGTTCAACACCCTGCCCTGGTCCGCCATTAGGGAGGCCCTCGTCGATCACCAGGTGCCTCCCTATCTGAGGCGGGTGATCGGGGCCTACCTGCGGGACAGGTGGGTTGAATACCCGGGCCGGTGCGGGATGATACGGAGGGAAGTGGACCGCGGGGTCCCGCAGGGGTCCGTTTTAGGACCGCTCCTGTGGGACCTAGGTTACAACGCGGTCCTGGAAAAGGCCTCCCTGCCCGACGGTGCCACCCTCGTCTGCTACGCGGACGACACGTTGGTGGTCGCCGTCGGGAGTACCTTCGAGAGGACCATCCGACGAGCAGAGGTTGCGGTGGCAGCCGTCGTCGCGAGGATCCGCGATCTGGGGCTGAAAATAGCCCCGGAGAAGGCCGAGGCTGTCTGGTTTCACGGACGGCCTCGATCACGGCCACCGGCCAGATCGTGGATCCGGGTTGGAGAAGCCTGCGTCGAGGTGAAGTCCGAGTTGAAATATCTCGGACTGATCCTCGACAGCCGCTGGAGCTTCGATGCGCATCTCGACCGTCTCGTCCCCCGAGTCGAAAAGGCGGCGGCCTCTTTGGGCCGCCTGCTGCCCAACCTCGGGGGACCGGGAGATTTGGTGCGCCGCCTATACCTGGGCGTGGTGCGGTCTATGGCCTTATACGGTGCCCCAATATGGGCGCCGTACGTGATGACCAGCCGGCGCAACAGGCAGTTGTTGCGCCGTCTGCAGAGGCGGATGGCCATCCGCCTCATAAGAGGTTACCGCACCACGTCTACCGTGGCGGCGCTTGCTCTGGCGGGAGAACTTCCCTTCGAGCTTCAGGCGGCGGTGCGCGCCTATGTTTATGGGCGCACAAGCATCGCCAGCCGTGCTCGTGGGGCCCCGCCGGAGCGAGAGACGGTCGAGGGCTTCGAGCTCCAGGCCCGGCGACTAGCGCTCGCCAGATGGCGTGCCGAGCTTTGCTCCCACGCCGGCGAGCGCGTCCCCGGGGCTCTCCTGCCGCACTTCACCTCGTGGCGGGAGAGACGGCATGGCAGGCTCTCCTACCGAGCGACGCAGGTGTTCACCGGGCATGGCTGCTTCGGTGTCTACCTGTGTCGCATCGGGCGGGAAGCGACGACGGTGTGCCACCATTGTGGCGCGGAGGAAGACTCGGCGCAGCACACGCTGGAGGAATGTCCCGCCTTTTCAGCGCTGCGCCGAGTCCTAAAACGAGAAGTCGGCCACGACCTCGCACTCTCCAGCCTGGTTGGGGCCATGCTGGAGGGCCCGGGGAAGTGGGCGGCAGCAATCTCTTTCTGCGAGGAGGTTATGTCGCGGAAGGAGGCTGCCGAGCGGGATCGGGAGCTTACAGATCCCGCCCGACGTGCCCGGGGGCGGCGTGCGCGCCCGCGCCGAGAAACCCCGGGCAGCTGAGAGTAGGCGGGCGGCGGGTGTACCAGAACATGCTGGTTTCATTGCCCGCCGCCCGCCAACAGAGGAGGACCTCCACTGTTGGGAGTGGGGGATGACGAGTCGCCTGAAGGAGGCGAGGGTTGACTGTGATCCTCCTCCAATATACTCGTCGTCCCCCCGGCGGCCGCTGTGATCAGGGCGGGGGCCCTGGTCACCTATCGCGCGGTCGCCGTGTCGGGGCGGTGCGGGGTGCGACCCCTCGCGCCGCCGAATTTAAATTTAAATGGATTTTAGGGGGGAGGATTTATCTCCCCCCGGGACGCGGCTGGCCATCGTTACCATCTTGATGGCCGGCCAGGCGAGGGGGAGCCGCGGTAGTGTTCTTCAAGAGTTCCCGTGGCTCCCCCGTTGAATCGCCAGCGATCGGTCCTGCGTCCTCAGGTCGCCGTGGAGGTTTTAGTGGGTCAAACCCCACACTACCCTCGTCTCGCTCCCCCGGGCGGGGCGGGGGTGTCTGGCGAGCAGATTTCCTCCACGTAAAATAAAAAAAAAAAAAAAAAAGGTTATGTCAAGGTTATGTCAAGGTTATGTCAAGGCCCCCCCGTGTCCGCTACCTTGTCGTGGTGGGGGGGCTTCGTGCCCTAATGATCCTCAAGGCTGTGCCGGCGGGGAATTTATTCCCTGGCAGGTTCTACCATGCCGGAGTGGCTCGAGGTGAGGGGCCAACTAAAGTCGGACACATACCGTAAACCTGTGGTCATGTTTTACAGGAACGGGGGTCTTGCCTTAACCGGCCGGGCCGCGAGGATGACAACCTCTCTAAAAAATCCCTAGCCCCAAGCAGTGTTGCGCGGTGAAGAGGGCGTAGCTGGAGTAAGCGCCAGCTATGGTTGGTGGGTGCACCAATCGTTAGCGGACAACCCCGGGGTACCTGGCGACCCCCCGGGCGTATTAGCCTTCCCCGGGTATGGCGGCTCTACCCGGGGTGACCTCCTTTCCGACCACACTCGTGGGATTAAGTATGGAGTCTACTTTTTCACAAACAACCGGGGAGGGGGGAAACGAGCGTGAGGTGGAGGTGCGCGGGCCTATCGTGCGCCTCAAAAGATGCACAGAGCCGGTGTCGCGGAGGCATTCGGCGACACGCGGCAAAAAGAGGACCGCAGCGGGCCTTGGTGAGTGCGATGAGGGGGAGGAGTCAGATTTCTCTGTCTCCTCCCACCACTCATCGCAGAGTGTCCCGGGCTCGTCGTCAGCGAGGAAAAGAGGACGGCCGCCGACGACCGGCGAATATGTTGGCCTCGCAGAGGCCAAACTTAGGCTGGCCGAGGCTTCGCAGCTGGAGGCCGAGGCAAGGGAGGTGGCGGCGATATTCGACCCGGGAGCCCCCGTGCCGAGACCATCGCGGTCGAGCGTCCCGCTCCCGGACGAGACGGATATAGCGGAAAATTTCCGCAACCGTCCAACGCGGGATGTCGCGGCCGCTATATTGGAGAGCCTGGATGAAGTGGCCAGGATCTCCGGCGTGTCAAAGGGGCTGAAGGGCAATTTGGCCCGCGCCCTAAGGGTGGCCGCCTTAAACGGCAGGGTGGGGGTGTCCGAGCTTGCGGTTAGGTCAGCTACCGACGCCACGCGTGCCCTGGAGGCAGAGAATGCCGTCCTCAGGGGGCAAATGACGGAGCTGCGGGCGGAGGTGGCTCGGCTCCGGCAGGTGGTGGAGGCGAGTACGGCTGCTGCCGCAATGCCTCCGCCGCCGCGCCCGGGAGAGGGCTCAGTATCGCCGCCGATCGTCGCCGCCCGGGACTGCCAGCGCTCCGGGCAAGAAAAGTCCTCGCCCCCACATGCGACTGCGCCCGCAGATTTTCTGGCGCAGATAAGCGCCCTGATAGACGCCAAATTGGCGTCATTCAGGAGGGAGCTCGCGCCGCGAACGGACTCGGCCCTGCGATCGGTGGCACCTGGGCCGTCCGTCCCCTCACAGTCTTCGGACAGGGTGGGGCGGAAGACGAAGAAGAAGAAGAAAGGTGGGAAAGCTGGGGCGGCTATAGCGGCCCAGACGGAGCCCGCTCGACCGCGAGCAGAATCGGCGCTACCCTCTGCCGCGCCTCCGCCCCAGGAGGCGTGGTCCCAGGTGGTTGGCCGCAAGGCTAAAAAGGCGGCTGCCAAGGCCACTGCGGCGGCGAATAATAAAAAAGGACGGGTGGTCCCGGCGGCCCCCAGGAAGACACCCCTGCCTCCGCGACCGCCACGGACAGCAGCGGTTACCATAACGGTTCCGTCTGGCGTGGACATTACTTACGCGCAGGCGATGGCCACTGCCAGGTCCAAGGTGGACCTGGCAGAAATTGGCATCGCCTCGCTGAGGCCGCGAAGGGCGGTGACTGGGGGGTTAATTTTGGAAGTCCCTGGCACCGATGGGGCCGCCAAGGCCACCGTCCTCGCCACAAAAGTGGCGGAGGCGCTGGCAGGCACCGGCGTAAAGGTCGCGCGTCCGGTCAAAAAAGCTGACCTTAGGGTGCGCGGCCTGGTCGATTCGACCACGCCGGCGGAGGTCGCTGCGGCTGTTGCCCGCGTGGGCGGGTGCAGCGAGGGGGACATCAATACCGGCGAAATCCGGTCTTCCCCCTCGGGATTGGGCACCCTCTGGGTCCGATGTCCTGCCGCGGCCGCTCGCAAGGTTGCTGTCGCGGGCCGGATAACCGTCGGCTGGACCCATGCAGCCGTGGAGGCCCTGAGTGCCCGGCCTCTGCAGTGTTACCGTTGCCTTGATGTTGGCCACACCAGTCAGCGGTGCACTTCTGCCGAGGATAGGTCCGACTGCTGCTATAGATGCGGCAGTCGGGACCATAAGGTGGCAGCCTGTACGGCCACGCCCAATTGTCCCCTTTGTGCGGGCGCGGGCAAGCCGTCTGGTCACCGCCTCGGCAGCCGGGCATGTCCTGCCAGTGTGAGGCGAGGCAAGGTAGGAGGCCAAAGGCCGTCTGCCAGATTTAATAAAAAGAGGAAGGAAACCACGATGGCCAAGGCAGCGACCACCGTGGCCAGCAACGAAAAGGCGGCACCGCCTGATGCTACCGCCGCGCCCGCGTGGGCGGACGGGGCCACTAAAGTCCCAGACGCCACCGCAACCGCGGCCGTGACGGCGATGGACACGGCTGTGTAATGGGGCCCCCGGGCCCGATAATACAAGTTAACCTCAACTGCTCGGCCAGAGCGCAGGACCTCCTGTTTCAATGCATGGCCGAGCGGGGTGCCGGGTTGGCAGTCGTGGCGGAGCCGCACAGGGTCCCCAAACATCCACACTGGATGGGGGACTCGATTGGCTCCGCCGCGATTATTTGGGCTGGGAGGTCGGGGTCCCCGCCGTGCTCGCTTATCGAGCGCGGCCTGGGATACGTGGCCGTTGATTGGGGCGGCACCGCGGTTGTGGCGATATACGCACCTCCAAGGTGGTCCCTCGAAGAGTTTGAGCAGTATCTGCACGGGGTAGGGAGATGCGTCTCCCGCTGCCATCCCCGTCCGGTGCTGGTCCTGGGGGACTTCAATGCCAAGGCCACGGCTTGGGGTTCCCCCGGGACTGACTCGAGGGGCCGGGAGGTGCTGAATTGGGCGGCGGGACTGGAGCTCCGTCTCCTGAACACGGGCTCGGTCCATACGTGCGTGCGGCATAATGGGGGGTCCATCGTTGACCTTTCGTGGGCAACGCCCCCGGCCGCGCGCCGTATTACGGGGTGGAGGGTGGCGGAAGGGGTCGAGACGTTGTCTGACCACAGATACATAGTTCTCGACCTCTCCGCCGCCCCACCATCGACACCCCGTCGTCGCCCCGCCGATGAATGTTCGCCTCAGCCGCGGTGGGCGCTGATGCGCCTCGACCAGGACGCTCTGATGGCGGCAGCCCACGTCGTGGCCTGGCCAGCAACACCGGCCGGGCCAGTCGACGGGAATGGGGAGGCCCGTTGGTTCCGGGGAGCAATGACGTCGGTTTGCGACGTCGCCATGCCCCGGGCCAGGGTCTTCCCGAGGAAGGCGGTGTACTGGTGGTCGCGCGAGATAGCGGAATTACGCACCGAGTGTGTTCGCGCGCGACGCCAGTACGCTCGCGCCCGTCGACGACGACGAACGGACGACGTGCTGGCTGCTCAGCTGTACCGGCTATATCGGGAGAAGGTAGTCGCCCTGCAGCTGGCCATCGGGCGGGCAAAGGACCAGGCCTGGCGCGATCTCCTCGGCTCTCTGAACCGAGATCCGTGGGGGCGCCCATACAAGATGGCATTGGGACGACTGCGTCCCTGGGCGCCCCCCGTGACGGAGAGCCTGGATCCGGGGCTGCTCGGGCGGGTTGTGGACGCTTTATTCCCCGTCAGCGGGGAGATGTCCCTGCCCGTCCCTGAGCCAGAGGAACATGAGTGGTCCCCGGATCTTGAGGTCGCGCCGGAGGAGATGGCCGGGGTCGTCAAATGGCTCCGGGGCAAGAATACCGCCCCGGGGCCGGACGGTATCCCCGGCCGGGTCTGGTTGCTCGCCGCGAGCGTCCTGGGGGAGAGGCTGAGGAGCCTCTACTCTGGGCTCCTGAGGTCGGGGACGTTCCCCGACCTATGGAGAGAAAGTCGGATGGTCCTCTTGAGGAAGGATGGGAGGCCGGGGGATTCTCCCTCCGCGTACCGGCCCATTTGTCTCCTGGATGAGGCGGGCAAGATCTTCGAGAAGATCATTGTTGCCCGCCTCTCCAGACACCTGTCCCGCGACGGCCCCGATCTGGCGGACTGCCAGTTTGGCTTCCGGGAGGGGCGATCGACGGTAGACGCTATCGGCCGTCTCAAGTCCCTCTCGGACAATGCCGTGGCAAGGGGCGGGGTGTGCTTGGCGGTGTCCATTGACATCGTCAATGCGTTCAACACCCTGCCCTGGTCCGCCATTAGGGAGGCCCTCGTCGATCACCGGGTGCCTCCCTATCTGAGGCGGGTGATCGGAGCCTACCTGCGGGACAGGTGGGTTGAATACCCGGGCCGGTACGGGATGATAAGGAGGGAAGTGGACCGCGGGGTCCCACAGGGGTCCGTTTTAGGACCGCTCCTGTGGGACCTGGGTTACAACGCGGTCCTGGAAAAGGCCTCCCTGCCCGACGGTGCCACCCTCGTCTGCTACGCGGACGACACGTTGGTGGTCGCCGTCGGGAGTACCTTCGAGAGGACCATCCGACGAGCAGAGGTTGCGGTGGCAGCCGTCGTCGCGAGGATCCGCGATCTGGGGCTGAAAATTGCCCCGGAGAAGGCCGAGGCTGTCTGGTTTCACGGACGGCCTCGGTTTCGGCCACCGGCCAGATCGTGGATCCGGGTTGGAGAAGCCTGCGTCGAGGTGAAGTCCCAGTTGAAATATCTCGGACTGATCCTCGACAGCCGCTGGAGCTTCGATGCGCATCTCGACCTTCTCGTCCCCCGAGTCGAAAAGGCGGCGGCCTCTTTGGGCCGCCTGCTGCCCAACCTCGGGGGACCGGGAGATTTGGTGCGCCGCCTATACCTGGGCGTGGTGCGGTCTATGGCCTTATACGGTGCCCCAATATGGGCGCCGAACGTGATGACCAGCCGGCGCAACACGCTGTTGTTGCGCCGGCTGCAGAGGCGGATGGCCATCCGCCTCATAAGAGGTTACCGCACCACGTCTACCGTGGCGGCGCTTGCTCTGGCGGGAGAACTTCCCTTCGAGCTTCAGGCGGCGGAGCGCGCCTATGTTTATAGGCGCACAAGCATCTCCAGCCGTGCTCGAGGGGCCCCGCCGGAGCGAGAGACGGTCGAGGGCTTCGAGCTCCAGGCCCGGAGACTAGCGCTCGCCAGATGGCGTGCCGAGCTTTGCTCCCACGCCGGCGAGCGCGTCCCCGGGGCTCTCCTGCCGCACTTCACCTCGTGGCGGGAGAGACGGCATGGCAGGCTCTCCTACCGAGCGACGCAGGTGTTCACCGGGCATGGCTGCTTCGGTGTCTACCTGTGTCGCATCGGGCGGGAAACGACGACGGTGTGCCACCACTGTGGCGCGGAGGAAGACTCGGCGCAGCACACGCTGGAGGAATGTCCCGCCTTTTCAGCGCTGCGCCGAGTCCTAAAACGAGAAGTCGGCCACGGCCTCGCACTCTCCAGCCTAGTTGGGGCCATGCTGGAGGGCCCGGGGAAGTGGGCGGCAGCAATCTCTTTCTGCGAGGAGGTTATGTCGCGGAAGGAGGCTGCCGAGCGGGATCGGGAGCTTACAGATCCCGCCCGACGTGCCCGGGGACGGCGTGCGCGCCCACGCCGAGAAACCCCGGGCAGCTGAGAGTAGGCGGGCGGCGGGTGTACCAGAACATGCTGGTTTCATTGCCCGCCGCCCGCCAACAGAGGAGGACCTCCACTGTTGGGAGTGGGGGATGACGAGTCGCCTGATGGAGGGGAGGGTTAACTGTGATCCTCCTCCAATATACTCGTCGTCCCCCCGGCGGCCGCTGTGATCATGGCGGGGGCCCTGGTCACCTATCGCGCGGTCGCCGTGTCGGGGCGGTGCGGGGTGCGACCCCTCGCGCCGCCGAATTTAAATGGATTTTAGGGGGGAGGATTTATTTTATTTCCCCCCGGGACGCGGCCCGCCATCGTTACCATCCTGATGGCCGGCCAGGCGAGGGGGAGCCGCGGTAGTGTTCTTCAAGAGTTCCCGTGGCTCCCCCGTTAAATCGCCAGCGATCGGTCCTGCGTCCTCAGGTCGCCGTGGAGGTTTTAGTGGGTCGATCCCCACACTACTCTCGTCCCGCTCCCCCGGGCGGGGCGGGGGTGTCTGGCGAGCAGATTTCCTCCACGTAAAATAAAAAAAAAAAAAAAGGTTATGTCAAGGTTATGTCAAGGTTATGTCAAGGTTATGTCAAGGTTATGTCAAGGTTCCCCCCCATGTCCGCTACTTTGTCGTGGTGGGGGGGCTTCGTGCCCTAATGATCCTCAAGGCTGTGCCGGCGGGGAATTTATTCCCTGGCAGGTTCTACCATGCCGGAGTGGCTTGAGGTGAGGGGCCAACTAAAGTCGGACACATACCGTAAACCTGTGGTCATGTTTTACAGGAACGGGGGTCTTGCCTTAACCGGCCGGGCCGCGAGGATGACAACCTCTCTAAAAAATCCCTAGCCCCAAGCAGTGTTGCGCGGTGATGAGGGTGTAGCTGGAGTAAGCGCCAGCTATGGTTGGTGGGTGCACCAATCTTTAGCGGACAACCCCGGGGTACCTGGCGACCCCCGGGTGTATTAGCCTTCCCCGGGTATGGCGGCTCTGCCCGGGGTGACCTTCTTTCCGACCACACTCGTGGGACCAATTATGGATTCTTTTTCACAAATAACCGGGGAGGGGGGAAACGAGCGTGAGGTGGAGGTGCGCGGGCCTATCGTGCGCCTCAAAAGATGTACAGAGCCGGTGTCGCGGAGGCATTCTGCCACACGCGGCAAAAAGAGGTCCGCAGCGGGCCTTGGTGAGTGCGATGAGGGGGAGGAGTCAGATTTCTCTGTCTCCTCAAACCACTCATCGCAGAGTGTCCCGGGCTCGTCGTCAGCGAGGAAGAGAGGACGGCCGCCGACGACCGGCGAATATGTTGGCCTCGCAGAGGCCAAACTTAGGCTGGCCGAGGCTTCGCAGCTGGAGGCCGAGGCAAGGGAGGTGGCGGCGATATTCGACCCGGGAGCCCCCGTGCCGAGACCATCGCGGTCGAGCGTCCCGCTCCCGGACGAGACGGATATAGCGGAAAATTTCCGCAACCGTCCGACGCGGGATGTCGCGGCAGCTATATTGGAGAGCCTGGATGAGGTGGCCAGGATCTCCGGCGTGTCAAAGGGGCTGAAGGGCAACTTGGCCCGCGCCCTGAGGGTGGCCGCCTTAAACGGCAGGGTGGGGGTATCCGAGCTTGCGGTTAGGTCAGCTACCGACGCCACGCGTGCTCTGGAGGCCGAGAATGCCGTCCTCAGGGGGCAAATGACGGAGCTGCGGGCGCAGGTGGCCCGGCTCCGGCAGGTGGTGGAGGCGAGAACAGCTGCTGCCGCAATGCCTCCGCCGCCGCGCCCGGGAGAGGTCTCAGTATCGCCGCCGATCGTCGCCGCCCGGGACTGCCATCGCTCCGGGCAAGAAAAGTCCTCGACCCCACCTGCGGCTGCGCCCGCAGATTTTCTGGTGCAGATAAGCGCCCTGATAGACGCCAAATTGGCGTCATTCAGAAGGGAGCTCGCGCCGCGAACGGACTCGGCCCTGCGATCGGTGGCACCTGGGCCGTCCGTCCCCTCACAGTCTTCGGACAGGGTTGGGCGGAAGACGAAGAAGAAGAAGAAAGGTGGGAAAGCTGGGGCGGCTATAGCGGCCCAGACGGAGCCCGCTCGACCTCGAGCAGAATTGGCCCCACACTCCGCCGCGCCTCCACCCCAGGAGGCGTGGTCCCAGGTGGTTGGCCGCAAGGCTAAAAAGGCGGCTGCCAAGGCCACTGCGGCGGCGAATAATAAAAAAGGACGGGTGGTCCCGGCGGCCCCGAGGAAGACACCCCTGCCTCCGCGACCGCCACGCACAGCAGCGGTTACCATAACGGTTCCGTCTGGCGTGGACATTACTTACGCGCAGGCGATGGCCACTGCCAGGTCCAAGGTGGACCTGGCAGAAATTGGCATCGCCTCGCTGAGGCCGCGAAGGGCGGTGACTGGGGGGTTAATTTTGGAAGTCCCTGGCACCGATGGGGCCGCCAAGGCCACCGTCCTCGCCACAAAAGTGGCGGAAGCGCTGGCGGGCACCGGCGTAAAGGTCGCGCGTCCGGTCAAAAAAGCTGACCTTAGGGTGCGTGGCCTGGTCGATTCGACCACGCCGGCGGAGGTCGCTGCGGCTGTTGCCCGCGTGGGCGGGTGCAGCGAGGGGGACATCAATACCGGCGAAATCCGGTCTTCCCCCTCGGGATTGGGCACCCTCTGGGTCCGATGTCCTGCCGCGGCCGCTCGCAAGGTTGCTGTCGCGGGCCGGATAACCGTCGGCTGGACCCATGCAGCCGTGGAGGCCCTGAGTGCCCGGCCTCTGCAGTGTTACCGTTGCCTTGATGTTGGCCACACCAGTCAGCGGTGCACTTCTGCCGAGGATAGGTCCGACTGCTGCTATAGATGCGGCAGTCGGGACCATAAGGTGGCAGCCTGTACGGCCACGCCCAATTGTCCGCTTTGTGCGGGCGCGGGCAGGCCTTCTGGTCACCGCCTCGGCGGCCGGGCGTGTCCTGTCAGTGCGAGGCGAGGCAAGGTAGGCGGCCAAAGGTCGTCTGCCAGATTCAATAAAAAAGGGAAGGAAACCACGATGGCCAAGGCAGCGACCACCGTGGCCAGCAACGAAAAGGCGGCACCGCCTGATGCTACCGCCGCACCCGCGGGGGCGAATGGGGCCACTAAAGTCCCTGACGCCACCGCATCCGCGGCCGTGACGGCGATGGACACGGCTGTGTAATGGGGCCCCCGGGCCCGATAATACAAGTTAACCTCAACTGCTCGGCCAGAGCGCAGGATCTCCTGTTTCAATGCCTGGCCGAGCGGGGTGCCGGGTTGGCAGTCGTGGCGGAGCCGCACAGGGTCCCCAAACATCCACACTGGATGGGGGACTCGATTGGCTCCGCCGCGATTATTTGGGCTGGGAGGCCGGGGTCCCCGCCGTGCTCGCTTATCGAGCGCGGCCTGGGATACGTGGCCGTCGATTGGGGCGGCACCGCGATTGTGGCGATATACGCACCTCCAAGGTGGTCCCTCGAAGAGTTTGAGCAGTATCTGGACGGGGTAGGGAGATGCGTCTCCCGCTGCCATCCCCGTCCGGTGCTGGTCCTGGGGGACTTTAATGCCAAGGCCACGGCTTGGGGTTCCCCCGGGACTGATTCGAGGGGCCGGGAGGTGCTGGATTGGGCGGCGGGACTGGAGCTCCGTCTCCTGAACACGGGCTCGGTCCATACGTGCGTGCGGCATAACGGGGGGTCCATCGTTGACCTTTCGTGGGCAACGCCCCAGGCCGCGCGCCGTATTACGGGGTGGAGGGTGGCGGAAGGGGTCGAGACGTTGTCTGACCACAGATACATAGTTCTCGACCTCTCCGCCGCCCCACCATCGACACTCCGTCGTCGCCCCGCCGATGAAGGTTCGCCTCGACCGCGGTGGGCGCTGAAGCGCCTCGACCAGGACGCTCTGATGGCGGCGGCCCACGTCGTGGCCTGGCCAGCAACACCGGCCGGGCCAGTCGACGGGAATGGGGAGGCCCATTGGTTCCGTGGCGCAATGACGTCCATTTGCGACGTAGCCATGCCCCGGGCCAGGGTCTTCCCGAGGAAGGCGGTGTACTGGTGGTCGCGCGAAATAGCGGAATTACGCACCGAGTGCGTCCGCGCGCGACGCCAGTACGCTCGCGCCCGTCGACGACGTCGTACGGACGACGTGCTGGCTGCCCAACTGTACGGGCGATATCGGGAGAAGGTGGTCGCCCTGCAGCTGGCCATCAGGCGAGCGAAGGACCAGGCCTGGCGCGATCTCCTCGGCTCTCTGAACCGAGATCCGTGGGGGCGCCCATACAAGATGGCATTGGAGCGATTACGTCCCTGGGCGCCACCCGTGACGGAGAGCCTGGATCCGGAGCTGCTCGGGCGGGTCGTGGACGCTTTATTCCCCGTTAGCGGGGAGGTGTCCCGGCCCGTCCCTGAGCCAGAGGAACATGAGTGGTCCCCGGATCTTGAGGTCGCGCCGGAGGAGATGGCCGGGGTCGTCAAACGGCTCCGGGGCAAGAATACCGCCCCGGGGCCGGACGGTATCCCCGGCCGGGTCTGGTTGCTCGCCGCGAGCGTCCTGGGGGAGAGGCTGAGGAGCCTCTACTCTGGGCTCCTGAGGTCGGGGACGTTCCCCGACCTATGGAGAGAAAGTCGGATGGTCCTCTTGAGGAAGGATGGGAGGCCGGGGGATTCTCCCTCCGCGTACCGGCCCATTTGTCTCCTGGATGAGGCGGGCAAGATCTTCGAGAAGATCATTGTTGCCCGCCTCTCCAGACACCTGTCCCGCGACGGCCCCGATCTGGCGGACTGCCAGTTTGGCTTCCGGGAGGGGCGATCGACGGTCGACGCTATCGAGCGTCTCAAGTCCCTCTCGGACAATGCCGTGGCAAGGGGCGGGGTGTGCTTGGCGGTGTCCATTGACATCGTCAATGCGTTCAACACCCTGCCCTGGTCCGCCATTAGGGAGGCCCTCGTCGATCACCGGGTGCCTCCCTATCTGAGGCGGGTGATCGGAGCCTACCTGCGGGACAGGTGGGTCGAATACCCGGGCCGGTACGGGATGATACGGAGGGAAGTGGACCGCGGGGTCCCGCAGGGGTCCGTTTTAGGACCGCTCCTGTGGGACCTGGGTTACAACGCGGTCCTGGAAAAGGCCTCCCTGCCCGACGGTGCCACCCTCGTCTGCTACGCGGACGACACGTTGGTGGTCGCCGTCGGGAGTACCTTCGAGAGGACCATCCGACGAGCAGAGGTTGCGGTGGCAGCCGTCGTTGCGAGGATCCGCGATCTGGGGCTGAAAATAGCCCCGGAGAAGGCCGAGGCTGTCTGGTTTCACGGACGGCCTCGGTCTCGGCCACCGGCCAGATCGTGGATCCGGGTTGGAGAAGCCTGCGTAGAGGTGAAGTCCGAGTTGAAATATCTCGGACTGATCCTCGACAGCCGCTGGAGCTTCGATGCGCATCTCGACCGTCTCGTCCCCCGAGTCGAAAAGGCGGCGGCCTCTTTGGGCCGCCTGCTGCCCAACCTCGGGGGACCGGGAGATTTGGTGCGCCGCCTATACCTGGGCGTGGTGCGGTCTATGGCCTTATACGGTGCCCCAATCTGGGCGCCGTACGTGATGACCAGCCGGCGCAACACGCTGTTGTTGCGCCGGCTGCAGAGGCGGATGGCCATCCGCCTCATAAGAGGTTACCGCACCACGTCTACCGTGGCGGCGCTTGCTCTGGCGGGAGAACTTCCCTTCGAGCTTCAGGCGGCGGTGCGCGCCTATGTTTATGGGCGCACAAGCATCGCCAGCCGTGCTCGAGGGGCCCTGCCGGAGCGAGAGACGGTCGAGGGCTTCGAGCTCCAGGCCCGGCGACTAGCGCTCGCCAGATGGCGTGCCGAGCTTTGCTCCCACGCCGGCGAGCGCGTCCCCGGGGCTCTCCTGCCGCACTTCACCTCGTGGCGGGAGAGACGGCATGGCAGGCTCTCCTACCGAGCGACGCAGGTGTTCACCGGGCATGGCTGCTTCGGTGTCTACCTGTGTCGCATCGGGCGGGAAGCGACGACGGTGTGCCACCATTGTGGCGCGGAGGAAGACTCGGCGCAGCACACGCTGGAGGAATGTCCCGCCTTTTCAGCGCTGCGCCGAGTCCTAAAACGGGAAGTCGGCCACGACCTCGCACTCTCCAGCCTAGTTGGGGCCATGCTGGAGGGCCCGGGGAAGTGGGCGGCAGCAATCTCTTTCTGCGAGGAGGTTATGTCGCGGAAGGAGGCTGCCGAGCGGGATCGGGAGCTTACAGATCCCGCCCGACGTGCCCGGGGACGGCGTGCGCGCCCGCGCCGAGAAACCCCGGGCAGCTGAGAGTAGGCGGGCGGCGGGTGTACCAGAACATGCTGGTTTCATTGCCCGCCGCCCGCCAACAGAGGAGGACCTCCACTGTTGGGAGTGGGGGATGACGAGTCGTCTGAGGGAGGCGAGTGTTAACTGTGATCCTCCTCCGATATACTCGTCGTCCCCCCGGCGGCCGCTGTGATCAGGGCGGGGGCCCTGGTCACCTATCGCGCGGTCGCCGTGTCGGGGCGGTTCGGGGTGCGACCCCTCGCGCCGCCGAATTTAAATGGATTTTAGGGGGGAGGATTTATTTTATTTCCCCCCGGGACGCGGCCGGCCATCGTTACCATCTTGATGGCCGGCCAGGCGAGGGGGAGCCGCGGTAGTGTTCTTCAAGAGTTCCCGTGGCTCCCCCGTTGAATCGCCAGCGATCGGTTCTGCGTCCTCAGGTCGCCGTGGAGGTTTTAGTGGGTCAAACCCCACACTACCCTCGTCCCGCTCCCCCGGGCGGGGCGGGGGTGTCTGGCAAGCAGATTTCCTCCACGTAAAATAAAAAAAAAAAAAAAAAAAAAAGGTTATGTCAAGGTTATGTCAAGGTTATGTCAAGGTTATGTCAAGGCCCCACGCCGGCGAGCGCGTCCCCGGGGCTCTCCTGCCGCACTTCACCTCGTGGCGGGAGAGACGGCATGGCAGGCTCTCCTACCGAGCGCAGGTGTTCACCGGGCATGGCTGCTTCGGTGTCTACCTGTGTCGCATCGGGCGGGAAGCGACGACGGTGTGCCACCACTGTGGCGCGGAGGAAGACTCGGCGCAGCACACGCTGGAGGAATGTCCCGCCTTTTCAGCGCTGCGCCGAGTCCTAAAACGGGAAGTCGGCCACGACCTCGCACTCTCCAGCCTAGTTGGGGCCATGCTGGAGGGCCCGGGGAAGTGGGCGGCAGCAATCTCTTTCTGCGAGGAGGTTATGTCGCGGAAGGAGGCTGCCGAGCGGGATCGGGAGCTTACAGATCCCGCCCGACGTGCCCGGGGACGGCGTGCGCGCCCGCGCCGAGAAACCCCGGGCAGCTGAGAGTAGGCGGGCGGCGGGTGTACCAGAACATGCTGGTTTCATTGCCCGCCGCCCGCCAACAGAGGAGGACCTCCACTGTTGGGAGTGGGGGATGACGAGTCGTCTGAGGGAGGCGAGTGTTAACTGTGATCCTCCTCCGATATACTCGTCGTCCCCCCGGCGGCCGCTGTGATCAGGGCGGGGGCCCTGGTCACCTATCGCGCGGTCGCCGTGTCGGGGCGGTTCGGGGTGCGACCCCTCGCGCCGCCGAATTTAAATGGATTTTAGGGGGGAGGATTTATTTTATTTCCCCCCGGGACGCGGCCGGCCATCGTTACCATCTTGATGGCCGGCCAGGCGAGGGGGAGCCGCGGTAGTGTTCTTCAAGAGTTCCCGTGGCTCCCCCGTTGAATCGCCAGCGATCGGTTCTGCGTCCTCAGGTCGCCGTGGAGGTTTTAGTGGGTCAAACCCCACACTACCCTCGTCCCGCTCCCCCGGGCGGGGCGGGGGTGTCTGGCAAGCAGATTTCCTCCACGTAAAATAAAAAAAAAAAAAAAAAAAAAAAAAAAAAAAAAAAGGTTATGTCAAGGCCCCCCCGAGTCCGCTACCTTGTCGTGGTGGGGGGGCTTCGTGCCCTAATGATCCTCAAGGCTGTGTCGGCGGGGAATTTATTCCCTGGCAGGTTCTACCATGCCGGAGTGGCTTGAGCTGAGGGGCCAACTAAAGTCGGACACATACCGTAAACCTGTGGTCATGTTTTACAGGAACGGGGGTCTTGCCTTAACCGGCCGGGCCGCGAGGATGACAACCTCTCTAAAAAATCCCTAGCCCCAAGCAGTGTTGCGCGGTGAAGAGGGCGTAGCTGGAGTAAGCGCCAGCTATGGTTGGTGGGTGCACCAATCGTTAGCGGACAACCCCGGGGTACCTGGCGACCCCCCGGGCGTATTAGCCTTCCCCGGGTATGGCGGCTCTACCCGGGGTGACCTCCTTTCCGACCACACTCGTGGGATTAAGTATGGAGTCTACTTTTTCACAAACAACCGGGGAGGGGGGAAACGAGCGTGTGGGGGAGGTGCGCGGGCCTATCGTGCGCCTCAAAAGATGCACAGAGCCGGTGTCGCGGAGGCATTCGGCGACACGCGGCAAAAAGAGGACCGCAGCGGGCCTTGGTGAGTGCGATGAGGGGGAGGAGTCAGATTTCTCTGTCTCCTCCCACCACTCATCGCAGAGTGTCCCGGGCTCGTCGTCAGCGAGGAAGAGAGGACGGCCGCCGACGACCGGCGAATATGTTGGCCTCGCAGAGGCCAAACTTAGGTTGGCCGAAGCTTCGCAGCTGGAGGCCGAGGCAAGGGAGGTGGCGGCGATATTCGACCCGGGAGCCCCTGTGCCGAGACCATCGCGGTCGAGCGTCCCGCTCCCGGACGAGACGGATATCGCGGAAAATTTCCGCAACCGTCCGACGCGGGATGTCGCGGCCGCTATATTGGAGAGCCTGGATGAGGTGGCCAGGATCTCCGGCGTTTCGAAGGGGCTGAAGGGCAACTTGGCCCGCGCCCTGAGGGTGGCCGCCTTAAACGGCAGGGTAGGGGTGTCGGAGCTGGCAGTGAGGTCAGCAACCGACGCCACGCGTGTCCTGGAGGCCGAAAATGCCGTCCTCAGGGGACAAATGACGGAGCTGCAGGCGGAGGTGGCACGGCTCCGGCAGGTGGTGGAGGCGAGAACGGCTGCTGCCGCAATGCCTCCGCCACCGCGCCCGGGAGAGGGCTCAGTATCGCCGCCGATCGTCGGCGCCCGGGATTGCCATCGCTCCTGGCAAGAAAAGTCCTCGCCACCGCCTGCGGCTGCGCCCGCATATTTTCTGGCGCAAATAGGCGCCCTGATAGACGCCAAATTGGCGTCATTCAGGAAGGAGCTCGCGCCGCGAACGGACTCGGCCCTGCGATCGGTGGCCCCTGGCCCGTCCGTCCCCTCACAGTCTTCGGACAGGGTGGGGCGGAAGGCGAAGAAGAAGAAGAAAGGTGGGAAAGCTGGGGCGGCTAAAGCGGCCCAGACGGAGCCCGCTCGACCGCGAGCCGAATTGGCCCCACACTCCGCCGCGCCTCCACCCCAGGAGGCGTGGTCCCAGGTGGTTGGCCGGAAGGCCAAAAAGGCGGCTGCCAAGGCCACTGCGGCCGCGAATAAAAAAGGACGGGTGGTCCCGGCGGCCCCCAGGAAGACACCCCTGCCTCCTCGACCGCCACGCACAGCAGCGGTTACCATAACGGTTCCGTCTGGCGTGGACATTACTTACGCGCAGGCGATGGCCACTGCCAGGTCCAAGGTGGACCTGGCAGAAATTGGCATCGCCTCGCTGAGGCCGCGAAGGGCGGTGACTGGGGGGTTAATTTTGGAGGTCCCTGGCACCGATGGGGCCGCCAAGGCCACCGTCCTCGCCACAAAAGTGGCGGAAGCGCTGGCAGGCACCGGCGTAAAGGTCGCGCGACCGGTCAAAAAAGCTGACCTTAGGGTGCGCGGCCTGGTCGATTCGACTACGCCGGCGGAGGTCGCTGCGGCTGTTGCCCGCGTGGGCGGGTGCAGCGAGGGGGACATCAATACCGGCGAAATCCGGTCTTCCCCCTCGGGATTGGGCACCCTCTGGGTCCGATGTCCTGCCGCGGCCGCTCGCAAGGTTGCTGTCGCGGGCCGGATAACCGTCGGCTGGACCCAGGCAGCCGTGGAGGCCCTGAGTGCCCGGCCTCTGCAGTGTTACCGTTGCCTTGGTGTTGGCCACACCAGTCAGCGGTGCACTTCTGCCGAGGATAGGTCCGACTGCTGCTATAGATGCGGCAGTCGGGACCATAAGGCGGCAGCCTGTACGGCCACGCCCAATTGTCCGCTTTGTGCGGGCGCGGGCAAGCCGTCTGGTCACCGCCTCGGCAGCCGGGCTTGCCCTGCCAGTGCGGGGCGGGGCAGGGGAGGCGGCCAAAGGCCGTCTGCCAGGTATAATAAAAAGGGGAGGGAAACCACGATGGCCAAGGCAGCGAACACCGTGGCCAGCAACGAAAAGGTAGCATCGCCTGATGCTACCGCCGCGCCCGCGTGGGCGGATGGGGCCACTAAAGTCCCAGACGCCACCGGATCCGCGGCCGTGACGGCGATGGACACGGCTGTGTAATGGGGCCCCCGGGCCCGATAATACAAGTTAACCTCAACTGCTCGGCCAGAGCGCAGGATCTCCTGTTTCAATGCCTGGCCGAGCGGGGTGCCGGGTTGGCAGTCGTGGCGGAGCCGCACAGGGTCCCCAAACATCCACACTGGATGGGGGACTCGATTGGCTCCGCCGCGATTATTTGGGCTGGGAGGCCGGGGTCCCCGCCGTGCTCGCTTATCGAGCGCGGCCTGGGATACGTGGCCATCGATTGGGGCGGCACCGCGGTTGTGGCGATATACGCACCTCCAAGGTGGTCCCTCGAGGAGTTTGAGCAGTATCTGGACGGGGTAGGGAGATGCGTCTCCCGCTGCCATCCCCGTCCGGTGCTGGTCCTGGGGGACTTCAATGCCAAGGCCTCGGCTTGGGGTTCCTGCGGGACTGACTCGAGGGGCCGGGAGGTGCTTGATTGGGCGGCGGGACTGGAGCTCCGTCTCCTGAACAAGGGCTCGGTCCATACGTGCGTGCGGCATAACGGGGGGTCCATCGTTGACCTTTCGTGGGCAACGCCCCCGGCCGCGCGCCGTATTATGGGGTGGAGGGTGGCGGAAGGGGTCGAGACGTTGTCTGACCACAGATACATAGTTCTCGACCTCTCCGCAGCCCCACCATCGACACCCCGTCGTCGCCCCGCCGATGAAGGTTCGCCTCAGCCGCGGTGGGCGCTGAAGCGCATCGACCAGGACGCTCTGATGGCGGCAGCACACGTCGTGGCCTGGCCAGCAACACCGGCCGGGCCAGTCGACGGGAATGGGGAGGCCCATTGGTTCCGGGGCGCAATGACGTCGATTTGCGACGTCGCCATGCCTCGGGCCAGGGTCTTCCCGAGGAAGGCGGTGCACTGGTGGTCGCGCGCGATAGCGGAGTTACGCACCGAGTGCGTCCGCGCGCGACGCCAGTACGCTCGCGCCCGTCGACGACGACGTACGGACGACGTTCTGGCTGCCCAGCTGTACGGGCGATATCGGGAGAAGGTGGTCGCCCTGCAGCTGGCCATCAGGCGAGCGAAGGACCAGGCCTGGCGCGATCTCCTCGGCTCTCTAAACCGAGATCCGTGGGGGCGCCCATACAAGATGGTATTGGGACTATTGCGTCCCTGGGCGCCCCCCGTGACGGAGAGCCTGGATCCGGGGCTGCTCGGGCGGGTCGTGGACGCTTTATTCCCCGTTAGCGGGGAGGCGTCCCGGCCTGTCCCTGAGCCAGAGGAACATGAGTGGTCCCCGGATCTTGAGGTCGCGCCGGAGGAGATGGCCGGGGTCGTCAAATGGCTCCGGGGCAAGAATACCGCCCCGGGGCCGGACGGTATCCCCGCCCGGGTCTGGCTGCTCGCCGCGAGCGTCCTGGGCGAGAGGCTGAGGAGCCTCTACTCTGGGCTCCTGAGGTCGGGGACGTTCCCCGACCTATGGAGAGAAAGTCGGATGGTCCTCTTGAGGAAGGAAGGGAGGCCGGGGGATTCTCCCTCCGCGTACCGGCCCATTTGTCTCCTGGATGAGGCGGGCAAGATCTTCGAGAAGATCATTGTTGCCCGCCTCTCCAGGCACCTGTCCCGCGACGGCCCAGATCTGGCGGACTGCCAGTTTGGCTTCCAGGAGGGGCGATCGACGGTCGACGCTATCGTCCGTCTCAAGTCCCTCTCGGACAATGCCGTGGCAAGGGGCGGGGTGTGCTTGGCGGTGTCCATTGACATCGTCAATGCGTTCAACACCCTGCCCTGGTCCGCCATTAGGGGGGCCCTCGTCGATCACCAGGTGCCTCCCTATCTGAGGCGGGTGATCGGGGCCTACCTGCGGGACAGGTGGGTCGAATACCCGGGCCGGTACGGGATGATACGGAGGGAAGTGGACCGCGGGGTCCCGCAGGGGTCTGTTTTAGGACCGCTCCTGTGGGACCTGGGTTACAACGCGGTCCTGGAAAAGGCCTCCCTGCCCGACGGTGCCACCCTCGTCTGCTACGCGGACGACACGTTGGTGGTCGCCGTCGGAAGTACCTTCGAGAGGACCATCCGACGAGCAGAGGTTGCGGTGGCAGCCGTCGTCGCGAGGATCCGCGATCTGGGGCTGAAAATAGCCCCGGAGAAGGCCGAGGCTGTCTGGTTCCACGGACGGCCTCGGTCTCGGCCACCGGCCAGATCGTGGATCCGGGTTGGAGAAGCCTGCGTCGAGGTGAAGTCCCAGTTGAAATATCTCGGACTGATCCTCGACAGCCGCTGGAGCTTCGATGCGCATCTCGACCGTCTCGTCCCCCGAGTCGAAAAGGCGGCGGCCTCTTTGGGCCGCCTGCTGCCCAACCTCGGGGGACCGGGAGATTTGGTGCGCCGCCTATACCTGGGCGTGGTGCGGTCTATGGCCTTATACGGTGCCCCAATCTGGGCGCCGTACGTGATGACCAGCCGGCGCAACACGCTGTTGTTGCGCCGGCTGCAGAGGCGGATGGCCATCCGCCTCATAAGAGGTTACCGCACCACGTCTACCGTGGCGGCGCTTGCTCTGGCGGGTGAACTTCCCTTCGAGCTTCAGGCGGCGGTGCGCGCCTATGTTTATGGGCGCACAAGCATCGCCAGCCGTGCTCGAGGGGCCCCGCCGGAGCGAGAGACGGTCGAGGGCTTCGAGCTCCAAGCCCGGCGACTAGCGCTCGCCAGATGGCGTGCCGAGCTTCGCTCCCACGCCGGCGAGCGCGTCCCCGGGGCTCTCCTGCCGCACTTCACCTCGTGGCGGGAGAGACGGCATGGCAGGCTCTCCTACCGAGCGACGCAGGTGTTCACCGGGCATGGCTGCTTCGGTGTCTACCTGTGTCGCATCGGGCGGGAAGCGACGACGGTGTGCCACCACTGTGGCGCGGAGGAAGACTCGGCGCAGCACACGCTGGAGGAATGTCCCGCCTTTTCAGCGCTGCGCCGAGTCCTAAAACGGGAAGTCGGTCGCGACCTCGCACTCTCCAGCCTAGTTGGGGCCATGCTGGAGAGCCCGGGGAAGTGGGCGGCAGCAATCTCTTTCTGCGAGGAGGTTATGTCGCGGAAGGAGGCTGCCGAGCGGGATCGGGAGCTTACAGATCCTGCCCGACGTGCCCGGGGACGGCGTGCGCGCCCGCGCCGAGAAACCCCGGGCAGCTGAGAGTAGGCGGGCGGCGGGTGTACCAGAACAAGCTGGTTTCATTGCCCGCCGCCCGCCAACAGAGGAGGACCTCCACTGTTGGGAGTGGGGGATGACGAGTCGCCTGAGGAGGCGTGGGTTAACTGTGATCCTCCTCCAATATACTCGTCGTCCCCCCGGCGGCCGCTGTGATCAGGGCGGGGGCCCTGGTCACCTGTCGCGAGGTCGCCGTGTCGGGGCGGTGCGGGGTGCGACCCCTCGCGCCGCCGAATTTAAATGGATTTTAGGGGGGAGGATTTATTTTATTTCCCCCCGGGACGCGGCCGGCCATCGTTACCATCCTGATGGCCGGCCAGGCGAGGGGGAGCCGCGGTAGTGTTCTTCAAGAGTTCCCGTGGCTCCCCCGTTGAATCGCCAGCGATCGGTCCTGCGTCCTCAGGTCGCCGTGGAGGTTTTAGTGGGTCAAACCCCACACTACCCTCGTCCCGCTCCCCCGGGCGGGGCGGGGGTGTCTGGAGAGCAGATTTCCTCCACGTAAAATAAAAAAAAAAAAAAAAAAAAAAAAAAAAAAAAAAAAAAAAAAAAAAAAAAAAAAAAAAAAAAAAAAAAAAAAAAAAAAAAAAAAAGGTTATGTCAAGGTTCCCCCCCGTGTCCGCTACCTTGTCGTGGTGGGGGGGCTTCGTGCCCTAATGATACTCAAGGCTGTGCTGGCGGGGAATTTATTCCCTGGCAGGTTCTACCATGCCGGAGTGGCTTGAGGGGAGGGGCCAACTAAAGTCGGACACATACCGTAAACCTGTGGTCATGTTTTACAGGAACGGGGGTCTTGCCTTAACCGGCCGGGCCGCGAGGATGACAACCTCTCTAAAAAATCCCTAGCCCCAAGCAGTGTTGCGCGGTGATGAGGGTGTAGCTGGAGTAAGCGCCAGCTACGGTTGGTGGGTGCACCAATCTTTAGCGGACAACCCCGGGGTACCTGGCGACCCCCGGGTGTATTAGCCTTCCCCGGGTATGGCGGCTCTGCCCGTGGTGACCTTCTTTCCGACCACACTCGTGGGACCAATTATGGATTCTTTTTCACAAATAACCGGGGAGGGGGGAAACGAGCGTGAGGTGGAGGTGCGCGGGCCTATCGTGCGCCTCAAAAGATGTACAGAGCCGGTGTCGCGGAGGCATTCGGCAACACGCGGCAAAAAGAGGACCGCAGCGGGCCTTGGTGAGTGCGATGAGGGGGAGGAGTCAGATTTCTCTGTCTCCTCAAACCACTCATCGCAGAGTGTCCCGGGCTCTTCGTCGGCGAGGAAGAGAGGACGGCCGCCGACGACCGGCGAATATGTTGGCCTCGCAGAGGCCAAACTTAGGCTGGCCGAGGCCTCGCAGTTGGAGGCCGAGGCAAGAGAGGTGGCGGCGATATTCGACCCGGGTGCCCCCGTGCCGAGACCATCGCGGTCGAGCGTTCCGCTCCCGGACGAGACGGATATCGCGGAAAATTTCCGTAACCGTCCGACGCGGGATGTCGCGGCCGCTATATTGGAGAGCCTGGATGAGGTGGCCAGGATCTCCGGTGTGTCAAAGGGGCTGAAGGGCAACTTGGCCCGCGCCCTGAGGGTGGCCGCCTTAAACGGCAGGGTAGGGGTGTCGGAGCTGGCAGTGAGGTCAGCTACCGACGCCACGCGTGTCCTGGAGGCCGAAAATGCCGTCCTCAGGGGGCAAATGACGGAGCTGCAGGCGGAGGTGGCCCGGCTCCGGCAGGTGGTGGAGGCGAGAACGGCTGCTGCCGCAATGCCTCCGCCACGATGCCCGGGAGAGGGTTCAGTATCGCCGCCGATCGTCGGCGCCCGGGATTGCCATCGCTCCAGGCAAGAAAAGTCCTCGCCACCACCTGCGGCTGCGCCTGCAGATTTTCTGGCGCAAATAGGCGCCCTGATAGACGCCAAATTGGCGTCATTCAGGAAGGAGCTCGCGCCGCGAACGGACTCGGCCCTACGATCGGTGGCCCCTGGGCCGTCCGTCCCCTCACAGTCTTCGGACAGGGTGGGGCGGAGGACGAAGAAGAAAAAGAAAGGTGAGAAAGCTGGGGCGGCTAAAGCGGCCCAGACGAAGCCTGCACGACCGCGAGCAGAATTGGCCCCACCCTCCGCCGCGCCTCCACCCCAGGAGGCATGGTCCCGGGTGGTTGGCCGGAAGGCCAAAAAGGCGGCTGCCAAGGCCACTGCGGCCGCGAATAAAAAAGGACGGGTGGTCCCGGCGGCCCCCAGGAAGACACCCCTGCCTCCTCGACCGCCACGCACAGCTGCGGTTACCATAACGGTTCCGTCTGGCGTGGACATTACTTACGCGCAGGCGATGGCCACTGCCAGGTCCAAGGTGGACCTGGCAGAAATTGGCATCGCCTCGCTGAGGCCGCGAAGGGCGGTGACTGGGGGGTTAATTTTGGAGGTCCCTGGCACCGATGGGGCCGCCAAGGCCACCGTCCTCGCCACAAAAGTGGCGGAAGCACTGGCAGGCACCGGCGTAAAGGTCGCGCGTCCGGTCAAAAAAGCTGACCTTAGGGTGCGCTGCCTGGTCGATTCGACCACGCCGGCGGAGGTCGCTGCGGCTGTTGCCCGCGTGGGCGGGTGCAGCGAGGGGGACATCAATACCGGCGAAATCCGGTCTTCCCCCTCGGGATTGGGCACCCTCTGGGTGCGATGTCCTGCCGCGGCCGCTCGCAAGGTTGCTGTCGCGGGCCGGATAACCGTCGGCTGGACCCAGGCAGCCGTGGAGGCCCTGAGTGCCCGGCCTCTGCAGTGTTACCGTTGCCTTGGTGTTGGCCACACCAGTCAGGGGTGCACTTCTGCCGAGGATAGGTCCGACTGCTGCTATAGATGCGGCAGTCGGGACCATAAGGTGGCAGCCTGTACGGCCACGCCCCATTGTCCGCTTTGTGCGGGCGCGGGCAAGCCGTCTGGCCACCGTCTCGGCAGCCGGGCATGTCCTGCCAGTGCGCGGCGAGGCAAGGGAGGCGGCCAAAGGCCGTCTGCCAGATTTAATAAAAAGAGGAAGGAAACCACGATGGCCAAGGCAGCGACCACCGTGGCCAGCAACGTAAAGGCGGCACCGCCTGATGCTACCGCCGCGCCCGCGGGGGCGGATGGGGCCACTAAAGTCCCAGACGCCACCGCATCCGCGGCCGTGACGGCGATGGACACGGCTGTGTAATGGGGCCCCCGGGCCCGATAATACAAGTTAACCTCAACTGCTCGGCCAGAGCGCAGGATCTCCTGTTTCAATGCATGGCCGATCGGGGTGCCGGGTTGGCAGTCGTGGCGGAGCCGCACAGGGTCCCCAAACATCCACACTGGATGGGGGACTCGATTGGCTCCGCCGCGATTATTTGGGCTGGGAGGCCGGGGTCCCCGCCGTGCTCGCTTATCGAGCGCGGCCTGGGATACGTGGCCGTCGATTGGGGCGGCACTGCGGTTGTGGCGATATACGCACCTCCGAGGTGGTCCCTCGAAGAGTTTGAGCAGTATCTGGACGGGGTAGGGAGATGCGTCTCCCGCTGCCATCCCCGTCCGGTGCTGGTCCTGGGGGACTTCAATGCCAAGGCCACGGCTTGGGGTTCTCCCGGGACTGACTCGAGGGGCCGGGAGGTGCTGGATTGGGCGGCGGGACTGGAGCTCCGTCTCCTGAACACGGGCTCGGTCCATACGTGCGTGCGGCATAACGGGGGGTCCATCGTTGACCTTTCGTGGGCAACACCCCCGGCCGCGCGCCGTATTACGGGGTGGAGGGTGGCGGAAGGGGTCGAGACGTTGTCTGACCATAGTTACATAGTTCTCGACCTATCCGCCGCCCCACCATCGACAACCCGTCGTCGCCCCGCCGATGACGGTTCGCCTCAGCCGCGGTGGGCGCTGAAGCGCCTCGACCAGGACGCTCTGATGGCGGCAGCCCACGTCGTGGCCTGGCCAGCAACACCGACCGGGCCAGTCGACGGGAATGGGGAGGCCCATTGGTTCCGGGGCGCAATGACGTCGGTTTGCGACGTCGCCATGCCACGGGCCAGGGTCTTCCCGAGGAAGGCGGTGTACTGGTGGTCGCGCGAGATAGCGGAATTACGCACCGAGTGCGTTCGCGCGCGACGCCAGTACGCTCGCGCCCGTCGACGACGACGAACGGACGACGTGCTGGCTGCCCAGCTGTACGGGCTATATCGGGAGAAGGTGGTCGCCCTGCAGCTGGCCATCAGGCGGGCAAAGGACCAGGCCTGGCGCGATCTCCTCGGCTCTCTGAACCGAGATCCGTGGGGGCGCCCATACAAGATGGCATTGGGACGATTACGTCCCTGGGCGCCCCCCGTGACGGAGAGCCTGGATCCGGGGCTGCTCGGGAGGGTCGTGGACGCTTTATTCCCCGTTGGCGGGGAGGCGTCCCGGCCCGTCCCTGAGCCAGAGGAACATGAGTGGTCCCCGGATCTTGAGGTCGCGACGGAGGAGATGGCCGGGGTCGTCAAATGGCTCCGGGGCAAGAATACCGCCCCGGGGCCGGACGGTATCCCCGGCCGGGTCTGGTTGCTCGCCGCGAGCGTCCTGGGGGAGAGGCTGAGGAGCCTCTACTCTGGGCTCCTGAGGTCGGGGACGTTCCCCGACCTATGGAGAGAAAGTCGGATGGTCCTCTTGAGGAAGGATGGGAGGCCGGGTGATTCTCCCTCCGCGTACCGGCCCATTTGTCTCCTGGATGAGGCGGGCAAGATCTTCGAGAAGATCATTGTTGCCCGCCTCTCCAGACACCTGTCCCGCGACGGCCCAGATCTGGCGGACTGCCAGTTTGGCTTCCGGGAGGGGCGATCGACGGTCGACGCAATCGACCGCCTCAAGTCCCTCTCGGACAATGCCGTGGCAAGGGGCGGGGTGTGCTTGGCGGTGTCCATTGACATCGTCAATGCGTTCAACACCCTGCCCTGGTCCGCCATTAGGGAGGCCCTCGTCGATCACCAGGTGCCTCCCTATCTGAGGCGGGTGATCGGGGCCTACCTGCGGGACAGGTGGGTTGAATACCCGGGCCGGTGCGGGATGATACGGAGGGAAGTGGACCGCGGGGTCCCGCAGGGGTCCGTTTTAGGACCGCTCCTGTGGGACCTCGGTTACAACGCGGTCCTGGAGAAGGCCTCCCTGCCCGACGGTGCCACCCTCGTCTGCTACGCGGACGACACGTTGGTGGTCGCTGTCGGGAGTACCTTCGAGAGGACCATCCGACGAGCAGAGGTTGCGGTGGCAGCCGTCGTCGCGAGGATCCGCGATCTGGGGCTGAAAATAGCCCCGGAGAAGGCCGAGGCTGTCTGGTTCCACGGACGGCCTCGGTCTCGGCCACCGGCCAGATCGTGGATCCGGGTTGGAGAAGCCTGCGTCGAGGTGAAGTCCGAGTTGAAATATCTCGGACTGATACTCGACAGCCGCTGGAGCTTCGATGCGCATCTCGACCGTCTCGTCCCCCGAGTCGAAAAGGCGGCGGCCTCTTTGGGCCGCCTGCTGCCCAACCTCGGGGGACCGGGAGATTTGGTGCGCCGCCTATACCTGGGCGTGGTGCGGTCTATGGCCTTATACGGTGCCCCAATATGGGCGCCGTACGTGATGACCAGCCGGCGCAACACGCTGTTGTTGCGCCGGCTGCAGAGGCGGATGGCCATCCGCCTTATAAGAGGTTACCGCACCGCGTCTACCGTGGCGGCGCTTGCTCTGGCGGGAGAACTTCCCTTCGAGCTTCAAGCGGCGGTGCGCGCCTATGTTTATGGGCGCACAAGCATCGCCAGCCGTGCTCGAGGGGCCCCGCCGGAGCGAGAGATGGTCGAGGGCTTCGAGCTCCAGGCCCGGCGACTAGCGCTCGCCAGATGGCGTGCCGAGCTTTGCTCCCACGCCGGCGAGCGCGTCCCCGGGGCTCTCCTGCCGCACTTCACCTCGTGGCGGGAGAGACGGCATGGCAGGCTCTCCTACCGTGCGACGCAGGTGTTCACCGGGCATGGCTGCTTCGGTGTCTACCTGTGTCGCATCGGGCGGGAAGCGACGACGGTGTGCCACCATTGTGGCGCGGAGGAAGACTCGGCGCAGCACACGCTGGAGGAATGTCCCGCCTTTTCAGCGCTGCGCCGAGTCCTAAAACGAGAAGTCGGCCACGACCTCGCACTCTCCAGCCTAGTTGGGGCCATGCTGGAGAGCCCGGGGAAGTGGGCGGCAGCAATCTCTTTCTGCGAGGAGGTTATGTCGCGGAAGGAGGCTGCCGAGCGGGATCGGGAGCTTACAGATCCCGCCCGACGTGCCCGGGGACGGCGTGCGCGCCCACGCCGAGAAACCCCGGGCAGCTGAGAGTAGGCGGGCGGCGGGTGTACCAGTACATGCTGGTTTCATTGCCCGCCGCCCGCCAACAGAGGAGGACCTCCCCTGTTGTGAGTGGGGGATGACGAGTCGCCTGAAGGAGGCGAGGGATAATTGTGATCCTCCTCCAATATACTCGCCGTCCCCCCGGCGGCCGCTGTGATCAGGGCGGGGGCCCTGGTCACCTATCGCGCGGTCGCCGTGTCGGGGCGGTGCGGGGTGCGACCCCTCGCGCCGCCGAATTTAAATGGATTTTAGGGGGGAGGATTTATTTTATTTCCCCCCGGGACGCGGCCGGCCATCGTTACCATCCTGATGGCCGGCCAGGCGAGAGGGAGCCGCGGTAGTGTTCTTCAAGAGTTCCCGAGGCTCCCCCGTTGAATCGCCAGCGATCGGTCCTGCGTCCTCAGGTCGCCGTGGAGGTTTTAGTGGGTCAAACCCCACACTACCCTCGTCCCGCTCCCCCGGGCGGGGCGGGGGTGTCTGGCGAGCAGATTTCCTCCACGTAAAATAAAAAAAAAAAAAAGGTTATGTCAAGGTTATGTCAAGGTTATGTCAAGGTTATGTCAAGGTTATGTCAAGGTTATGTCAAGGTTATGTCAAGGTTATGTCAAGGTTATGTCAAGGTTATGTCAAGGTTATGTCAAGGTTATGTCAAGGTTATGTCAAGGTTATGTCAAGGTTATGTCAAGGTTATGTCAAGGTTATGTCAAGGTTATGTCAAGGTTATGTCAAGGTTATGTCAAGGTTATGTCAAGGTTATGTCAAGGTTATGTCAAGGTTATGTCAAGGTTATGTCAAGGTTATGTCAAGGTTATGTCAAGGTTATGTCAAGGTTATGTCAAGGTTATGTCAAGGTTATGTCAAGGTTATGTCAAGGTTATGTCAAGGTTATGTCAAGGTTATGTCAAGGTTATGTCAAGGTTATGTCAAGGTTATGTCAAGGTTATGTCAAGGTTATGTCAAGGTTATGTCAAGGTTATGTCAAGGTTATGTCAAGGTTATGTCAAGGTTATGTCAAGGTTATGTCAAGGTTATGTCAAGGTTATGTCAAGGTTATGTCAAGGTTATGTCAAGGTTATGTCAAGGTTATGTCAAGGTTATGTCAAGGTTATGTCAAGGTTATGTCAAGGTTATGTCAAGGTTATGTCAAGGTTATGTCAAGGTTATGTCAAGGTTATGTCAAGGTTATGTCAAGGTTATGTCAAGGTTATGTCAAGGTTATGTCAAGGTTATGTCAAGGTTATGTCAAGGTTATGTCAAGGTTATGTCAAGGTTATGTCAAGGTTATGTCAAGGTTATGTCAAGGTTATGTCAAGGTTATGTCAAGGTTATGTCAAGGTTATGTCAAGGTTATGTCAAGGTTATGTCAAGGTTATGTCAAGGTTATGTCAAGGTTATGTCAAGGTTATGTCAAGGTTATGTCAAGGTTATGTCAAGGTTATGTCAAGGTTATGTCAAGGTTATGTCAAGGTTATGTCAAGGTTATGTCAAGGTTATGTCAAGGTTATGTCAAGGTTATGTCAAGGTTATGTCAAGGTTATGTCAAGGTTATGTCAAGGTTATGTCAAGGTTATGTCAAGGTTATGTCAAGGTTATGTCAAGGTTATGTCAAGGTTATGTCAAGGTTATGTCAAGGTTATGTCAAGGTTATGTCAAGGTTATGTCAAGGTTATGTCAAGGTTATGTCAAGGTTATGTTATGTCAAGGTTATGTCAAGGTTATGTCAAGGTTATGTCAAGGTTATGTTATGTCAAGGTTATGTCAAGGTTATGTCAAGGTTATGTCAAGGTTATGTCAAGGTTATGTCAAGGTTATGTCAAGGTTATGTCAAGGTTATGTCAAGGTTATGTCAAGGTTATGTCAAGGTTATGTCAAGGTTATGTCAAGGTTATGTCAAGGTTATGTCAAGGTTATGTCAAGGTTATGTCAAGGTTATGTCAAGGTTATGTCAAGGTTATGTCAAGGTTATGTCAAGGTTATGTCAAGGTTATGTCAAGGTTATGTCAAGGTTATGTCAAGGTTATGTCAAGGTTATGTCAAGGTTATGTCAAGGTTATGTCAAGGTTATGTCAAGGTTATGTCAAGGTTATGTCAAGGTTATGTCAAGGTTATGTCAAGGTTATGTCAAGGTTATGTCAAGGTTATGTCAAGGTTATGTCAAGGTTATGTCAAGGTTATGTCAAGGTTATGTCAAGGTTATGTCAAGGTTATGTCAAGGTTATGTCAAGGTTATGTCAAGGTTATGTCAAGGTTATGTCAAGGTTATGTCAAGGTTATGTCAAGGTTATGTCAAGGTTATGTCAAGGTTATGTCAAGGTTATGTCAAGGTTATGTCAAGGTTATGTCAAGGTTATGTCAAGGTTATGTCAAGGTTATGTCAAGGTTATGTCAAGGTTATGTCAAGGTTATGTCAAGGTTATGTCAAGGTTATGTCAAGGTTATGTCAAGGTTATGTCAAGGTTATGTCAAGGTTATGTCAAGGTTATGTCAAGGTTATGTCAAGGTTATGTCAAGGTTATGTCAAGGTTATGTCAAGGTTATGTCAAGGTTATGTCAAGGTTATGTCAAGGTTATGTCAAGGTTATGTCAAGGTTATGTCAAGGTTATGTCAAGGTTATGTCAAGGTTATGTCAAGGTTATGTCAAGGTTACGTCAAGGTTATGTCAAGGTTATGTCAAGGTTATGTCAAGGTTATGTCAAGGTTATGTCAAGGTTATGTCAAGGTTATGTCAAGGTTATGTCAAGGTTATGTCAAGGTTATGTCAAGGTTATGTCAAGGTTATGTCAAGGTTATGTCAAGGTTATGTCAAGGTTATGTCAAGGTTATGTCAAGGTTATGTCAAGGTTATGTCAAGGTTATGTCAAGGTTATGTCAAGGTTATGTCAAGGTTATGTCAAGGTTATGTCAAGGTTATGTCAAGGTTATGTCAAGGTTATGTCAAGGTTATGTCAAGGTTATGTCAAGGTTATGTCAAGGTTCCCCCCCGTGTCCGCTACCTTGTCGTGGTGGGGGGGCTTCGTGCCCTAATGATCCTCAAGGCTGTGCCGGCGGGGAATTTATTCCCTGGCAGGTTCTACCATGCCGGAGTGGCTTGAGGTGAGGGGCCAACTAAAGTCGGACACATACCGTAAACCTGTGGTCATGTTTTACAGGAACGGGGGTCTTGCCTTAACCGGCCGGGCCGCGAGGATGACAACCTCTCTAAAAAATCCCTAGCCCCAAGCAGTGTTGCGCGGTGATGAGGGTGTAGCTGGAGTAAGCGCCAGCTATGGTTGGTGGGTGCACCAATCTTTAGCGGACAACCCCGAGGTACCTGGCGACCCCCGGGTGTATTAGCCTTCCCCGGGTATGGCGGCTCTGCCCGGGGTGACCTTCTTTCCGACCACACTCGTGGGACCAATTATGGATTCTTTTTCACAAACAACCGGGGAGGGGGGAAACGAGCGTGAGGTGGAGGTGCGCGGGCCTATCGTGCGCCTCAAAAGATGTACAGAGCCGGTGTCGCGGAGGCATTCTGCAACACGCGGCAAAAAGAGGACCGCAGCGGGCCTTGGTGAGTGCGATGAGGGGGAGGAGTCAGATTTCTCTGTCTCCTCAAATCACTCATCGCAGAGTGTCCCGGGCTTCCTCGTCGCGAGGAAGAGAGGACGGCCGCCGACGACCGGCGAATATGTTGGCCTCGCAGAGGCCAAACTTAGGCTGGCCGAGGCTTCGCAGCTGGAGGCCGAGGCAAGGGAGGTGGCGGCGATATTCGACCCGGGAGCCCCCGTGCCGAGACCATCGCGGTCGAGCGTCCCGCTCCCGGACGAGACGGATATAGCGGAAAATTTCCGCAACCGTCCAACGCGGGATGTCGCGGCCGCTATATTGGAGAGCCTGGATGAAGTGGCCAGGATCTCCGGCGTGTCAAAGGGGCTGAAGGGCAATTTGGCCCGCGCCCTAAGGGTGGCCGCCTTAAACGGCAGGGTGGGGGTGTCCGAGCTTGCGGTTAGGTCAGCTACCGACGCCACGCGTGCCCTGGAGGCAGAGAATGCCGTCCTCAGGGGGCAAATGACGGAGCTGCGGGCGGAGGTGGCTCGGCTCCGGCAGGTGGTGGAGGCGAGTACGGCTGCTGCCGCAATGCCTCCGCCGCCGCGCCCGGGAGAGGGCTCAGTATCGCCGCCGATCGTCGCCGCCCGGGACTGCCAACGCTCCGGGCAAGAAAAGTCCTCGCCCCCACATGCGACTGCGCCCGCAGATTTTCTGGCGCAGATAAGCGCCCTGATAGACGCCAAATTGGCGTCATTCAGGAGGGAGCTCGCGCCGCGAACGGACTCGGCCCTGCGATCGGTGGCACCTGGGCCGTCCGTCCCCTCACAGTCTTCGGACAGGGTGGGGCGGAAGACGAAGAAGAAGAAGAAAGGTGGGAAAGCTGGGGCGGCTATAGCGGCCCAGACGGAGCCCGCTCGACCGCGAGCAGAATCGGCGCTACCCTCTGCCGCGCCTCCGCCCCAGGAGGCGTGGTCCCAGGTGGTTGGCCGCAAGGCTAAAAAGGCGGCTGCCAAGGCCACTGCGGCGGCGAATAATAAAAAAGGACGGGTGGTCCCGGCGGCCCCCAGGAAGACACCCCTGCCTCCGCGACAGCCACGCACAGCAGCGGTTACCATAACGGTTCCGTCTGGCGTGGACATTACTTACGCGCAGGCGATGGCCACTGCCAGGTCCAAGGTGGACCTGGCAGAAATTGGCATCGCCTCGCTGAGGCCGCGAAGGGCGGTGACTGGGGGGTTAATTTTGGAAGTCCCTGGCACCGATGGGGCCGCCAAGGCCACCGTCCTCGCCACAAAAGTGGCGGAAGCGCTGGCAGGCACCGGCGTAAAGGTCGCGCGTCCGGTCAAAAAAGCTGACCTTAGGGTGCGCGGCCTGGTCGATTCGACCACGCCGGCGGAGGTCGCTGCGGCTGTTGCCCGCGTGGGCGGGTGCAGCGAGGGGGACATCAATACCGGCGAAATCCGGTCTTCCCCCTCGGGATTGGGCACCCTCTGGGTCCGATGTCCTGCCGCGGCCGCTCGCAGGGTTGCTGTCGCGGGCCGGATAACCGTCGGCTGGACCCATGCAGCCGTGGAGGCCCTGAGTGCCCGGCCTCTGCAGTGTTACCGTTGCCTTGATGTTGGCCACACCAGTCAGCGGTGCACTTCTGCCGAGGATAGGTCCGACTGCTGCTATAGATGCGGCAGTCGGGACCATAAGGTGGCAGCCTGTACGGCCACGCCCAATTGTCCGCTTTGTGCGGGCGCGGGCAGGCCTTCTGGTCACCGCCTCGGCGGCCGGGCGTGTCCTGTCAGTGCGAGGCGAGGCAAGGTAGGCGGCCAAAGGTCGTCTGCCAGATTCAATAAAAAAGGGAAGGAAACCACGATGGCCAAGGCAGCGACCACCGTAGCCAGCAACGAAAAGGCGGCACCGCCTGATGCTACCGCCGCACCCGCGGGGGCGAATGGGGCCACTAAAGTCCCTGACGCCACCGCATCCGCGGCCGTGACGGCGATGGACACGGCTGTGTAATGGGGCCCCCGGGCCCGATAATACAAGTTAACCTCAACTGCTCGGCCAGAGCGCAGGATCTCCTGTTTCAATGCCTGGCCGAGCGGGGTGCCGGGTTGGCAGTCGTGGCGGAGCCGCACAGGGTCCCCAAACATCCACACTGGATGGGGGACTCGATTGGCTCCGCCGCGATTATTTGGGCTGGGAGGCCGGGGTCCCCGCCGTGCTCGCTTATCGAGCGCGGCCTGGGATACGTGACCGTCGATTGGGGCGGCACCGCGGTTGTGGCGATATACGCACCTCCAAGGTGGTCCCTCGAAGAGTTTGAGCAGTATCTGGACGGGGTAGGGAGATGCGTCTCCCGCTGCCATCCCCGTCCGGTGCTGGTCCTGGGGGACTTCAATGCCAAGGCCACGGCTTGGGGTTCCCCCGGGACTGATTCGAGGGGCCGGGAGGTGCTGGATTGGGCGGCGGGACTGGAGCTCCGTCTCCTGAACACGGGCTCGGTCCATACGTGCGTGCGGCATAACGGGGGGTCCATCGTTGACCTTTCGTGGGCAACGCCCCCGGCCGCGCGCCGTATTACGGGGTGGAGGGTGGCGGAAGGGGTCGAGACGTTGTCTGACCACAGATACATAGTTCTCGACCTCTCCGCCGCCCCACCATCGGCACCCCGTCGTCGCCCTGCCGATGAGGGTTCGCCTCAGCCGCGGTGGGCGCTGAAGCGCCTCGACCAGGACGCTCTGATGGCGGCAGCCCACGTCGTGGCCTGGCCAGCAACACCGGCCGGGCCAGTCGACGGGAATGGGGAGGCCCATTGGTTCCGGGGCGCAATGACGTCGATTTGCGACGTCGCCATGCCCCGGGCCAGGGTCTTCCCGAGGAAGGCGGTGTACTGGTGGTCGCGCGAAATAGCGGAATTACGCACCGAGTGCGTCCACGCGCGGCGCCAGTACGCTCGCGCCCGTCGACGACGACGTACGGACGACGTGCTGGCTGCCCAGCTGTACGGGCGATATCGGGAGAAGGTGGTCGCCCTGCAGCTGGCCATCAGGCGAGCGAAGGACCAGGCCTGGCGCGATCTCCTCGGCTCTCTGAACCGAGATCCGTGGGGGCGCCCATACAAGATGGCATTGGGACGATTACGCCCCTGGGCGCCCCCCGTGACGGAGAGCCTGGATCCGGGGCTGCTCGGGCGGGTCGTCGACGCTTTATTCCCCGTTAGCGTGAAGGCGTCCCGGCCCGTCCCTGAGCCAGAGGAACATGAGTGGTCCCCGGATCTTGAGGTCGCGCCGGAGGAGATGGCCGGGGTCGTCAAATGGCTCCGGGGCAAGAATACCGCCCCGGGGCCGGACGGTATCCCCGGCCGGGTCTGGTTGCTCGCCGCGAGCGTCCTGGGGGAGAGGCTGAGGAGCCTCTACTCTGGGCTCCTGAGGTCGGGGACGTTCCCCGACCTATGGAGAGAAAGTCGGATGGTCCTCTTGAGGAAGGATGGGAGGCCGGGGGATTCTCCCTCCGCGTACCGGCCCATTTGTCTCCTGGATGAGGCGGGCAAGATCTTCGAGAAGATCATTGTTGCCCGCCTCTCCAGACACCTGTCCCGCGACGGCCCCGATCTAGCGGACTGCCAGTTTGGCTTCCGGGAGGGGCGATCGACGGTCGACGCTATCGACCGTCTCAAGTCCCTCTCGGATAATGCCGTGGCAAGGGGCGGGGTGTGCTTGGCGGTGTCCATTGACATCGTCAATGCGTTCAACACCCTGCCCTGGTCCGCCATTAGGGAGGCCCTCGTCGATCACCAGGTGCCTCCCTATCTGAGGCGGGTGATCGGAGCCTACCTGCGGGACAGGTGGGTCGAATACCCGGGCCGGTACGGGATGATACGGAGGGAAGTGGACCGCGGGGTCCCGCAGGGGTCCGTTTTAGGACCGCTCCTGTGGGACCTGGGTTACAACGCGGTCCTGGAGAAGGCCTCCCTGCCCGACGGTGCCACCCTCGTCTGCTACGCGGACGACACGTTGGTGGTCGCCGTCGGGAGTACCTTCGAGAGGACCATCCGACGAGCAGAGGTTGCGGTGGCAGCCGTCGTCGCGAGGATCCGCGATCTGGGGCTGAAAATAGCCCCGGAGAAGGCCGAGGCTGTCTGGTTCCACGGACGGCCTCGGTCTCGGCCACCGGCCAGATCGTGGATCCGGGTTGGAGAAGCCTGCGTCGATGTGAAGTCCGAGTTGAAATATCTCGGACTGATCCTCGACAGCCGCTGGAGCTTCGATGCGCATCTCGACCGTCTCGTCCCCGGAGTCGAAAAGGCGGCGGCCTCTTTGGGCCGCCTGCTGCCCAACCTCGGGGGACCGGGAGATTTGGTGCGCCGCCTATACCTGGGCGTGGTGCGGTCTATGGCCTTATACGGTGCCCCAATCTGGGCGCCGTACGTGATGACCAGCCGGCGCAACACGCTGTTGTTGCGCCGGCTGCAGAGGCGGATGGCCATCCGCCTCATAAGAGGTTACCGCACCACGTCTACCGTGGCGGCGCTTGCTCTGGCGGGAGAACTTCCCTTCGAGGTTCAAGCGGCGGTGCGCGCCTATGTTTATAGGCGCACTAGCATCGCCAGCCGTGCTCGAGGGGCCCCGCCGGAGCGTGAGACGGTCGAGGGCTTCGAGCTCCAGGCCCGGCGACTAGCGCTCGCCAGATGGCGTGCCGAGCTTTGCTCCCACGCCGGCGAGCGCGTCCCCGGGGCTCTCCTGCCGCACTTCACCTCGTGGCGGGAGAGACGGCATGGCAGGCTCTCCTACCGAGCGACGCAGGTGTTCACCGGGCATGGCTGCTTCGGTGTCTACCTGTGTCGCATCGGGCGGGAAGCGACGACGGTGTGCCACCATTGTGGCGCGGAGGAAGACTCGGCGCAGCACACGCTGGAGGAATGTCCCGCCTTTTCAGCGCTGCGCCGAGTCCTAAAACGAGAAGTCGGCCACGACCTCGCACTCTCCAGCCTAGTTGGGGCCATGCTGGAGAGCCCGGGGAAGTGGGCGGCAGCAATCTCTTTCTGCGAGGAGGTTATGTCGCGGAAGGAGGCTGCCGAGCGGGATCGGGAGCTTACAGATCCCGCCCGACGTGCCCGGGGACGGCGTGCGCGCCCACGCCGAGAAACCCCGGGCAGCTGAGAGTAGGCGGGCGGCGGGTGTACCAGAACATGCTGGTTTCATTGCCCGCCGCCCGCCAACAGAGGAGGACCTCCACTGTTGGGAGTTGGGGATGACGAGTCGCCTGAAGGAGGCGAGGTTTAACTGTGATCCTCCTCCAATATACTCGTCGTCCCCCCGGCGGCCGCTGTGATCAGGGCGGGGGCCCTGGTCACCTATCGCGCGGTCGCCGTGTCGGGGCGGTGCCGAGTGCGACCCCTCGCGCCGCCGAATTTAAATGGATTCTAGGGGGGAGGATTTATCTCCCCCCGGGACGAGGCCGGCCATCGTTACCATCTTGATAGCCGGCCAGACGAGGGGGAGCCGCGGTAGTGTTCTTCAAGAGTTCCCGTGGCTCCCCCGTTGAATCGCCAGCGATCGGTCCTGCGTCCTCAGGTCTCCGTGGAGGTTTTAGTGGGTCGATCCCCACACTACCCTCGTCCCGCTCCCCCGGGCGGGGCGGGGGTGTCTGGCGAGCAGATTTCCTCCACGTAAAATAAAAAAAAAAAAAAAAAAAAAGGTTATGTCAAGGTTATGTCAAGGTTATGTCAAGGTTATGTCAAGGTTATGTCAAGGTTATGTCAAGGTTATGTCAAGGTTATGTCAAGGTCGGGGTACCTGGCGACCCCCCGGGCGTATTAGCCTTCCCCGGGTATGGCGGCTCTACCCGGGGTGACCTCCTTTCCGACCACACTCGTGGGATTAAGTATGGAGTCTACTTTTTCACAAACAACCGGGGAGGGGGGAAACGAGCGTGAGGTGGAGGTGCGCGGGCCTATCGTGCGCCTCAAAAGATGCACAGAGCCGGTGTCGCGGAGGCATTCGGCGACACGCGGCAAAAAGAGGACCGCAGCGGGCCTTGGTGAGTGCGATGAGGGGGAGGAGTCAGATTTCTCTGTCTCCTCCCACCACTCATCGCAGAGTGTCCCGGGCTCGTCGTCAGCGAGGAAAAGAGGACGGCCGCCGACGACCGGCGAATATGTTGGCCTCGCAGAGGCCAAACTTAGGCTGGCCGAGGCTTCGCAGCTGGAGGCCGAGGCAAGGGAGGTGGCGGCGATATTCGACCCGGGAGCCCCCGTGCCGAGACCATCGCGGTCGAGCGTCCCGCTCCCGGACGAGACGGATATAGCGGAAAATTTCCGCAACCGTCCAACGCGGGATGTCGCGGCCGCTATATTGGAGAGCCTGGATGAAGTGGCCAGGATCTCCGGCGTGTCAAAGGGGCTGAAGGGCAATTTGGCCCGCGCCCTAAGGGTGGCCGCCTTAAACGGCAGGGTGGGGGTGTCCGAGCTTGCGGTTAGGTCAGCTACCGACGCCACGCGTGCCCTGGAGGCAGAGAATGCCGTCCTCAGGGGGCAAATGACGGAGCTGCGGGCGGAGGTGGCTCGGCTCCGGCAGGTGGTGGAGGCGAGTACGGCTGCTGCCGCAATGCCTCCGCCGCCGCGCCCGGGAGGGGGCTCAGTATCGCCGCCGATCGTCGCCGCCCGGGACTGCCAACGCTCCGGGCAAGAAAAGTCCTCGCCCCCACATGCGACTGCGCCCGCAGATTTTCTGGCGCAGATAAGCGCCCTGATAGACGCCAAATTGGCGTCATTCAGGAGGGAGCTCGCGCCGCGAACGGACTCGGCCCTGCGATCGGTGGCACCTGGGCCGTCCGTCCCCTCACAGTCTTCGGACAGGGTGGGGCGGAAGACGAAGAAGAAGAAGAAAGGTGGGAAAGCTGGGGCGGCTATAGCGGCCCAGACGGAGCCCGCTCGACCGCGAGCAGAATCGGCGCTACCCTCTGCCGCGCCACCGCCCCAGGAGGCGTGGTCCCAGGTGGTTGGCCGCAAGGCTAAAAAGGCGGCTGCCAAGGCCACTGCGGCGGCGAATAACAAAAAAGGACGGGTGGTCCCGGCGGCCCCCAGGAAGACACCCTTGCCTCCGCGACCGCCACGCACAGCAGCGGTTACCATAACGGTTCCGTCTGGCGTGGACATTACTTACGCGCAGGCGATGGCCACTGCCAGGTCCAAGGTGGACCTGGCAGAAATTGGCATCGCCTCGCTGAGGCCGCGAAGGGCGGTGACTGGGGGGTTAATTTTGGAAGTCCCTGGCACCGATGGGGCCGCCAAGGCCACCGTCCTCGCCACAAAAGTGGCGGAAGCGCTGGCAGGCACCGGCGTAAAGGTCGCGCGTCCGGTCAAAAAAGCTGACCTTAGGGTGCGCGGCCTGGTCGATTCGACCACGCCGGCGGAGGTCGCTGCGGCTGTTGCCCGCGTGGGCGGGTGCAGCGAGGGGGACATCAATACCGGCGAAATCCGGTCTTCCCCCTCGGGATTGGGCACCCTCTGGGTCCGATGTCCTGCCGCGGCCGCTCGCAAGGTTGCTGTCGCGGGCCGGATAACTGTCGGCTGGACCCATGCAGTCGTGGAGGCCCTGAGTGCCCGGCCTCTGCAGTGTTACCGTTGCCTTGATGTTGGCCACACCAGTCAGCGGTGCACTTCTGCCGAGGATAGGTCCGACTGCTGCTATAGATGCGGCAGTCGGGACCATAAGGTGGCAGCCTGTACGGCCACGCCCAATTGTCCGCTTTGTGCGGGCGCGGGCAGGCCTTCTGGTCACCGCCTCGGCGGCCGGGCGTGTCCTGTCAGTGCGAGGCGAGGCAAGGTAGGCGGCCAAAGGTCGTCTGCCAGATTCAATAAAAAAGGGAAGGAAACCACGATGGCCAAGGCAGCGACCACCGTGGCCAGCAACGAAAAGGCGGCACCGCCTGATGCTACCGCCGCACCCGCGGGGGCGAATGGGGCCACTAAAGTCCCTGACGCCACCGCATCCGCGGCCGTGACGGCGATGGACACGGCTGTGTAATGGGGCCCCCGGGCCCGATAATACAAGTTAACCTCAACTGCTCGGCCAGAGCGCAGGATCTCCTGTTTCAATGCCTGGCCGAGCGGGGTGCCGGGTTGGCAGTCGTGGCGGAGCCGCACAGGGTCCCCAAACATCCACACTGGATGGGGGACTCGATTGGCTCCGCCGCGATTATTTGGGCTGGGAGGTCGGGGTCCCCGCCGTGCTCGGTTATCGAGCGCGGCCTGGGATACGTGGCCGTTGATTGGGGCGGAACCGCGGTTGTGGCGATATACGCACCTCCAAGGTGGTCCCTCGAAGAGTTTGAGCAGTATCTGGACGGGGTAGGGAGATGCGTCTCCCGCTGCCATCCCCGTCCGGTGCTGGTCCTGGGGGACTTCAATGCCAAGGCCACGGCTTGGGGTTCCCCCGGGACTGACTCGAGGGGCCGGGAGGTGCTGGATTGGGCGGCGGGACTGGAGCTCCGTCTCCTGAATACGGGCTCGGTCCATACGTGCGTGCGGCATAACGGGGGGTCCATCGTTGACCTTTCGTGGGCAACGCCCCCGGCCGCGCGCCGTATTACGGGGTGGAGGGTGGCGGAAGGGGTCGAGACGTTGTCTGACCACAGATACATAATTCTCGACCTCTCCGCCGCCCCACCATCGACACCCCGTCGTCGCCCCGCTGATGAAGGATCGCCTCAACCGCGGTGGGCGCTGAAGCGCCTCGACCAGGACGCTCTGATGGCGGCAGCCCACGTCGTGGCCTGGCCAGCAACACCGGCCGGGCCAGTCGACGGGAATGGGGAGGCCCGTTGGTTCCGGGGCGCAATGACGTCGGTTTGCGACGTCGCCATGCCCCGGGCCAGGGTCTTCCCGAGGAAGGCTGTGTACTGGTGGTCGCGTGCGATAGCTGAATTACGCACCGAGTGCGTCCGCGCGCGACGCCAGTACGCTCGCGCCCGTCGACGACGACGTACGGACGACGTGCTGGCTGCCCAGCTGTACGGGCGATATCGGGAGAAGGTGGTCGCCCTGCAGCTGGCCATCAGGCGAGCGAAGGACCAGGCCTGGCGCGATCTCCTCGGCTCTCTAAACCGAGATCCGTGGGGGCGCCCATACAAGATGGCATTGGGACGATTGCGTCCCTGGGCGCCCCCCGTGACGGAGAGCCTGGATCCGGGGCTGCTCGGGCGGGTCGTGGACGCTTTATTCCCCGTTAGCGAGGGGCCGTCCCGGCCCGTCCCTGAGCCAGAGGAACATGAGTGGTCCCCGGATCTTGAGGTCGCGCCGGAGGAGATGGCCGGGGTCGTCAAATGGCTCCGGGGCAAGAATACCGCCCCGGGGCCGGACGGTATCCCCGGCCGGGTCTGGTTGCTCGCCACGAGCGTCCTGGGGGAGAGGCTGAGGAGCCTCTACTCTGGGCTCCTGAGGTCGGGGACGTTCCCCGACCTATGGAGAGAAAGTCGGATGGTCCTCTTGAGGAAGGATGGGGGGCCGGGGGATTCTCCCTCCGCGTACCGGCCCATTTGTCTCCTGGATGAGGCGGGCAAGATCTTCGAGAAGATCATTGTTGCCCGCCTCTCCAGGCACCTGTCCCGCGACGGCCCAGATCTGGCGGACTGCCAGTTTGGCTTCCGGGAGGGGCGATCGACGGTCGACGCTATCGTCCGTCTCAAGTCCCTCTCGGACAATGCCGTGGCAAGGGGCGGGGTGTGCTTGGCGGTGTCCATTGACATCGTCAATGCGTTCAACACCCTGCCCTGGTCCGCCATTAGGGGGGCCCTCGTCGATCACCAGGTGCCTCCCTATCTGAGGCGGGTGATCGGGGCCTACCTGCGGGACAGGTGGGTCAAATACCCGGGCCGGTACGGGATGATACGGAGGGAAGTGGACCGCGGGGTCCCGCAGGGGTCTGTTTTAGGACCGCTCCTGTGGGACCTGGGTTACAACGCGGTCCTGGAAAAGGCCTCCCTGCCCGACGGTGCCACCCTCGTCTGCTACGCGGACGACACGTTGGTGGTCGCCGTCGGAAGTACCTTCGAGAGGACCATCCGACGAGCAGAGGTTGCGGTGGCAGCCGTCGTCGCGAGGATCCGCGATCTGGGGCTGAAAATAGCCCCGGAGAAGGCCGAGGCTGTCTGGTTCCACGGACGGCCTCGGTCTCGGCCACCGGCCAGATCGTGGATCCGGGTTGGAGAAGCCTGCGTCGAGGTGAAGTCCCAGTTGAAATATCTCGGACTGATCCTCGACAGCCGCTGGAGCTTCGATGCGCATCTCGACCGTCTCGTCCCCCGAGTCGAAAAGGCGGCGGCCTCTTTGGGCCGCCTGCTGCCCAACCTCGGGGGACCGGGAGATTTGGTGCGCCGCCTATACCTGGGCGTGGTGCGGTCTATGGCCTTATACGGTGCCCCAATCTGGGCGCCGTACGTGATGACCAGCCGGCGCAACACGCTGTTGTTGCGCCGGCTGCAGAGGCGGATGGCCATCCGCCTCATAAGAGGTTACCGCACCACGTCTACCGTGGCGGCGCTTGCTCTGGCGGGAGAACTTCCCTTCGAGCTTCAGGCGGCGGTGCGCGCCTATGTTTATGGGCGCACAAGCATCGCCAGCCGTGCTCGAGGGGCCCTGCCGGAGCGAGAGACGGTCGAGGGCTTCGAGCTCCAGGCCCGGCGACTAGCGCTCGCCAGATGGCGTGCCGAGCTTTGCTCCCACGCCGGCGAGCGCGTCCCCGGGGCTCTCCTGCCGCACTTCACCTCGTGGCGGGAGAGACGGCATGGCAGGCTCTCCTACCGAGCGACGCAGGTGTTCACCGGGCATGGCTGCTTCGGTGTCTACCTGTGTCGCATCGGGCGGGAAGCGACGACGGTGTGCCACCATTGTGGCGCGGAGGAAGACTCGGCGCAGCACACGCTGGAGGAATGTCCCGCCTTTTCAGCGCTGCGCCGAGTCCTAAAACGGGAAGTCGGCCACGACCTCGCACTCTCCAGCCTAGTTGGGGCCATGCTGGAGGGCCCGGGGAAGTGGGCGGCAGCAATCTCTTTCTGCGAGGAGGTTATGTCGCGGAAGGAGGCTGCCGAGCGGGATCGGGAGCTTACAGATCCCGCCCGACGTGCCCGGGGACGGCGTGCGCGCCCGCGCCGAGAAACCCCGGGCAGCTGAGAGTAGGCGGGCGGCGGGTGTACCAGAACATGCTGGTTTCATTGCCCGCCGCCCGCCAACAGAGGAGGACCTCCACTGTTGGGAGTGGGGGATGACGAGTCGTCTGAGGGAGGCGAGTGTTAACTGTGATCCTCCTCCGATATACTCGTCGTCCCCCCGGCGGCCGCTGTGATCAGGGCGGGGGCCCTGGTCACCTATCGCGCGGTCGCCGTGTCGGGGCGGTTCGGGGTGCGACCCCTCGCGCCGCCGAATTTAAATGGATTTTAGGGGGGAGGATTTATTTTATTTCCCCCCGGGACGCGGCCGGCCATCGTTACCATCTTGATGGCCGGCCAGGCGAGGGGGAGCCGCGGTAGTGTTCTTCAAGAGTTCCCGTGGCTCCCCCGTTGAATCTCCAGCGATCGGTCCTGCGTCCTCAGGTCGCCGTGGAGGTTTTAGTGGGTCAAACCCCACACTACCCTCGTCCCGCTCCCCCGGGCGGGGCGGGGGTGTCTGGCGAGCAGATTTCCTCCACGTAAAATTAAAAAAAAAAAAAGGTTATGTCAAGGTTATGTCAAGGTTATGTCAAGGTTATGTCAAGGTTATGTCAAGGTTATGTCAAGGTTATGTCAAGGTTATGTCAAGGTTATGTCAAGGTTATGTCAAGGTTATGTCAAGGTTATGTCAAGGTTATGTTATGTCAAGGTTATGTCAAGGTTATGTCAAGGTTATGTCAAGGTTATGTCAAGGTTATGTCAAGGTTATGTCAAGGTTATGTCAAGGTTATGTCAAGGTTATGTCAAGGTTATGTCAAGGTTATGTCAAGGTTATGTCAAGGTTATGTCAAGGTTATGTCAAGGTTATGTCAAGGTTATGTCAAGGTTATGTCAAGGTTATGTCAAGGTTATGTCAAGGTTATGTCAAGGTTATGTCAAGGTTATGTCAAGGTTATGTCAAGGTTATGTCAAGGTTATGTCAAGGTTATGTCAAGGTTATGTCAAGGTTATGTCAAGGTTATGTCAAGGTTATGTCAAGGTTATGTCAAGGTTATGTCAAGGTTATGTCAAGGTTATGTCAAGGTTATGTCAAGGTTATGTCAAGGTTATGTCAAGGTTATGTCAAGGTTATGTCAAGGTTATGTCAAGGTTATGTCAAGGTTATGTCAAGGTTATGTCAAGGTTATGTCAAGGTTATGTCAAGGTTATGTCAAGGTTATGTCAAGGTTATGTCAAGGTTATGTCAAGGTTATGTCAAGGTTATGTCAAGGTTATGTCAAGGTTATGTCAAGGTTATGTCAAGGTTATGTCAAGGTTATGTCAAGGTTATGTCAAGGTTATGTCAAGGTTATGTCAAGGTTATGTCAAGGTTATGTCAAGGTTATGTCAAGGTTATGTCAAGGTTATGTCAAGGTTATGTCAAGGTTATGTCAAGGTTATGTCAAGGTTATGTCAAGGTTATGTCAAGGTTATGTCGGTCGGATAAGGGACTGTCATGCGTAACTAAGGTCTTTTGGCCATAGCCTCTGCAGTTCAAGTCTTCCCCACCTTCACGTGGTACCGGCTGTTCTCGCCGAAGGGGTTCAGGCTCTCGAATGACGCAGCAACAGTGGTAGCTGTCGACGGGCACAACCACTCACTTTCATATACACACACTTTTCTACGCGTGCTTCCGGGCACCCTTTGTCTCGGGGAGAGTGTAAGAGAGGCCTTCCCCTTTTTCCGGGGAGCCAGTGGATGAATTGAGTAACCCTATAAACGGGTTCACTCGTGAATGAAGGGGGCCTACCTATAAACGGGAATGCCCTGGCGGGTTATGAATGGTCCGGGTATCTGGTCAATAGGTACACCGGAATATGAATGAGTCTCCGAGTTCGAGGGGTCGCTGTCTGGGAGTACGGTGCAGTGATCGTCGGGGGAGGGAATGATCGGGGGTCCTGAGGGGACTTCCTCGTGTCCGTGTGCGCCCCCTATCTGGAGGGTACAGCGGTTAACACCGGTGGGCACTGCCGGGCCGCCATTAGTAGGGGGGCCCGAACCCAGCCCAGCCAGTTGGGAGGCAGCCCTGCACAGTGGTAGGGCGAATACGCTAAATCCCGCTTCTCGTAGTAGTGCCGAGTGGCGTCCGGACGGGTACCCTGCTGCGGGGAGCGGGGGGGGAACCGACGAGGCCACCGGATTGTAGGGACGCTCGGACATCGGGGGGGTCCAGGACGGGCTGCCGGTGCCCCTTCTCCCGGCGATCCTCCTGACCATATCACACATTTACACTCTCTTACACTGTTTTTGTCCCTTTATGTCTAACTTTTCTTTTTTTTTTAAAATGAACAGTGACAAAGAAAATAAGCAGGTTTTTACAGTGCCGCCTGCGTCCCTCGGTTTACCCGAGGTAAGGGTGCTTCCCGGCACCCGCAATTCCGCCAAGTCGGTAGGCAACCAGGCCGACTTGGACGTGCTGGCTACTGGAAGTCAGCGCCTCGATCTCGCGCAGGAGGGCTCGCCCTTTCTGCCGAGAAAGAGTTTGGCACGGTCTCCGCCGTCAGGATCTCGTGATCCTGCACGTGAGGCCGAGGACCGGGAGAATCCCCGGACGGCGGCCGTTACGGCCTCCTCTCCGGTGCCCAATCCCCCCTCCCCTCCCTTCTTCTCCCCTCTCCCTCCTTCCTCCCTCTTTACCTTCCCTTCTTCCCCCACCCTTGGCTCCGGAAAGGGGTCAGCGGGGAGGGGGAAGATCAAGAGGAAGAGGACCGCTTTTTCGTCGCCCGAAGAAGCACACGAATGCACGTCGGACGAATCGACGTTGGCCAGTGGTTATGTGAGTCCCCTGCCTTGCTTGGAGACTCAAGTTAAGAAGGCGGTTGCCGGTACGCGAGCCCTCTCCAAAAAGCTAGGCGCCTTAGCTGAGCAAGAGGAGGGCACGCGTAAGCTATTTAACACCATTATCAGGAGTCTCAACGAGGTGCAACATGCGGTCAAGGCTATGAGGAGGAACGAGCGTGCCCCTTCAACCTTGACTCCAGCCCACCGCCCTCCAACACGGAGCTCCCCAGCTCCGGACGCGAAGCCTGGAGGTCGCGGGGTCAATACGGGCACGCAGACCGAGCCTGCGACGGAGAGGATGGACACCGAGTGCATCGCCCCGCCGAGGACCAGGTCTTGTGGCACTCAGACCTGCGACCCGCAGGAGGTGGACGACCACGACGTAGCGGACTGGACGCGCGGGGCCAGGGACTGGCCATCTCTCCGAGCACTGGTGGACAGGAGGTGGGCGGAATCGTCGTTCGTGAACACGACAATTGTCGAGGGTAACCCCCTCGTTGGCTGTCCGGACGACGATCTGGCGTGCTTCGCCCCAGCTGACCTCGAGGTGGGAACGGGCCCTGCCCGCTTTCTTCTAGACCGGATACCGGGGGTTGCTGACCTGAGGACGGACCCTCCATCGGTTGGTGAGTCCACATTTCTCACCCTTAGGACATCCATTCCGCGCCGCGATGCCCCCCCCAGAATCCGCGAGAAAAGAATATTTGTCGCGGCTGACAGGGTAACCGGGTCCAGCACCTTCGCGGCGGAAAACGCGTACAGGGCACTCGCGCACTTAAGGGAGTTGGGAGTCAAGATGGCATGCAAGTGCATTGCCATTGCCTCCCACCCCGACATTCCTTCGGAACCTTTCCGAAAGATGCTGGAGGCGGTTTTTTCGGGAACCGGGGTTGCAATTAAGATCTGGGGGATCCCAGCCGGCCAAATGCGTCGCCCCCCCGAGCAGCCCTCCGACACGGTACTGGTGAGGGGCGAGAACCTCACGTACGCTCAGATGCTTCGGGCCGTAAAGGATAAGGTCGACATCGACGGCGCGGGGATTCTCGTCTCCGACGTCAGGACCAGCAGGGATGGACATATGCTCATTCAAGTGAGGGGCGACGGGGCGAAGGCCAGGGCCCTCAGCTCCCTTGTCAACGAAAAAGTACAAGGGCTTAGGGCGTCGGTCGGGGTGGGAAGGGGTCCTCTCCGCACCTTGCACCTCCGCCGTGTCGAAGGCGACGCGACCGTCGACGACATAAAGGCGGCTATTCACGGGAGGCTGCCCGAATTTCCATCTGACAGCTACAAGATACGCGCTCTCCGGCCGGCGTTTGCTGGGAGGCAGAATGCATCTATTCTGGCTCCCGCGTCGGTGGCGGCGCGTATCCTCGCCCTCAGCCCGCTACGCGTGGGCTGGAGCTGCTGTCTGGTAACTGAGCGCGAGGAAATCCTCCAGTGCTTCAGGTGCCGGGGATACGGACATCGGGCCGCTGACTGTAAAGGGCCAGACCGTACAAAGGTCTGCCGCAAATGCGGCGCTGATGATCACCGGGCGGGCGAGTGTAAGGGGCGCGAGAGGTGCGTGGTCTGCGACCAGGACGGGCACCGGGACGGGGGTCTCAGATGTCCTGCATACCGCAGGGCCCTTGAAGAGGCCAGGAGCAAGGGGGGGAAGCCTCCTTCTAACGAACGACGTCCAAGAATAACGCCGCGAGCGCGAGCCTCTCCCCCTTCGGTTGAAAAGGGGATTAGCTCGTCCGCGGTGCGCAATCATAATACAACACCTGAGCAGTCTGCTCGTCGGGATGAAGCAGGCATTAGTTCTGGGGGCGGTGGTACGCGCGCGGGTGGATGTCCGCAGCCTGCACCGCGCGGTGCATCGGCCGGGGGGGTACCCCCTGTGCCAAGTGGCGCGTCGCCAACGCGCAGCGATGTCTGCGCAGACCAGTGCGCAGACTCGGCCCTTCGCCGCGAGCCGTGCCGGAAAGAGCCGAAGCTCAGGCTGAAGAGAGCGCCGGCCCAGGGACGCGCGGGGGGAGACGGGCTGACGAGTCCGAATGACGTCGTCTTGCGTCCGCGCAGCACGGAACGCGCAGGCGGCGGCGCAGGCGCGGCCGAGCTGGGCGAAATTACACGACAGGAGCCGAGCGGCTCAACAAGCACTGCGGAGCAGGGACGTGCGGAGAGGGACGGTCCTCTCCGTCAAAATATAGAAAGTAAGGCTGACGTCACGTAACGTCTGTTTCGATACGCGACTGACACGCACGGTTTTTTGTGCAAGAGTTTTTGTGCGAGGTACATTTCTTGTCGGCCTACTTCTTAAACTTTTTCTTTTTCTTACAGTTCTTTTCTTTTGTTATAACGTTAGCTTATCGGTCGTTAACCGATAAGTTTTGAAATTTAATTTAATTAATTTTATTAGTGAAGTGCAGTGTGTGGGTGCAACGGCAACGCCGAGCTTAACATTGCTGTACGGAATCCACTGTTTGGTTCATCGGAATACCTTCGCTTCGTTTTTAGCAGAGCGCAAACGTCTCGCCGACGGTAAATCCCATATTTACTCTCAATTTTCGAATTACACGAGACGTTATACTAGTGCGGCGCAATGGCTAATATGGCCAGTTTACAGAGCATCCGGCTGGGGGGTCTCAATGTTCTCCAGATAAACCTGCATAGGTGTCGGCTAGCCCACGATTTACTGCAGCAGGCTGTGCGTGAGCTCGAGGTCGACGTTGTCCTCGTGTCGGAGCCCTGGACCGTTCCAGGTGACTGGCACAGGGATGAAACCGGAAAGGCGGCCGTCTGGGTCGCGGGGAGGGGCGCTGCGGGGGCGGGGGTTAGGCCTGTAGGGGCCGTTCGGGGGGCGGTGGCGGTCAGCGTGGGTGACCTCACCCTCGTTGGCTGCTATTTCTCCCCGAATATTCCTCTCTCTGAATTCGGTGCCCTTCTCTGTGATCTTGAGGCCCTAATTGGAAATATCCCTCTGGGTCAGATTGCAGTGGGCGGGGACTTCAACGCGAAGTCCCCGGCCTGGGGATCGGTCTGCTCCGATGCAAGGGGGCACGCCGTCCTCGAGCTCATAAATAAGATGGGCCTCGTCCCGGTAAAGAGTACCGGGTCTTTCACTTTTGAGAGGGGGAGCCAGCGCTCCCTCATCGATTTTATGTTCTGTGGCGGCGGCGCCTATGCCAGGTTGATGGAGAGCAGGATCCTCGACATTGAGACTGCCTCCGACCACCGGTACATTCTACACAAGTTTGGTGGGTGCGCGGCCGGGCGGGGACCGCATCTCGGCCCACCGCGCCGGAGCATCGACACCAGGAAATTCTTGAAATTATATTGCAGGTATGCGCATGAAGCTAACCCTCTCAGTATTGTTACTGTTGAGGACGTGGACGCGTACATAGACATGATTGTCGACCTGGCCGGACGAGCGTCTCGCACCCTCCACCCCGGGCTGCGCGATAAGCGTCCCGTGTGGTGGTGGAGTAGCGAGATCGCGACGGCCAGGAAAATGGTTTGCAAGGCCAGGCGAAGCCTGCAGAGGGCCAGGCGCGGTCGGGACGCCGGGGCCCTGGAAGTTCGTATCTCGGCGTATAAAGTCCTTAAAAAGGACCTGGCACGCTCTATAGCGATTGCCAAGTCCGCCGCGTGGAAAAAGTTTACTGATAGCGTGGAGGCTGATGTGTGGGGCCGGCCGTACCTGTGGGTCAGCGGCAGGGTCAAGGGACGCTCTCCGCCAGCATCCCTTAGTGCCGGCGAGGTGGCGGACGTCGTCCGCAAGCTTTTTGTAACGGAGCCTCCTAGTGGGGCTCCTTTCCCTCGAATTGAGGAGTTTATATCAGAGTGCCCTGCCTCTTCTAGGCAGTTTTTTACAGAGGACGAGGTCGAGGCGGCCATCAAAAAGGTCAAGAGGAAGGCGGCCGGCGTCGACGGCATAGCGTCCTCCGTGGTCTGGGCTCTTGGGAGAGAGGCGCTCAGCCACGTCGCCCACCTTTTCAACACATGCCTCGAATTGGGATATTTCCCGGAGGCGTGGAAGGTGGGCCGGCTGGTGTTGATCCCTAAGAAGCCTGGACCCGGGGGCGTGGTGTCGTGGCGCCCGCTTTGCCTTCTCTCGAACTTCTCCAAGGCGTTTGAGTATTGTCTCAAGGAGCGCCTGGCGTCCGTTGTGGCCTTCGCAAGCAATCAATTTGGCTTTGTCAAGCGCAAAAGCACGGTCGATGCCATGTGTCGCCTCATCGACACATGGGACGCTGCCAAGCGTACAGGATTGCATTGCGTAATGGTTGCCTTGGACGTCAGGAATGCCTTTAACACCGTAAGGTGGGACGGTATTTTGGGCGCCTTGGCGGGGAAAGGGGTCTCGGCTCCGCTGTTGCGCGTGCTGAGTAGCTATCTCAGTGGGCGCGTGGTGGAGGCGACGACCCCGTCCGGACCTGAGCGTTTTCCAGTTCATGCCGGGGTGCCTCAGGGCTCCGTTCTCGGCCCCTGGTTCTGGAACGCCCAATACGATGGCCTCCTCGAGATGTCTCTTCCCAGGCACTGTAGTCTTATAGGATTTGCGGACGACGTCGCCCTGCTCGTCGGCGCGCGCAGTGCCGACCGCGTGGTTGCGTTGGCCGAGCAAACGCTCGCCCGCATCCGCGCGTGGTTCGGGGACAACCATCTAGAGCTGGCGGAGGAGAAGACCGAGGTCCTGCACCTGACCAGCAGGAAGGCTCCGGGGCCCCTCCAGCTGGCCCTCGGTTCGGCGTCCCTTCGAGGCGGCGGATGCGTGCGCTACCTCGGACTGCTGATCGAGGGAAATCAGTGTTTTCGTGCACATGTCAGGCGAAGCTGCGAGAAGGCAGCCAAGTACGCGGGCCTGCTAGCCCGAATCCTTCCCAATATCCGGGGCGGGGGCTACTGGGCTCGGCTGCTCTATTATAGGGTGGTCGAGTCGGTGGTCCTCTACGCGGCCCCTGCTTGGGCGCACGTGGCGTCGAGGTGCGGCAACGATAAGGCCATTAACGCGGTCCAGCGTTCGATCCTGGCCCGAGTGGCCAGGTCGTACAGGACCGTGTCCCTCGACGCCGTTTGTGTTCTGGCGGGCGTGCCGCCTCTGGTGTTGGTGGCGGAGGAAAGGCTTCGCATTTTTCGCAGGCTGTCCACCCTCGACCGGGGCTCGGAGGGCTTCGTGTCGGAGGCTGGGCGGGTTAAGGCTGAGGAAAGGCTTGTCACGCTACAGCGTTGGCAAGACAGATGGGACGCTGCAAAGCATGGACGCTGGACCCACCGCTTGATTCCCGTTATCAGCGAGTGGGTCCAGTGGGGCCCTAAAATTCTCAGTTTTCACCTGACCCAGTTTATCACCGGGCACGGATGCTTCTCTGAGTATCAGTCGAGGATGGGCTTTTTGTCGAGTGATCTCTGCCTGGCATGTGGGCGCGGGCCTGATGGCCCCGTTCATGCGTTCTTGGAGTGCGGGCGTTTTGCTGCCGAGAGGGGCGCCGCCGAGGGTTCGATGGGTACAGCTATCAGCCTCGGCAATTTTATGGCGCTTTTAAAAAACGACACCACCAGGACAATTCTCGTTCGCTACATCACCGGTGTTGCCAAGCAACGAGAAGAGCTTGATCGGACAGAAAAGCGACGGCACTGTAGGATGCGAGGCACCTCCAGTTGATCTGGTTGGGTCAATAGTCTAGGCGTTCACTATTTATTTATTTATTATTTATTCTTTTTTTTTCACTTTTATTTATGTACTTATTTATTTTCTATTTTATGTCACTTATTTATAGATGTTTGTTCTAGACTTCGGTTCCCCTAGGTTTGTCTAGGTGCTCCATGGCTATTTTTTCTTGTCTTTAGGATTTCCTAGCATAGGCTTACCGTGGCCTTTGTCAAACGGTCATGACAGACGATCCAGACACCCACCGTGCAGGAATCCCGAGAGGGGACGCCGCGGTGGGTGTTCTGCGCAAAGGCTGAAGCCTGAGGAGGGGTTTAGTGGGTATACCAGGCATTGCACCTTTTTCGCCAGGGAGTCCCACACTCCCGCCCACCAACATCCAGGGGCGGCGTGCGCAAAGCATTCCCCTCCTCCTGAAAAAAAAAAAAAAAAAAAAAAAAAAAAAAAAAAAAAAAAAAAAAAAAAAAAATGTCAAGGTTATGTCAAGGTTATGTCAAGGTTATGTCAAGGTTATGTCAAGGTTATGTCAAGGTATACGCACCGAGTGCGTTCGCGCGCGACGCCAGTACGCTCGCGCCCGTCGACGACGACGAACGGACGACGTGCTGGCTGCCCAACTGTACGGGCGATATCGGGAGAAGGTGGTCGCCCTGCAGCTGGCCATCAGGCGTGCGAAGGACCAGGCCTGGCGCGATCTCCTCGACTCTCTGAACCGAGATCCGTGGGGGCGCCCATACAAGATGGCATTGGGACGACTGCGTCCCTGGGCGCCCCCCGTGACGGAGAGCCTGGATCCGGGGCTGCTCGGGCGGGTCGTGGACGCTTTATTCCCCGTTAGCGGGGAGGCGTCCCGGCCCGTCCCTGAGCCAGAGGAACATGAGTGGTCCCCGGATCTTGAGGTCGCGCCGGAGGAGATGGCCGGGGTCGTCAAATGGCTCCGGGGCAAGAATACCGCCCCGGGGCCGGACGGTATCCCCGGCCGGGTCTGGTTGCTCGCCGCGAGCGTCCTGGGGGAGAGGCTGAGGAGCCTCTACTCTGGGCTCCTGAGGTCGGGGACGTTCCCCGACCTATGGAGAGAAAGTCGGATGGTCCTCTTGAGGAAGGATGGGAGGCCGGCGGAATCTCCCTCCGCGTACCGGCCCATTTGTCTCCTGGATGAGGCGGGCAAGATCTTCGAGAAGATCATTGTTGCCCGCCTCTCCAGACACCTGTCCCGCGACGGCCCAGATCTGGCGGACTGCCAGTTTGGCTTCCGGGAGGGGCGATCGACGGTCGACGCCATCGACCGTCTCAAGTCCCTCTCGGACAATGCCGTGGCAAGGGGCGGGGTGTGCTTGGCGGTGTCCATTGACATCGTCAATGCGTTCAACACCCTGCCCTGGTCCGCCATTAGGGAGGCCCTCGTCGATCACCAGGTGCCTCCCTATCTGAGGCGGGTGATTGGGGCCTACCTGCGGGACAGGTGGGTTGAATACCCGGGCCGGTACGGGATGATAAGGAGGGAAGTGGACCGCGGGGTCCCGCAGGGGTCCGTTTTAGGACCGCTCCTGTGGGACCTGGGTTACAACGCGGTCCTGGAAAAGTCCTCCCTGCCCGACGGTGCCACCCTCGTCTGCTACGCGGACGACACGTTGGTGGTCGCCGTCGGGAGTACCTTCGAGAGGACCATCCGACGAGCAGAGGTTGCGGTGGCAGCCGTCGTCGCGAGGATCCGCGATCTGGGGCTGAAAATAGCCCCGGAGAAGGCCGAGGCTGTCTGGTTTCACGGACGGCCTCGGTCTCGGCCACCGGCCAGATCGTGGATCCGGGTTGGAGAAGCCTGCGTCGAGGTGAAGTCCGAGTTGAAATATCTCGGACTGATCCTCGACAGCCGCTGGAGCTTCGATGCGCATCTCGACCGTCTCGTCCCCCGAGTCGAAAAGGCGGCGGCCTCTTTGGGCCGCCTGCTGCCCAACCTCGGGGGACCGGGAGATTTGGTGCGCCGCCTATACCTGGGCGTGGTGCGGTCTATGGCCTTATACGGTGCCCCAATATGGGCGCCGTACGTGATGACCAGCCGGCGCAACACGCTGTTGTTGCGCCGGCTGCAGAGGCGGATGGCCATCCGCCTCATAAGAGGTTACCGCACCACGTCTACCGTGGCGGCGCTTGCTCTGGCGGGAGAACTTCCCTTCGAGCTTCAGGCGGCGGTGCGCGCCTATGTTTATGGGCGCACAAGCATCGCCAGCCGTGCTCGAGGGGCCCCGCCGGAGCGAGAGACGGTCGGGGGCTTCGAGCTCCAGGCCCGGAGACTAGCGCTCGCCAGATGGCGTGCCGAGCTTTGCTCCCACGCCGGCGAGCGCGTCCCCGGGGCTCTCCTGCCGCACTTCACCTCGTGGCGGGAGAGACGGCATGGCAGGCTCTCCTACCGAGCGACGCAGGTGTTCACCGGGCATGGCTGCTTCGGTGTCTACCTGTGTCGCATCGGGCGGGAAGCGACGACGGTGTGCCACCATTGTGGCGCGGAGGAAGACTCGGCGCAGCACACGCTGGAGGAATGTCCCGCCTTTTCAGCGCTGCGCCGAGTCCTAAAACGAGAAGTCGGCCACGACCTCGCACTCTCCAGCCTAGTTGGGGCCATGCTGGAGGGCCCGGGGAAGTGGGCGGCAGCAATCTCTTTCTGCGAGGAGGTTATGTCGCGGAAGGAGGCTGCCGAGCGGGATCGGGAGCTTACAGATCCCGCCCGACGTGCCCGGGGACGGCGTGCGCGCCCACGCCGAGAAACCCCGGGCAGCTGAGAGTAGGCGGGCGGCGGGTGTACCAGAACATGCTGGTTTCATTGCCCGTCGCCCGCCAACAGAGGAGGACGTCCACTGTTGGGGATGGGGGATGACGAGTCGCCTGAGGGAGGCGAGGGTTAACTGTAATCCTCCTCCAATATACTCGTCGTCCCCCCGGCGGCCGCTGTGATCAGGGCGGGGGCCCTGGTCACCTATCGCGTGGTCGCCGTGTCGGGGCGGTGCGGGGTGCGACCCCTCGCACCGCCGAATTTAAATGGATTTAAGGGGGGAGGATTTATCTCCCCCCGGGACGCGGCCGGCCATCGTTACCATCTTGATGGCCGGCCAGGCGAGGGGGAGCCGCGGTAGTGTTCTTCAAGAGTTCCCGTGGCTCCCCCGTTGAATCGCCAGCGATCGGTCCTGCGTCCTCAGGTCGCCGTGGAGGTTTTAGTGGGTCAAACCCCACACTACCCTCGTCCCGCTCCCCCGGGCGGGGCGGGGGTGTCTGGCGAGCAGATTTCCTCCACGTAAAAATAAAAAAAAAAAAAAAAAAAAAAGGTTATGTCAAGGTATCCCCGGCCGGGTCTGGTTGCTCGCCGCGAGCGTCCTGGGGGAGAGGCTGAGGAGCCTCTACTCTGGGCTCCTGAGGTCGGGGACGTTCCCCGACCTATGGAGAGAAAGTCGGATGGTCCTCTTGAGGAAGGATGGGAGGCCGGGGGATTCTCCCTCCGCGTACCGGCCCATTTGTCTCCTGGATGAGGCGGGCAAGATCTTCGAGAAGATCATTGTTGCCCGCCTCTCCAGACACCTGTCCCGCGACGGCCCCGATCTAGCGGACTGCCAGTTTGGCTTCCGGGAGGGGCGATCGACGGTCGACGCTATCGAGCGTCTCAAGTCCCTCTCGGACAATGCCGTGGCAAGGGGCGGGGTGTGCTTGGCGGTGTCCATTGACATCGTCAATGCGTTCAACACCCTGCCCTGGTCCGCCATTAGAGAGGCCCTCGTCGATCACCAAGTGCCTCCCTATCTAAGGCGGGTGATCGGAGCCTACCTGCGGGACAGGTGGGTCGAATACCCGGGCCGGTACGGGATGATACGGAGGGAAGTGTACCGCGGGGTTCCGCAGGGGTCCGTTTTAGGACCGCTCCTGTGGGACCTGGGTTACAACGCGGTCCTGGAAAAGGCCTCCCTGCCCGACGGTGCCACCCTCGTCTGCTACGCGGACGACACGTTGGTGGTCGCCGTCGGGAGTACCTTCGAGAGGACCATCCGACGAGCAGAGGTTGCGGTGGCAGCCGTCGTCGCGAGGATCCGCGATCTGGGGCTGAAAATAGCCCCGGAGAGGGCCGAGGCTGTCTGGTTTCACGGACGGCCTCGGTCTCGGCCACCGGCCAGATCGTGGATCCGGGTTGGAGAAGCCTGCGTCGAGGTGAAGTCCGAGTTGAAATATCTCGGACTGATCCTCGACAGCCACTGGTGCTTCGATGCGCATCTCGACCGTCTCGTCCCCCGAGTCGAAAAGGCGGCGGCCTCTTTGGGCCGCCTGCTGCCCAACCTCGGGGGACCGGGAGATTTGGTGCGCCGCCTATACCTGGGCGTGGTGCGGTCTATGGCCTTATACGGTGCCCCAATATGGGCGCCGTACGTGATGACCAGCCGGCGCAACACGCTGTTGTTGCGCCGGCTGCAGAGGTGGATGACCATCCGCCTCATAAGAGGTTACCGCACCACGTCTACCGTGGCGGCGCTTGCTCTGGCGGGTGAACTTCCCTTCGAGCTTCAGGCGGCGGTGCGCGCCTATGTTTACAGGCGCACTAGCATCGCCAGCCGTGCTCGAGGGGCCCCGCCGGAGCGAGAGACGGTCGAGGGCTTCGAGCTCCAGGCCCGGAGACTAGCGCTCGCCAGATGGCGTGCCGAGCTTTGCTCCCACGCCGGCGAGCGCGTCCCCGGGGCTCTCCTGCCGCACTTCACCTCGTGGCGGGAGAGACGGCATGGCAGGCTCTCCTACCGAGCGACGCAGGTGTTCACCGGGCATGGCTGCTTCGGTGTCTACCTGTGTCGCATCGGGCGGGAAGCGACGACGGTGTGCCACCATTGTGGCGCGGAGGAAGACTCGGCGCAGCACACGCTGGAGGAATGTCCCGCCTTTTCAGCGCTGCGCCGAGTCCTAAAACGGGAAGTCGGTCACGAACTCGCACTCTCCAGCCTAGTTGGGGCCATGCTGGAGAGCCCGGGGAAGTGGGCGGCAGCAATCTCTTTCTGCGAGGAGGTTATGTCGCGGAAGGAGGCTGCCGAGCGGGATCGGGAGCTTACAGATCCCGCCCGACGTGCCCGGGGACGGCGTGCGCGCCCACGCCGAGAAACCCCGGGCAGCTGAGAGTAGGCGGGCGGCGGGTGTACCAGAATATGCTGGTTTCATTGCCCGCCGCCCGCCAACAGAGGAGGACGTCTACTGTTGGGAGTGGGGGATGACGAGTCGCCTGAAGGAGTCGAGGGCTAACTGTGATCCCCCTCCAATATACTCGTCGTCCCCCCGGCGGCCGCTGTGATCAGGGCGGGGGCCCTGGTCACCTATCGCGCGGTCGCCGTGTCGGGGCGGTGCGGGGTGCGACCCCTCGCGCCGCCGAATTTAAATGGATTTTAGGGGGGAGGATTATATCTCCCCCCGGGACGCGGCCGGCAATAGTTACCATATTGATGGCCGGCCAGGCGAGGGGGAGCCGCGGTAGTGTTCTTCAAGAGTTCCCGTGGCTCCCCCGTTGAATCGCCAGTGATCGGTCCTGCGTCCTTAGGTCGCCGTGGAGGTTTTAGTGGGTCAATCCCCACACTACCCTCGTCCCGCTCCCCCGGGCGGGGCGGGGGTGTCTGGCGAGCAGATTTCCTCCACGTAAAATAAAAAAAAAAAAAAAAAAAAAAAAAAAAAAAGGTTATGTCAAGGTTATGTCAAGGTTATGTCAAGGTTATGTCAAGGTTATGTCAAGGTTATGTCAAGGTTATGTCAAGGTTATGTCAAGGTTATGTCAAGGTTATGTCAAGGTTATGTCAAGGTTATGTCAAGGTTATGTCAAGGTTATGTCAAGGTTATGTCAAGGTTATGTTATGTCAAGGTTATGTCAAGGTTATGTCAAGGTTATGTCAAGGTTATGTCAAGGTTATGTCAAGGTTATGTCAAGGTTATGTCAAGGTTATGTCAAGGTTATGTCAAGGTTATGTCAAGGTTATGTCAAGGTTATGTCAAGGTTATGTCAAGGTTATGTCAAGGTTATGTCAAGGTTATGTCAAGGTTATGTCAAGGTTATGTCAAGGTTATGTCAAGGTTATGTCAAGGTTATGTCAAGGTTATGTCAAGGTTATGTCAAGGTTATGTCAAGGTTATGTCAAGGTTATGTCAAGGTTATGTCAAGGTTATGTCAAGGTTATGTCAAGGTTATGTCAAGGTTATGTCAAGGTTATGTCAAGGTTATGTCAAGGTTATGTCAAGGTTATGTCAAGGTTATGTCAAGGTTATGTCAAGGTTATGTCAAGGTTATGTCAAGGTTATGTCAAGGTTATGTCAAGGTTATGTCAAGGTTATGTCAAGGTTATGTCAAGGTTATGTCAAGGTTATGTCAAGGTTATGTCAAGGTTATGTCAAGGTTATGTCAAGGTTATGTCAAGGTTATGTCAAGGTTATGTCAAGGTTATGTCAAGGTTATGTCAAGGTTATGTCAAGGTTATGTCAAGGTTATGTCAAGGTTATGTCAAGGTTATGTCAAGGTTATGTCAAGGTTATGTCAAGGTTATGTCAAGGTTATGTCAAGGTTATGTCAAGGTTATGTCAAGGTTATGTCAAGGTTATGTCAAGGTTATGTCAAGGTTATGTCAAGGTTATGTCAAGGTTATGTCAAGGTTATGTCAAGGTTATGTCAAGGTTATGTCAAGGTTATGTCAAGGTTATGTCAAGGTTATGTCAAGGTTATGTCAAGGTTATGTCAAGGTTATGTCAAGGTTATGTCAAGGTTATGTCAAGGTTATGTCAAGGTTATGTCAAGGTTATGTCAAGGTTATGTCAAGGTTATGTCAAGGTTATGTCAAGGTTATGTCAAGGTTATGTCAAGGTTATGTCAAGGTTATGTCAAGGTTATGTCAAGGTTATGTCAAGGTTATGTCAAGGTTATGTCAAGGTTATGTCGGTCGGATAAGGGACTGTCATGCGTAACTAAGGTCTTTTGGCCATAGCCTCTGCAGTTCAAGTCTTCCCCACCTTCACGTGGTACCGGCTGTTCTCGCCGAAGGGGTTCAGGCTCTCGAATGACGCAGCAACAGTGGTAGCTGTCGACGGGCACAACCACTCACTTTCATATACACACACTTTTCTACGCGTGCTTCCGGGCACCCTTTGTCTCGGGGAGAGTGTAAGAGAGGCCTTCCCCTTTTTCCGGGGAGCCAGTGGATGAATTGAGTAACCCTATAAACGGGTTCACTCGTGAATGAAGGGGGCCTACCTATAAACGGGAATGCCCTGGCGGGTTATGAATGGTCCGGGTATCTGGTCAATAGGTACACCGGAATATGAATGAGTCTCCGAGTTCGAGGGGTCGCTGTCTGGGAGTACGGTGCAGTGATCGTCGGGGGAGGGAATGATCGGGGGTCCTGAGGGGACTTCCTCGTGTCCGTGTGCGCCCCCTATCTGGAGGGTACAGCGGTTAACACCGGTGGGCACTGCCGGGCCGCCATTAGTAGGGGGGCCCGAACCCAGCCCAGCCAGTTGGGAGGCAGCCCTGCACAGTGGTAGGGCGAATACGCTAAATCCCGCTTCTCGTAGTAGTGCCGAGTGGCGTCCGGACGGGTACCCTGCTGCGGGGAGCGGGGGGGGAACCGACGAGGCCACCGGATTGTAGGGACGCTCGGACATCGGGGGGGTCCAGGACGGGCTGCCGGTGCCCCTTCTCCCGGCGATCCTCCTGACCATATCACACATTTACACTCTCTTACACTGTTTTTGTCCCTTTATGTCTAACTTTTCTTTTTTTTTTAAAATGAACAGTGACAAAGAAAATAAGCAGGTTTTTACAGTGCCGCCTGCGTCCCTCGGTTTACCCGAGGTAAGGGTGCTTCCCGGCACCCGCAATTCCGCCAAGTCGGTAGGCAACCAGGCCGACTTGGACGTGCTGGCTACTGGAAGTCAGCGCCTCGATCTCGCGCAGGAGGGCTCGCCCTTTCTGCCGAGAAAGAGTTTGGCACGGTCTCCGCCGTCAGGATCTCGTGATCCTGCACGTGAGGCCGAGGACCGGGAGAATCCCCGGACGGCGGCCGTTACGGCCTCCTCTCCGGTGCCCAATCCCCCCTCCCCTCCCTTCTTCTCCCCTCTCCCTCCTTCCTCCCTCTTTACCTTCCCTTCTTCCCCCACCCTTGGCTCCGGAAAGGGGTCAGCGGGGAGGGGGAAGATCAAGAGGAAGAGGACCGCTTTTTCGTCGCCCGAAGAAGCACACGAATGCACGTCGGACGAATCGACGTTGGCCAGTGGTTATGTGAGTCCCCTGCCTTGCTTGGAGACTCAAGTTAAGAAGGCGGTTGCCGGTACGCGAGCCCTCTCCAAAAAGCTAGGCGCCTTAGCTGAGCAAGAGGAGGGCACGCGTAAGCTATTTAACACCATTATCAGGAGTCTCAACGAGGTGCAACATGCGGTCAAGGCTATGAGGAGGAACGAGCGTGCCCCTTCAACCTTGACTCCAGCCCACCGCCCTCCAACACGGAGCTCCCCAGCTCCGGACGCGAAGCCTGGAGGTCGCGGGGTCAATACGGGCACGCAGACCGAGCCTGCGACGGAGAGGATGGACACCGAGTGCATCGCCCCGCCGAGGACCAGGTCTTGTGGCACTCAGACCTGCGACCCGCAGGAGGTGGACGACCACGACGTAGCGGACTGGACGCGCGGGGCCAGGGACTGGCCATCTCTCCGAGCACTGGTGGACAGGAGGTGGGCGGAATCGTCGTTCGTGAACACGACAATTGTCGAGGGTAACCCCCTCGTTGGCTGTCCGGACGACGATCTGGCGTGCTTCGCCCCAGCTGACCTCGAGGTGGGAACGGGCCCTGCCCGCTTTCTTCTAGACCGGATACCGGGGGTTGCTGACCTGAGGACGGACCCTCCATCGGTTGGTGAGTCCACATTTCTCACCCTTAGGACATCCATTCCGCGCCGCGATGCCCCCCCCAGAATCCGCGAGAAAAGAATATTTGTCGCGGCTGACAGGGTAACCGGGTCCAGCACCTTCGCGGCGGAAAACGCGTACAGGGCACTCGCGCACTTAAGGGAGTTGGGAGTCAAGATGGCATGCAAGTGCATTGCCATTGCCTCCCACCCCGACATTCCTTCGGAACCTTTCCGAAAGATGCTGGAGGCGGTTTTTTCGGGAACCGGGGTTGCAATTAAGATCTGGGGGATCCCAGCCGGCCAAATGCGTCGCCCCCCCGAGCAGCCCTCCGACACGGTACTGGTGAGGGGCGAGAACCTCACGTACGCTCAGATGCTTCGGGCCGTAAAGGATAAGGTCGACATCGACGGCGCGGGGATTCTCGTCTCCGACGTCAGGACCAGCAGGGATGGACATATGCTCATTCAAGTGAGGGGCGACGGGGCGAAGGCCAGGGCCCTCAGCTCCCTTGTTAACGAAAAAGTACAAGGGCTTAGGGCGTCGGTCGGGGTGGGAAGGGGCCCTCTCCGCACCTTGCACCTCCGCCGTGTCGAAGGCGACGCGACCGTCGACGACATAAAGGCGGCCATCCACAGGAGGCTGCCCGAATTTCCATCTGACAGCTACAAGATACGCGCTCTCCGGCCGGCGTTTGCTGGGAGGCAGAATGCATCTATTCTGGCTCCCGCGTCGGTGGCGGCGCGTATCCTCGCCCTCAGCCCGCTACGCGTGGGCTGGAGCTGCTGTCTGGTAACTGAGCGCGAGGAAATCCTCCAGTGCTTCAGGTGCCGGGGATACGGACATCGGGCCGCTGACTGTAAAGGGCCAGACCGTACAAAGGTCTGCCGCAAATGCGGCGCTGATGATCACCGGGCGGGCGAGTGTAAGGGGCGCGAGAGGTGCGTGGTCTGCGACCAGGACGGGCACCGGGACGGGGGTCTCAGATGTCCTGCATACCGCAGGGCCCTTGAAGAGGCCAGGAGCAAGGGGGGGAAGCCTCCTTCTAACGAACGACGTCCAAGAATAACGCCGCGAGCGCGAGCCTCTCCCCCTTCGGTTGAAAAGGGGATTAGCTCGTCCGCGGTGCGCAATCATAATACAACACCTGAGCAGTCTGCTCGTCGGGATGAAGCAGGCATTAGTTCTGGGGGCGGTGGTACGCGCGCGGGTGGATGTCCGCAGCCTGCACCGCGCGGTGCATCGGCCGGGGGGGTACCCCCTGTGCCAAGTAGCGCGTCGCCAACGCGCAGCGATGTCTGCGCAGACCAGTGCGCAGACTCGGCCCTTCGCCGCGAGCCGTGCCGGAAAGAGCCGAAGCTCAGGCTGAAGAGAGCGCCGGCCCAGGGACGCGCGAGGGGAGACGGGCTGACGAGTCCGAATGACGTCGTCTTGCGTCCGCGCAGCACGGAACGCGCAGGCGGCGGCGCAGGCGCGGCCGAGCTGGGCGAAATTACACGACAGGAGCCGAGCGGCTCAACAAGCACTGCGGAGCAGGGACGTGCGGAGAGGGACGGTCCTCTCCGTCAAAATATAGAAAGTAAGGCTGACGTCACGTAACGTCTGTTTCGATACGCGACTGACACGCACGGTTTTTTGTGCAAGAGTTTTTGTGCGAGGTACATTTCTTGTCGGCCTACTTCTTAAACTTTTTCTTTTTCTTACAGTTCTTTTCTTTTGTTATAACGTTAGCTTATCGGTCGTTAACCGATAAGTTTTGAAATTTAATTTAATTAATTTTATTAGTGAAGTGCAGTGTGTGGGTGCAACGGCAACGCCGAGCTTAACATTGCTGTACGGAATCCACTGTTTGGTTCATCGGAATACCTTCGCTTCGTTTTTAGCAGAGCGCAAACGTCTCGCCGACGGTAAATCCCATATTTACTCTCAATTTTCGAATTACACGAGACGTTATACTAGTGCGGCGCTATGGCTAATATGGCCAGTTTACAGAGCATCCGGCTGGGGGGTCTCAATGTTCTCCAGATAAACCTGCATAGGTGTCGGCTAGCCCACGACCTGCTCCAGCAGGCCGTGCACGAGCTCGAGGTCGACGTTGTCCTCGTGTCGGAGCCCTGGACCGTTCCAGGTGACTGGCACAGGGACGAAACCGGAAAGGCGGCTGTCTGGGTCACGGGGAGGGGCGCCGCGGGGGCGGGAGCTAGGTATGTTGGTGCCGTTCGGGGGGCGGTGGCGGTCGGCGTGGGTGATCTCACCCTCGTTGGCTGTTATTTCTCCCCGAATATCCCGCTCGCCGAATTCGGTGTCCTTCTCGGTGGGCTTGAGGCCCTAATTGGAAAAGTTCCTTTGGGCCAGATTGCAGTGGGCGGGGACTTCAACGCGAAGTCCCCGGCCTGGGGATCGGTCTGCTCTGATGCAAGGGGGCATGCCGTCCTCGAGCTTGTTAATAGGATTGGACTCGTCCCGGTGAGAAGCGCCGGGGCGTTTACGTTTGAGCGGGGGAGCCAACGCTCCCTTATAGATTTTATGCTTTGTGGCGGGGGCGCCTATGCAAGGTTGACGGAGAGCAGAATTCTCGACGTTGAGACTGCCTCCGATCATCGGTACATTTTACACAAGTTTGTAGACTGCGCTGCCGGGCGGGGACCGTTCAGTGGCCCTCCGCGCCGGAGCGTAGATATTAAACGTTTCATAAAAGAGTATCACAAGTTTGCGCATGAAGCTAACCCTCTCAGTATTGTTACTGTTGAGGACGTGGACGCGTACATAGACATGATTGTCGACCTGGCCGGACGAGCGTCTCGCACCCTCCACCCCGGGCTGCGCGATAAGCGTCCCGTGTGGTGGTGGAGTAGCGAGATCGCGACGGCCAGGAAAATGGTTTGTAAGGCCAGGCGAAGCCTGCAGAGGGCCAGGCGCGGTCCGGACGCCGGGGCCCTGGAAGTTCGTATCTCGGCGTATAAAGTCCTTAAAAAGGACCTGGCACGCTCTATAGCGATTGCCAAGTCCGCCGCGTGGAAAAAGTTTACTGATAGCGTGGAGGCTGATGTGTGGGGCCGGCCGTACCTGTGGGTCAGCGGCAGGGTCAAGGGACGCTCTCCGCCAGCATCCCTTAGTGCCGGCGAGGTGGCGGACGTCGTCCGCAAGCTTTTTGTAACGGAGCCTCCTAGTGGGGCTCCTTTCCCTCGAATTGAGGAGTTTATATCAGAGTGCCCTGCCTCTTCTAGGCAGTTTTTTACAGAGGACGAGGTCGAGGCGGCCATCAAAAAGGTCAAGAGGAAGGCGGCCGGCGTCGACGGCATAGCGTCCTCCGTGGTCTGGGCTCTTGGGAGAGAGGCGCTCAGCCACGTCGCCCACCTTTTCAACACATGCCTCGAATTGGGATATTTCCCGGAGGCGTGGAAGGTGGGCCGGCTGGTGTTGATCCCTAAGAAGCCTGGACCCGGGGGCGTGGTGTCGTGGCGCCCGCTTTGCCTTCTCTCGAACTTCTCCAAGGCGTTTGAGTATTGTCTCAAGGAGCGCCTGGCGTCCGTGGTGGCCTTCGCAAGCAATCAATTTGGCTTTGTCAAGCGCAAAAGCACGGTCGATGCCATGTGTCGCCTCATCGACACATGGGACGCTGCCAAGCGTACAGGATTGCATTGTGTAATGGTTGCCTTGGACGTCAGGAATGCCTTTAACACCGTAAGGTGGGACGGTATTTTGGGCGCCTTGGCGGGGAAAGGGGTCTCGGCTCCGCTGTTGCGCGTGCTGAGTAGCTATCTCAGTGGGCGCGTGGTGGAGGCGACGACCCCGTCCGGACCTGAGCGTTTTCCAGTTCATGCCGGGGTGCCTCAGGGCTCCGTTCTCGGCCCCTGGTTCTGGAACGCCCAATACGATGGCCTCCTCGAGATGTCTCTTCCCAGGCACTGTAGTCTAATAGGATTTGCGGACGACGTCGCCCTGCTCGTCGGCGCGCGCAGTGCCGACCGCGTGGTTGCGTTGGCCGAGCAAACGCTCGCCCGCATCCGCGCGTGGTTCGGGGACAACCATCTAGAGCTGGCGGAGGAGAAGACCGAGGTCCTGCACCTGACCAGCAGGAAGGCTCCGGGGCCCCTCCAGCTGGCCCTCGGTTCGGCGTCCCTTCGAGGCGGCGGATGCGTGCGCTACCTCGGACTGCTGATCGAGGGAAATCAGTGTTTTCGTGCACATGTCAGGCGAAGCTGCGAGAAGGCAGCCAAGTACGCGGGCCTGCTAGCCCGAATCCTTCCCAATATCCGGGGCGGGGGCTACTGGGCTCGGCTGCTCTATTATAGGGTGGTCGAGTCGGTGGTCCTCTACGCGGCCCCTGCTTGGGCGCACGTGGCGTCGAGGTGCGGCAACGATAAGGCCATTAACGCGGTCCAGCGTTCGATCCTGGCCCGAGTGGCCAGGTCGTACAGGACCGTGTCCCTCGACGCCGTTTGTGTTCTGGCGGGCGTGCCGCCTCTGGTGTTGGTGGCGGAGGAAAGGCTTCGCATTTTTCGCAGGCTGTCCACCCTCGACCGGGGCTCGGAGGGCTTCGTGTCGGAGGCTGGGCGGGTTAAGGCTGAGGAAAGGCTTGTCACGCTACAGCGTTGGCAAGACAGATGGGACGCTGCAAAGCATGGACGCTGGACCCACCGCTTGATTCCCGTTATCAGCGAGTGGGTCCAGTGGGGCCCTAAAATTCTCAGTTTTCACCTGACCCAGTTTATCACCGGGCACGGATGCTTCTCTGAGTATCAGTCGAGGATGGGCTTTTTGTCGAGTGATCTCTGCCTGGCATGTGGGCGCGGGCCTGATGGCCCCGTTCATGCGTTCTTGGAGTGCGGGCGTTTTGCTGCCGAGAGGGGCGCCGCCGAGGGTTCGATGGGTACAGCTATCAGCCTCGGCAATTTTATGGCGCTTTTAAAAAACGACACCACCAGGACAATTCTCGTTCGCTACATCACCGGTGTTGCCAAGCAACGAGAAGAGCTTGATCGGACAGAAAAGCGACGGCACTGTAGGATGCGAGGCACCTCCAGTTGATCCGGTTGGGACAATAGTCTAGGCGTTCACTATTTATTTATTTATTATTTATTCTTTTTTTTTTTTTTTTTTTTTTCACTTTTTTATTTATGTACTTATTTATTTTCTATTTTATGTCACTTATTTATAGATGTTTATTCTAGACTTCGGTTCCCCTAGGTTTGTCTAGGTGCTCCATGGCTATTTTTTCTTGACTTTAGGATTTTCTAGCATAGGCTTACCGTGGCCTTTGTCAAACGGTCATGACAGACGATCCAGACACCCACCGTGCAGGAATCCCGAGAGGGGACGCCGCGGTGGGTGTTCTGCGCAAAGGCTGAAGCCTGAGGAGGGGTTTAGTGGGTATACCAGGCATTGCACCTTTTTCGCCAGGGAGTCCCACACTCCCGCCCACCAACATCCAGGGGCGGCGTGCGCAAAGCATTCCCCTCCTCCTGAAAAAAAAAAAAAAAAAAAAAAAAAAAAAAAAAAAAAAAAAAAAAAAAAAAAAAAAAAAAAAAAAAAAAAAATGTCAAGGTTATGTCAAGGTTATGTCAAGGTTATGTCAAGGTTATGTCAAGGTTATGTCAAGGTTCAGGGTGGGGGTGTCCGAGCTTGCGGTTAGGTCGGCTACCGACGCTACGCGTGCCCTGGAGGCCGAGAATGCCGTCCTCAGGGGGCAAATGACGGAGCTGCGGGCAGAGGTGGCCCGGCTCCGGCAGGTGGTGGAGGCGAGAACGGCTGCTGCCGCAATGCCTCCGCCGCCGCGCCCGGGGGAGGGCTCAGTATCGCCGCCGATCGTCGCCGCCCGGGACTGCCAACGCACCGGGCAAGAAAAGTCCTCGCCCCCACCTGCGGCTGCGCCCGCAGATTTTCTGGTGCAGATAAGCGCCCTGATAGACGCCAAATTGGCGTCATTCAGGAGGGAGCTCGCACCGCGAACGGACTCGGCCCTGCGATCGGTGGCACCTGGGCCGTCCGTCCCCTCACAGTCTTCGGACAGGGTGGGGCGGAAGACGAAGAAGAAGAAGAAAGGTGGGAAAGCTGGGGCGGCTATAGCGGCCCGGACGGAGCCCGCTCGACCTCGAGCAGAATTGGCGCCACCCTCCGCCGCGCCTCCACCCCAGGAGGCGTGGTCACAGGTGGTTGGTCGGATGGCCAAAAAGGCGGCTGCCAAGGCCACTGCGGCCGCGAATAAAAAAGGACGGGTGGTCCCGGCGGCCCCCAGGAAGACACCCCTGCCTCCTCGACCGCCACGCACAGCAGCGGTTACCATAACGGTTCCGTCCGGCGTGGACATTACTTACGCGCAGGCGATGGCCACTGCCAGGTCCAAGGTGGATCTGGCAGAAATTGGCATCGCCTCGCTGAGGCCGCGAAGGGCGGTGACTGGGGGGTTAATTTTGGAGGTCCCTGGTACCGATGGGGCCGCCAAGGCCACCGTCCTCGCCACAAAAGTGGCGGAAGCGCTGGCTGGCACCGGCGTAAAGGTCGCGCGTCCGGTCAAAAAAGCTGACCTTAGGGTGCGCGGCCTGGTCGATTCGACCACGCCGGCGGAGGTCGCTGCGGCTGTTGCCCGCGTGGGCGGGTGCAGCGAGGGGGACATCAATACCGGCGAAATCCGGTCTTCCCCCTCGGGATTGGGCACCCTCTGGGTCCGATGTCCTGCCGCGGCCGCTCGCAAGGTTGCTGTCGCGGGCCGGATAACTGTCGGCTGGACCCAGGCAACCGTGGAGGCCCTGAGTGCCCGGCCTCTGCAGTGTTACCGCTGTCTTGGTGTTGGCCACACCAGTCAGCGGTGCACTTCTGCCGAGGATAGGTCCGACTGCTGCTATAGATGCGGCAGTCGGGACCATAAGGTGGCAGCCTGTACGGCCACGCCCAATTGTCCGCTTTGTGCGGGCGCGGGCAAGCCGTCTGGTCACCGCCTCGGCAGCCGGGCTTGTCCTGCCAGTGCGGGGCGGGGCAGGGGAGGCGGCCAAAGGCCGTCTGCCAGGTATAATAAAAAGGGGAGGGAAACCACGATGGCCAAGGCAGCAACCACCGTGGCCAGCAACGAAAAGGTAGCATCGCCTGATGCTACCGCCGCGCCCGCGGGGGCGAATGGGGCCACTAAAGTCCCTGACGCCACCGCATCCGCGGCCGTGACGGCGATGGACACGGCTGTGTAATGGGGCCCCCGGGCCCGATAATACAAGTTAACCTCAACTGCTCGGCCAGAGCGCAGGATCTCCTGTTTCAATGCCTGGCCGAGCGGGGTGCCGGGTTGGCAGTCGTGGCGGAGCCGCACAGGGTCCCCAAACATCCACACTGGATGGGGGACTCGATTGGCTCCGCCGCGATTATTTGGGCTGGGAGGCCGGGGTCCCCGCCGTGCTCGCTTATCGAGCGCGGCCTGGGATACGTGGCCGTCGATTGGGGCGGCACCGCGGTTGTGGCGATATACGCACCTCCAAGGTGGTCCCTCGAAGAGTTTGAGCAGTATCTGGACGGGGTAGGGAGATGCGTCTCCCGCTGCCATCCCCGTCCGGTGCTGGTCCTGGGGGACTTTAATGCCAAGGCCACGGCTTGGGGTTCCCCCGGGACTGATTCGAGGGGCCGGGAGGTGCTGGATTGGGCGGCGGGACTGGAGCTCCGTCTCCTGAACACGGGCTCGGTCCATACGTGCGTGCGGCATAACGGGGGGTCCATCGTTGACCTTTCGTGGGCAACGCCCCAGGCCGCGCGCCGTATTACGGGGTGGAGGGTGGCGGAAGGGGTCGAGACGTTGTCTGACCACAGATACATAGTTCTCGACCTCTCCGCCGCCCCACCATCGACACTCCGTCGTCGCCCCGCCGATGAAGGTTCGCCTCGACCGCGGTGGGCGCTGAAGCGCCTCGACCAGGACGCTCTGATGGCCGCAGCACACGTCGTGGCCTGGCCAGCAACACCGGCCGGGCCAGTCGACGGGAATGGGGAGGCCCATTGGTTCCGTGGCGCAATGACGTCGATTTGCGACGTAGCCATGCCCCGGGCCAGGGTCTTCCCGAGGAAGGCGGTGTACTGGTGGTCGCGCGCGATAGCGGAGTTACGCACCGAGTGCGTCCGCGCGCGACGCCAGTACGCTCGCGCCCGTCGACGACGACGTACGGACGACGTTCTGGCTGCCCAGCTGTACGGGCGATATCGGGAGAAGGTGGTCGCCCTGCAGCTGGCCATCAGGCGAGCGAAGGACCAGGCCTGGCGCGATCTCCTCGGCTCTCTAAACCGAGATCCGTGGGGGCGCCCATACAAGATGGCATTGGGACGATTGCGTCCCTGGGCGCCCCCCGTGACGGAGAGCCTGGATCCGGGGCTGCTCGGGCGGGTCGTGGACGCTTTATTCCCCGTTAGCGGGGAGGCGTCCCGGCCTGTCCCTGAGCCAGAGGAACATGAGTGGTCCCCGGATCTTGAGGTCGCGCCGGAGGAGATGGCCGGGGTCGTCAAATGGCTCCGGGGCAAGAATACCGCCCCGGGGCCGGACGGTATCCCCGGCCGGGTCTGGCTGCTCGCCGCGAGCGTCCTGGGCGAGAGGCTGAGGAGCCTCTACTCTGGGCTCCTGAGGTCGGGGACGTTCCCCGACCTATGGAGAGAAAGTCGGATGGTCCTCTTGAGGAAGGATGGGAGGCCGGGGGATTCTCCCTCCGCGTACCGGCCCATTTGTCTCCTGGATGAGGCGGGAAAGATCTTCGAGAAGATCATTGTTGCCCGCCTCTCCAGACACCTGTCCCGCGACGGCCCAGATCTGGCGGACTGCCAGTTTGGCTTCCGGGAGGGGCGATCGACGGTCGACGCAATCGACCGTCTCAAGTCCCTCTCGGACAATGCCGTGGCAAGGGGCGGGGTGTGCTTGGCGGTGTCCATTGACATCGTCAATGCGTTCAACACCCTGCCCTGGTCCGCCATTAGGGAGGCCCTCGTCGATCACCAGGTGCCTCCCTATCTGAGGCGGGTGATCGGGGCCTACCTGCGGGACAGGTGGGTTGAATACCCGGGCCGGTGCGGGATGATACGGAGGGAAGTGGACCGCGGGGTCCCGCAGGGGTCCGTTTTAGGACCGCTCCTGTGGGACCTGGGTTACAACGCGGTCCTGGAAAAGGCCTCCCTGCCCGACGGTGCCACCCTCGTCTGCTACGCGGACGACACGTTGGTGGTCGCCGTCGGGAGTACCTTCGAGAGGACCATCCGTCGAGCAGAGGTTGCGGTGGCAGCCGTCGTCGCAAGGATCCACGATCTGGGGCTGAAAATAGCCCCGGAGAAGGCCGAGGCTGTCTGGTTTCACGGACGGCCTCGGTCTCGGCCACCGGCCAGATCGTGGATCCGGGTTGGAGAAGCCTGCGTCGAGGTGAAGTCAGAGTTGAAATATCTCGGACTGATCCTCGACAGCCGCTGGAGCTTCGACGCGCATCTCGACCGTCTCGTCCCCCGAGTCGAAAAGGCGGCGGCCTCTTTGGGCCGCCTGCTGCCCAACCTCGGGGGACCGGGAGATTTGGTGCGCCGCCTATACCTGGGCGTGGTGCGGTCTATGGCCTTATACGGTGCCCCAATATGGGCGCCGTACGTGATGACCAGCCGGCGCAACACGCTATTGTTGCGCCGGCTGCAGAGGCGGATGGCCATCCGCCTCATAAGAGGTTACCGCACCGCGTCTACCGTGGCGGCGCTTGCTCTGGCGGGAGAACTTCCCTTCGAGCTTCAGGCGGCGGTGCGCGCCTATGTTTATGGGCGCACAAGCATCGCCAGCCGTGCTCGAGGGGCCCCGCCGGAGCGAGAGACGGTCGAGGGCTTCGAGCTCCAGGCCCGGAGACTAGCGCTCGCCAGATGGCGTGCCGAGCTTTGCTCCCACGCCGGCGAGCGCGTCCCCGGGGCTCTCCTGCCGCACTTCACCTCGTGGCGGGAGAGACGGCATGGCAGGCTCTCCTACCGAGCGACGCAGGTGTTCACCGGGCATGGCTGCTTCGGTGTCTACCTGTGTCGCATCGGGCGGGAAGCGACGACGGTGTGCCACCATTGTGGCGCGGAGGAGGACTCGGCGCAGCACACGCTGGAGGAATGTCCCGCCTTTTCAGCGCTGCGCCGAGTCCTAAAACGAGAAGTCGGCCACGATCTCGCACTCTCCAGCCTAGTTGGGGCCATGCTGGAGGGCCCGGGGAAGTGGGCGGCAGCAATCTCTTTCTGCGAGGAGGTTATGTCGCGGAAGGAGGCTGCCGAGCGGGATCGGGAGCTTACAGATCCCGCCCGACGTGCCCGGGACGGCGTGCGCGCCCACGCCGAGAAACCCCGGGCAGCTGAGAATTAGGCGGGCGGCGGGTGTTCCAGTACATGCTGGTTTCATTGCCCGCCGCCCGCCAACAGAGGAGGACGTCCACTGTTGGGGATGGGGGATGACGAGTCGCCTGAAGGAGGCGAGGGTTAACTGTAATCCTCCTCCAATATACTCGTCGTCCCCCCGGCGTCCGCTGTGATCAGGGCGGGGGCCCTGGTCACCTATCGCGCGGTCGCCGTGTCGGGGCGGTGCGGGGTGCGACCCCTCGCGCCGCCGAATTTAAATGGATTTAAATGGATTTAGGGGGGAGGATTATATCCCCCCCGGGACGCGGCCGGCCATCCTTACCATTCTGATGGCCGGCCAGGCGAGGGGGAGCCGCGGTAGTGTTCTTCAAGAGTTCCCGTGGCTCCCCCGTTGAATCGCCAGCGATCGGTCCTGCGTCCTCAGGTCGCCGTGGAGGTTTTAGTGGGTCGATCCCCACACTACCCTCGTCCCGCTCCCCCGGGCGGGGCGGGGGTGTCTGGCGAGCAGATTTCCTCCACGTAAAATAAAAAAAAAAAAAAAAAAAAAAAAAAGGTTATGTCAAGGTTTCGGGAGAAGGTGGTCGCCCTGCAGCTGGCCATCAGGCGAGCGAAGGACCAGGCATGGCGCGATCTCCTCGGCTCTCTGAACCGAGATCCGTGGGGGCGCCCATACAAGATGGCATTGGGACGATTGCGTCCCTGGGCGCCCCCCGTGACGGAGAGCCTGGATCCGGGGCTGCTCGGGCGGGTCGTGGACGCTTTATTCCCCGTTAGCGGGGAGGCGTCCCGGCCTGTCCCTGAGCCAGAGGAACATGAGTGGTCCCCGGATCTTGAGGTCGCGCCGGAGGAGATGGCCGCGGTCGTCAAATGGCTCCGGGGCAAGAATACCGCCCCGGGGCCGGACGGTATCCCCGGCCGGGTCTGGCTGCTCGCCGCGAGCGTCCTGGGCGAGAGGCTGAGGAGCCTCTACTCTGGGCTCCTGAGGTCGGGGACGTTCCCCGACCTATGGAGAGAAAGTCGGATGGTCCTCTTGAGGAAGGATGGGAGGCCGGGGGATTCTCCCTCCGCGTACCGGCCCATTTGTCTCCTGGATGAGGCGGGCAAGATCTTCGAGAAGATCATTGTTGCCCGCCTCTCCAGGCACCTGTCCCGCGACGGCCCCGATCTGGCGGACTGCCAGTTTGGCTTCCGGGAGGGGCGATCGACGGTCGACGCTATCGACCGTCTCAAGTCCCTCTCGGACAATGCCGTGGCAAGGGGCGGGGTGTGCTTGGCGGTGTCCATTGACATCGTCAATGCGTTCAACACCCTGCCCTGGTCCGCCATTAGGGAGGCCCTCGTCGATCACCAGGTGCCTCCCTATCTGAGGCGGGTGATCGGGGCCTACCTGCGGGACAGGTGGGTTGAATACCCGGGCCGGTGCGGGATGATACGGAGGGAAGTGGACCGCGGGGTCCCGCAGGGGTCCGTTTTAGGACCGCTCCTGTGGGACCTAGGTTACAACGCGGTCCTGGAAAAGGCCTCCCTGCCCGACGGTGCCACCCTCGTCTGCTACGCGGACGACACGTTGGTGGTCGCCGTCGGGAGTACCTTCGAGAGGACCATCCGTCGAGCAGAGGTTGCGGTGGCAGCCGTCGTCGCGAGGATCCGCGATCTGGGGCTGAAAATAGCCCCGGAGAAGGCCGAGGCTGTCTGGTTTCACGGACGGCCTCGGTCTCGGCCACCGGCCAGATCGTGGATCCGGGTTGGAGAAGCCTGCGTCGAGGTGAAGTCCGAGTTGAAATATCTCGGACTGATCCTCGACAGCCACTGGTGCTTCGATGCGCATCTCGACCGTCTCGTCCCCCGAGTCGAAAAGGCGGCGGCCTCTTTGGGCCGCCTGCTGCCCAACCTCGGGGGACCGGGAGATTTGGTGCGCCGCCTATACCTGGGCGTGGTGCGGTCTATGGCCTTATACGGTGCCCCAATATGGGCGCCGTACGTGATGACCAGCCGGCGCAACACGCTATTGTTGCGCCGGCTGCAGAGGCGGATCGCCATCCGCCTCATAAGAGGTTACCGCACCACGTCTACCGTGGCGGCGCTTGCTCTGGCGGGAGAACTTCCCTTCGAGCTTCAGGCGGCGGTGCGCGCCTATGTTTATGGGCGCACAAGCATCGCCAGCCGTGCTCGAGGGGCCCCGCCGGAGCGAGAGACGGTCGAGGGCTTCGAGCTCCAGGCCCGGAGACTAGCGCTCGCCAGATGGCGTGCCGAGCTTTGCTCCCACGCCGGCGAGCGCGTCCCCGGGGCTCTCCTGCCGCACTTCACCTCGTGGCGGGAGAGACGGCATGGCAGGCTCTCCTACCGAGCGACGCAGGTGTTCACCGGGCATGGCTGCTTCGGTGTCTACCTGTGTCGCATCGGGCGGGAAGCGACGACGGTGTGCCACCATTGTGGCGCGGAGGAAGACTCGGCGCAGCACACGCTGGAGGAATGTCCCGCCTTTTCAGCGCTGCGCCGAGTCCTAAAACGGGAAGTCGGTCACGACCTCGCACTCTCCAGCCTAGTTGGGGCCATGCTGGAGAGCCCGGGGAAGTGGGCGGCAGCAATCTCTTTCTGCGAGGATGTTATGTCGCGGAAGGAGGCTGCCGAGCGGGATCGGGAGCTTACAGATCCCGCCCGACGTGCCCGGGGACGGCGTGCGCGCCCACGCCGAGAAACCCCGGGCAGCTGAGAGTAGGCGGGCGGCGGGTGTACCAGAACATGCTGGTTTCATTACCCGCCGCCCGCCAACAGAGGAGGACCTCCACTGTTGGGAGTGGGGGATGACGAGTCGCCTGATGGAGGGGAGGGTTAACTGTGATCCTCCTCCAATATACTCGTCGTCCCCCCGGCGGCCGCTGTGATCAGGGCGGGGGCCCTGGTCACCTATCGCGCGGTCGCCGTGTCGGGGCGGTGCGGGGTGCGACCCCTCGCGCCGCCGAATTTAAATGGATTTTAGGGGGGAGGATTTATTTTATTTCCCCTCGGGACGCGGCCGGCCATCGTTACCATCTTGATGGCCGGCCAGGCGAGGGGGAGCCGCGGTAGTGTTCTTCAAGAGTTCCCGTGGCTCCCCCCGTTGAATCGCCAGCGATCGGTCCTGCGTCCTCAGGTCGCCGTGGAGGTTTTAGTGGGTCAAACCCCACACTACCCTCGTCCCGCTCCCCCGGGCGGGGCGGGGGTGTCTGGCGAGCAGATTTCCTCCACGTAAAATAAAAAAAAAAAAAAAAAAAAAAAAAAAAAGGTTATGTCAAGGTTATGTCAAGGTTATGTCAAGGTTATGTCAAGGTTACCTCAACTGCTCGGCCAGAGCGCAGGATCTCCTGTTTCAATGCCTGGCCGAGCGGGGTGCCGGGTTGGCAGTCGTGGCGGAGCCGCACAGGGTCCCCAAACATCCACACTGGATGGGGGACTCGATTGGCTCCGCCGCGATTATTTGGGCTGGGAGGCCGGGGTCCTCGCCGTGCTCGCTTATCGAGCGCGGCCTGGGATACGTGGCCGTTGATTGGGGCGGCACCGCGGTTGTGGCGATATACGCACCTCCAAGGTGGTCCCTCGAAGAGTTTGAGCAGTATCTGGACGGGGTAGGGAGATGCGTCTCCCGCTGCCATCCCCGTCCGGTGCTGGTCCTGGGGGACTTCAATGCCAAGGCCACGGCTTGGGGTTCCCCCGGGACTGACTCGAGGGGCCAGGAGGTGCTTGATTGGGCGGCGGGACTGGAGCTCCGTCTCCTGAACACGGACTCGGTCCATACGTGCGTGCGGCATAACGGGGGGTCCATCGTTGACCTTTCGTGGGCAACGCCCCCGGCCGCGCGCCGTATTACGGGGTGGAGGGTGGCGGAAGGGGTCGAGACGTTGTCTGACCACAGATACATAGTTCTCGACCTCTCCGCCGCCCCACCGTCGACACTCCGTCGTCGCCCCGCCGATGAAGGTTCGCCTCGACCGCGGTGGGCGCTGAAGCGCCTCGACCAGGACGCTCTGATGGCGGCAGCCCACGTCGTGGCCTGGCCAGCAACACCGACCGGGCCAGTCGACGGGAATGGGGAGGCCCATTGGTTCCGGGGCGCAATGACGTCGGTTTGCGACGTCGCCATGCCACGGGCCAGGGTCTTCCCGAGGAAGGCGGTGTACTGGTGGTCGCGCGCGATAGCGGAATTACGCACCGAGTGCGTCCGAGCGCGACGCCAGTACGCTCGCGCCCGTCGACGTCGACGTAGGGACGACGTGCTGGCTGCCCAACTGTACGGGCGATATCGGGAGAAGGTGGTCGCCCTGCAGCTGGCCATCAGGCGAGCGAAGGACCAGGCCTGGCGCGATCTCCTCGGCTCTCTGAACCGAGATCCGTGGGGGCGCCCATACAAGATGGCATTGGGACGATTACGTCCCTGGGCGCCCCCCGTGACGGAGAGCCTGGATCCGGGGCTGCTCGGGCTGGTCGTGGACGCTTTATTCCCCGTTAGCGGGGAGGCGTCCCGGCCTGTCCCTGAGCCAGAGGAACATGAGTGGTCCCCGGATCTTGAGGTCGCGCCGGAGGAGATGGCCGGGGTCGTCAAATGGCTCCGGGGCAAGAATACCGCCCCGGGGCCGGACGGTATCCCCGGCCGGGTCTGGCTGCTCGCCGCGAGCGTCCTGGGCGAGAGGCTGAGGAGCCTCTACTCTGGGCTCCTGAGGTCGGGGACGTTCCCCGACCTATGGAGAGAAAGTCGGATGGTCCTCTTGAGGAAGGATGGGAGGCCGGGGGATTCTCCCTCCGCGTACCGGCCCATTTGTCTCCTGGATGAGGCGGGCAAGATCTTCGAGAAGATCATTGTTGCCCGCCTCTCCAGACACCTGTCCCGCGACGGCCCAGATCTGGCGGACTGCCAGTTTGGCTTCCGGGAGGGGCGATCGACGGTCGACGCAATCGACCGTCTCAAGTCCCTCTCGGACAATGCCGTGGCAAGGGGCGGGGTGTGCTTGGCTGTGTCCATTGACATCGTCAATGCGTTCAACACCCTGCCCTGGTCCGCCATTAGGGAGGCCCTCGTCGATCACCAGGTGCCTCCCTATCTGAGGCGGGTGATCGGGGCCTACCTGCGGGACAGGTGGGTTAAATACCCGGGCCGGTGCGGGATGATACGGAGGGAAGTGGACCGCGGGGTCCCGCAGGGGTCCGTTTTAGGACCGCTCCTGTGGGACCTAGGTTACAACGCGGTCCTGGAAAAGGCCTCCCTGCCCGACGGTGCCACCCTCGTCTGCTACGCGGACGACACGTTGGTGGTCGCCGTCGGGAGTACCTTCGAGAGGACCATCCGTCGAGCAGAGGTTGCGGTGGCAGCCGTCGTCGCGAGGATCCGCGGTCTGGGGCTGAAAATAGCCCCGGAGAAGGCCGAGGCTGTCTGGTTTCACGGACGGCCTCGGTCTCGGCCACCGGCCAGATCGTGGATCCGGGTTGGAGAAGCCTGCGTCGAGGTGAAGTCCGAGTTGAAATATCTCGGACTGATACTCGACAGCCGCTGGAGCTTCGATGCGCATCTCGACCGTCTCGTCCCCCGAGTCGAAAAGGCGGCGGCCTCTTTGGGCCGCCTGCTGCCCAACCTCGGGGGACCGGGAGATTTGGTGCGCCGCCTATACCTGGGTGTGGTGCGGTCTATGGCCTTATACGGTGCCCCAATCTGGGCGCCGTACGTGATGACCAGCCGGCGCAACACTCTGTTGTTGCGCCGGCTGCAGAGGCGGATGGCCATCCGCCTCATAAGAGGTTACCGCACCACGTCTACCGTGGCGGCGCTTGCTCTGGCGGGAGAACTTCCCTTCGAGCTTCAAGCGGCGGTGCGCGCCTATGTTTATAGGCGCACTAGCATCGCCAGCCGTGCTCGAGGGGCCCCGCCGGAGCGTGAGACGGTCGAGGGCTTCGAGCTCCAGGCCCGGCGACTAGCGCTCGCCAGATGGCGTGCCGAGCTTCGCTCCCACGCCGGCGAGCGCGTCCCCGGTGCTCTCCTGCCGCACTTCACCTCGTGGCGGGAGAGACGGCATGGCAGGCTCTCCTACCGAGCGACGCAGGTGTTCACCGGGCATGGCTGCTTCGGTGTCTACCTGTGTCGCATCGGGCGGGAAGCGACGACGGTGTGCCACCATTGTGGCGCGGAGGAAGACTCGGCGCAGCACACGCTGGAGGAATGTCCCGCCTTTTCAGCGCTGCGCCGAGTCCTAAAACGGGAAGTCGGTCACGACCTCGCACTCTCCAGCCTAGTTGGGGCCATGCTGGAGAGCCCGGGGAAGTGGGCGGCAGCAATCTCTTTCTGCGAGGATGTTATGTCGCGGAAGGAGGCTGCCGAGCGGGATCGGGAGCTTACAGATCCCGCCCGACGTGCCCGGGGACGGCGTGCGCGCCCACGCCGAGAAACCCCGGGCAGCTGAGAGTAGGCGGGCGGCGGGTGTACCAGAACATGCTGGTTTCATTGCCCGCCGCCCGCCAACAGAGGAGGACCTCCACTGTTGGGAGTGGGGGATGACGAGTCGCCTGATGGAGGGGAGGGTTAACTGTGATCCTCCTCCAATATACTCGTCGTCCCCCCGGCGGCCGCTGTGATCAGGGCGGGGGCCCTGGTCACCTATCGCGCGGTCGCCGTGTCGGGGCGGTGCGGGGTGCGACCCCTCGCGCCACCGAATTTAAATGGATTTTAGGGGGGAGGATGTATCTCCCCCCGGGACGCGGCCGGCCATCGTTACCATCTTGATGGCCGGCCAGGCGAGGGGGAGCCGCGGTAGTGTTCTTCAAGAGTTCCCGTGGCTCCCCCGTTGAATCGCCAGCGATCGGTCCTGCGTCCTCAGGTCGCCGTGGAGGTTTTAGTGGGTCAATCCCCACACTACCCTCGTCCCGCTCCCCCGGGCGGGGCGGGGGTGTCTGGCGAGCAGAAGGTTATGTCAAGGTTATGTCAAGGTTATGTCAAGGTTGGCCGCAAGGCTAAAAAGGCGGCTGCCAAGGCCACTGCGGCGGCGAATAATAAAAAAGGACGGGTGGTCCCGGCGGCCCCCAGGAAGACACCCCTGCCTCCGCGACCGCCACGCACAGCAGCGGTTACCATAACGGTTCCGTCTGGCGTGGACATTACTTACGCGCAGGCGACGGCCACTGCCAGGTCCAAGGTGGACCTGGCAGAAATTGGCATCGCCTCGCTGAGGCCGCGAAGGGCGGTGACTGGGGGGTTAATTTTGGAAGTCCCTGGCACCGATGGGGCCGCCAAGGCCACCGTCCTCGCCACAAAAGTGGCGGAAGCGCTGGCAGGCACCGGCGTAAAGGTCGCGCGTCCGGTCAAAAAAGCTGACCTTAGGGTGCGCGGCCTGGTCGATTCGACCACGCCGGCGGAGGTCGCTGCGGCTGTTGCCCGCGTGGGCGGGTGCAGCGAGGGGGACATCAATACCGGCGAAATCCGGTCTTCCCCCTCGGGATTGGGCACCCTCTGGGTCCGATGTCCTGCCGCGGCCGCTCGCAAGGTTGCTGTCGCGGGCCGGATAACCGTCGGCTGGACCCATGCAGCCGTGGAGGCCCTGAGTGCCCGGCCTCTGCAGTGTTACCGTTGCCTTGATGTTGGCCACACCAGTCAGCGGTGCACTTCTGCCGAGGATAGGTCCGACTGCTGCTATAGATGCGGCAGTCGGGACCATAAGGTGGCAGCCTGTACGGCCACGCCCAATTGTCCGCTTTGTGCGGGCGCGGGCAGGCCTTCTGGTCACCGCCTCGGCGGCCGGGCGTGTCCTGTCAGTGCGAGGCGAGGCAAGGTAGGCGGCCAAAGGTCGTCTGCCAGATTCAATAAAAAAGGGAAGGAAACCACGATGGCCAAGGCAGCGACCACCGTGGCCAGCAACGAAAAGGCGGCACCGCCTGATGCTACCGCCGCACCCGCGGGGGCGAATGGGGCGACTAAAGTCCCTGACGCCACCGCACCCGCGGCCGTGACGGCGATGGACACGGCTGTGTAATGGGGCCCCCGGGCCCGATAATACAAGTTAACCTCAACTGCTCGGCCAGAGCGCAGGATCTCCTGTTTCAATGCCTGGCCGAGCGGGGTGCCGGGTTGGCAGTCGTGGCGGAGCCGCACAGGGTCCCCAAACATCCACACTGGATGGGGGACTCGATTGGCTCCGCCGCGATTATTTGGGCTGGGAGGCCGGGGTCCCCGCCGTGCTCGGTTATCGAGCGTGGCCTGGGATACGTGGCCGTTGATTGGGGCGGAACCGCGGTTGTGGCGATATACGCACCTCCAAGGTGGTCCCTCGAAGAGTTTGAGCAGTATCTGGACGGGGTAGGGAGATGCGTCTCCCGCTGCCATCCCCGTCCGGTGCTGGTCCTGGGGGACTTCAATGCCAAGGCCACGGCTTGGGGTTCCCCCGGGACTGACTCGAGGGGCCAGGAGGTGCTTGATTGGGCGGCGGGACTGGAGCTCCGTCTCCTGAACACGGGCTCGGTCCATACGTGCGTGCGGCATAACGGGGGGTCCATCGTTGACCTTTCGTGGGCAACGCCCCCGGCCGCGCGCCGTATTACGGGGTGGAGGGTGGCGGAAGGGGTCGAGACGTTGTCTGACCACAGATACATAGTTCTCGACCTCTCCGCCGCCCCACCGTCGACACTCCGTCGTCGCCCCGCCGATGAAGGTTTGCCTCGACCGCGGTGGGCGCTGAAGCGCCTCGACCAGGACGCTCTGATGGCGGCAGCCCACGTCGTGGCCTGGCCAGCAACACCGACCGAGCCAGTCGACGGGAATGGGGAGGCCCATTGGTTCCGGGGCGCAATGACGTCGGTTTGCGACGTCGCCATGCCACGGGCCAGGGTCTTCCCGAGGAAGGCGGTGTACTGGTGGTCGCGCGAAATAGCGGAATTACGCACCGAGTGCGTTCGCGCGCGACGCCAGTACGCTCGCGCCCGTCGACGACGACGAACGGACGACGTGCTGGCTGCCCAGCTGTACGGGCTATATCGGGAGAAGGTGGTCGGCCTGCAGCTGGCCATCAGGCGGGCAAAGGACCAGGCCTGGCGCGATCTCCTCGGCTCTCTGAACCGAGATCCGTGGGGGCGCCCATACAAGATGGCTTTGGGACGATTGCGTCCCTGGGCGCCCCCCGTGACGGAGAGCCTGGATCCGGGGCTGCTCGGGCGGGTCGTGGACGCTTTATTCCCCGTTAGCGGGGAGGCGTCCCGGCCCGTCCCTGAGCCAGAGGAACATGAGTGGTCCCCGGATCTTGAGGTCGCGCCGGAGGAGATGGCCGCGGTCGTCAAATGGCTCCGGGGCAAGAATACCGCCCCGGGGCCGGACGGTATCCCCGACCGGGTCTGGTTTCTCTCCGCGAGCGTCCTGGGGGAGAGGCTGAGGAGCCTCTACTCTGGGCTCCTGAGGTCGGGAACGTTCCCCGACCTATGGAGAGAAAGTCGGATGGTCCTCTTGAGGAAGGATGGGAGGCCGGGGGATTCTCCCTCCGCGTACCGGCCCATTTGTCTCCTGGATGAGGCGGGCAAGATCTTCGAGAAGATCATTGTTGCCCGCCTCTACAGACACCTGTCCCGCGACGGCCCCGATCTAGCGGACTGCCAGTTTGGCTTCCGGGAGGGGCGATCGACGGTCGACGCAATCGACCGTCTCAAGTCCCTCTCGGACAATGCCGTGGCAAGGGGCGGGGTGTGCTTGGCGGTGTCCATTGACATCGTCAATGCGTTCAACACCCTGCCCTGGTCCGCCATTAGGGGGGCCCTCGTTGATCACCAGGTGCCTGCCTATCTGAGGCGGGTGATCGGGGCCTACCTGCGGGACAGGTGGGTTGAATACCCGGGCCGGTACGGGATGATACGGAGGGAAGTGGACCGCGGGGTCCCGCAGGGGTCCGTTTTAGGACCGCTCCTGTGGGACCTGGGTTACAACGCGGTCCTGGAAAAGGCCTCCCTGCCCGACGGTGCCACCCTCATCTGCTACGCGGACGACACGTTGGTGGTCGCCGTCGGGAGTACCTTCGAGAGGACCATCCGACGAGCAGAGGTTGCGGTGGCAGCCGTCGTCGCGAGGATCCGCGATCTGGGGTTGAAAATAGCCCCGGAGAAGGCCGAGGCTGTCTGGTTTCACGGACGGCCTCGGTCTCGGCCACCGGCCGGATCGTGGATCCGGGTTGGAGAAGCCTGCGTAGAGGTGAAGTCCCAGTTGAAATATCTCGGACTGATCCTCGACAGCCGCTGGAGCTTCGGTGCGCATCTCGACCGTCTCGTCCCCCGAGTCGAAAAGGCGGCGGCCTCTTTGGGCCGCCTGCTGCCCAACCTCGGGGGACCGGGAGATTTGGTGCGCCGCCTATACCTGGGCGTGGTGCGGTCTATGGCCTTATACGGTGCCCCAATATGGGCGCCGTACGTGATGACCAGCCGGCGCAACACGCTGTTGTTGCGCCGGCTGCAGAGGCGGATGGCCATCCGCCTCATAAGAGGTTACCGCACCACGTCTACCGTGGCGGCGCTTGCTCTGGCGGGAGAACTTCCCTTCGAGCTTCAGGCGGCGGTGCGCGCCTATGTTTATAGGCGCACAAGCATCGCCAGCCGTGCTCGAGGGGCCCCGCCGGAGCGTGAGACGGTCGAGGGCTTCGAGCTCCAGGCCCGGCGACTAGCGCTCGCCAGATGGCGTGCCGAGCTTTGCTCCCACGCCGGCGAGCGCGTCCCCGGGGCTCTCCTGCCGCACTTCACCTCGTGGCGGGAGAGACGGCATGGCAGGCTCTCCTACCGAGCGACGCAGGTGTTCACCGGGCATGGCTGCTTCGGTGTCTACCTGTGTCGCATCGGGCGGGAAGCGACGACGGTGTGCCACCACTGTGGCGCGGAGGAAGACTCGGCGCAGCACACGCTGGAGGAATGTCCCGCCTTTTCAGCGCTGCGCCGAGTCCTAAAACGGGAAGTCGGTCACGACCTCGCACTCTCCAGCCTAGTTGGGGCCATGCTGGAGAGCCCGGGGAAGTGGGCGGCAGCAATCTCTTTCTGCGAGGAGGTTATGTCGCGGAAGGAGGCTGCCGAGCGGGATCGGGAGCTAACCGATCCCGCCCGACGTGCCCGGGGACGGCGTGCGCGCCCACGCCGAGAAACCCCGAGCAGCTGAGAGTAGGCGGGCGGCGGGTGTACCAGTACATGCTGGTTTCATTGCCCGCCGCCCGCCAACAGAGGAGGACGTCCACTGTTGGGAGTGGGGGATGACGAGTCGCCTGAAGGAGGCGAGGTTTAACTGTGATCCTCCTCCAATATACTCGTCGTCCCCCCGGCGGCCGCTGTGATCAGGGCGGGGGCCCTGGTCTCCTATCGCGCGGTCGCCGTGTCGGGGCGGTGCGGGGTGCGACCCCTCGCGCCGCCAAATTTAATTGGATTTTAGGGGGGAGGATTTATTTTATTTCCCCCCGGGACGCGGCCGGCCATCGTTACCATCCTGATGGCCGGCCAGGCGAGGGGGAGCCGCGGTAGTGTTCTTCAAGAGTTCCCGTGGCTCCCCCGTTGAATCGCCAGCGATCGGTCCTGCGTCCTCAGGTCGCCGTGGAGGTTTTAGTGGGTCAATCCCCACACTACCCTCGTCTCGCTCCCCCGGGCGGGGGGGGGGTGTCTGGCGAGCAGATTTCCTCCACGTAAAAATAAAAAAAAAAAAAAAGGTTATGTCAAGGTTATGTCAAGGTTATGTCAAGGTTATGTCAAGGTTATGTCAAGGTTATGTCAAGGTTATGTCAAGGTTATGTCAAGGTCCCCCCCGTGTCCGCTACCTTGTCGTGGTGGGGGGGCTTCGTGCCCTAATGATCCTCAAGGCTGTGCCGGCGGGGAATTTATTCCCTGGCAGGTTCTACCATGCCGGAGTGGCTTGAGGTGAGGGGCCAACTAAAGTCGGACACATACCGTAAACCTGTGGTCATGTTTTACAGGAACGGGGGTCTTGCCTTAACCGGCCGGGCCGCGAGGATGACAACCTCTCTAAAAAATCCCTAGCCCCAAGCAGTGTTGCGCGGTGAAGAGGGCGTAGCTGGAGTAAGCGCCAGCTATGGTTGGTGGGTGCACCAATCGTTAGCGGACAACCCCGGGGTACCTGGCGACCCCCCGGGCGTATTAGCCTTCCCCGGGTATGGCGGCTCTACCCGGGGTGACCTCCTTTCCGACCACACTCGTGGGATTAAGTATGGAGTCTACTTTTTCACAAACAACCGGGGAGGGGGGAAACGAGCGTGAGGTGGAGGTGCGCGGGCCTATCGTGCGCCTCAAAAGATGCACAGAGCCGGTGTCGCGGAGGCATTCGGCGACACGCGGCAAAAAGAGGACCGCAGCGGGCCTTGGTGAGTGCGATGAGGGGGAGGAGTCAGATTTCTCTGTCTCCTCCCACCACTCATCGCAGAGTGTCCCGGGCTTGTCGTCAGCGAGGAAAAGAGGACGGCCGCCGACGACCGGCGAATATGTTGGCCTCGCAGAGGCCAAACTTAGGCTGGCCGAGGCTTCGCAGCTGGAGGCCGAGGCAAGGGAGGTGGCGGCGATATTCGACCCGGGAGCCCCCGTGCCGAGACCATCGCGGTCGAGCGTCCCGCTCCCGGACGAGACGGATATAGCGGAAAATTTCCGCAACCGTCCAACGCGGGATGTCGCGGCCGCTATATTGGAGAGCCTGGATGAAGTGGCCAGGATCTCCGGCGTGTCAAAGGGGCTGAAGGGCAATTTGGCCCGCGCCCTAAGGGTGGCCGCCTTAAACGGCAGGGTGGGGGTGTCCGAGCTTGCGGTTAGGTCAGCTACCGACGCCACGCGTGCCCTGGAGGCAGAGAATGCCGTCCTCAGGGGGCAAATGACGGAGCTGCGGGCGGAGGTGGCTCGGCTCCGGCAGGTGGTGGAGGCGAGTACGGCTGCTGCCGCAATGCCTCCGCCGCCGCGCCCGGGAGGGGGCTCAGTATCGCCGCCGATCGTCGCCGCCCGGGACTGCCAACGCTCCGGGCAAGAAAAGTCCCCGCTCCCACATGCGACTGCGCCCGCAGATTTTCTGGCGCAGATAAGCGCCCTGATAGACGCCAAATTGGCGTCATTCAGGAGGGAGCTCGCGCCGCGAACGGACTCGGCCCTACGATCGGTGGCCCCTGGGCCGTCCGTCCCCTCACAGTCTTCGGACAGGGTGGGCCGGAGGGCGAAGAAGAAAAAGAAAGGTGAGAAAGCTGGGGCGGCTAAAGCGGCCCAGACGAAGCCCGCTAGACCGCGAGCAGAATTGGCCCCACCCTCCGCCGCGCCTCCACCTCAGGAGGCGTGGTCCCAGGTGGTTGGACGGAAGGCCAAAAAGGCGGCTGCCAAGGCCACTGCGGCCGCGAATAAAAAAGGACGGGTGGTCCCGGCGGCCCCCAGGAAGACACCCCTGCCTCCTCGACCGCCACGCACAGCAGCGGTTACCATAACGGTTCCGTCTGGCGTAGACATTACTTACGCGCAGGCGATGGCCACTGCCAGGTCCAAGGTGGACCTGGCAGAAATTGGCATCGCCTCGCTGAGGCCGCGAAGGGCGGTGACTGGGGGGTTAATTTTGGAGGTCCCTGGCACCGATGGGGCCGCCAAGGCCACCGTCCTCGCCACAAAAGTGGCAGAAGCGCTGGAAGGCACCGGCGTAAAGGTCGCGCGTCCGGTCAAAAAAGCTGACCTTAGGGTGCGCGGCCTGGTCGATTCGACCACGCCGGCGGAGGTCGCTGCGGCTGTTGCCCGCGTGGGCGGGTGCAGCGAGGGGGACATCAATACCGGCGAAATTCGGTCTTCCCCCTCGGGATTGGGCACCCTCTGGCTCCGATGTCCTGCCGCGGCCGCTCGCAGGGTCGCTGTCGCCGGCCGCATAACCGTCGGCTGGACCCAGGCAGCCGTGGAGGCCCTGAGTGCCCGGCCTCTGCAGTGTTACCGTTGCCTTGGTGTTGGCCACACCAGTCAGCGGTGCACTGCTGCCGAGGATAGGTCCGACTGCTGTTATAGATGCGGCAGTCGGGACCATAAGGTGGCAGCCTGTACGGCCACGCCCAATTGCCCGCTTTGTGCGGGCGCGGGCAAGCCATCTGGTCACCGCCTCGGCAGCCGGGCTTGTCCTGCCAGTGCGGGGTGGGGCAGGGGAGGCGGCCAAAGGCCGTCTGCCAGATTTAATAAAAAGGGGAGGGAAACCACTATGGCCAAGGCAGCGACCACCGTGGCCAGCAACGAAAAGGCAGCATCGCCTGATGCTGCCGCCGCGCCCGCGGGGGCGGATGGGTCCATTAAACTCCCAGACGCCACCGCATCCGCGGCCGTGACGGCGATGGACACGGCTGTGTAATGGGGCCCCCGGGCCCGATAATACAAGTTAACCTCAACTGCTCGGCCAGAGCGCAGGATCTCCTGTTTCAATGCCTGGCCGAGCGGGGTGCCGGGTTGGCAGTCGTGGCGGAGCCGCACAGGGTCCCCAAACATCCACACTGGATGGGGGACTCGATTGGCTCCGCCGCGATTATTTGGGCTGGGAGGCCGGGGTCCCCGCCGTGCTCGCTTATCGAGCGCGGCCTGGGATACGTGGCCGTCGATTGGGGCGGCACCGCGGTTGTGGCGATATACGCACCTCCAAGGTGGTCCCTCGAAGAGTTTGAGCAGTATCTGGACGGGGTAGGGAGATGCGTCTCCCGCTGCCATCCCCGTCCGGTGCTGGTCCTGGGGGACTTTAATGCCAAGGCCACGGCTTGGGGTTCCCCCGGGACTGATTCGAGGGGCCGGGAGGTGCTGGATTGGGCGGCGGGACTGGAGCTCCGTCTCCTGAACACGGGCTCGGTCCATACGTGCGTGCGGCATAACGGGGGGTCCATCGTTGACCTTTCGTGGGCAACGCCCCAGGCCGCGCGCCGTATTACGGGGTGGAGGGTGGCGGAAGGGGTCGAGACGTTGTCTGACCACAGATACATAGTTCTCGACCTCTCCGCCGCCCCACCATCGACACTCCGTCGTCGCCCCGCCGATGAAGGTTCGCCTCGACCGCGGTGGGCGCTGAAGCGCCTCGACCAGGACGCTCTGATGGCGGCGGCCCACGTCGTGGCCTGGCCAGCAACACCGGCCGGGCCAGTCGACGGGAATGGGGAGGCCCATTGGTTCCGGGGCGCAATGACGTCGATTTGCGACGTCGCCATGCCCCGGGCCAGGGTCTTCCCGAGGAAGGCCGTGTACTGGTGGTCGCGCGAAATAGCGGAATTACGCACCGAGTGCGTCCACGCGCGGCGCCAGTACGCTCGCGCCCGTCGACGACGACGTACGGACGACGTGCTGGCTGCCCAGCTGTACGGGCGATATCGGGAGAAGGTGGTCGCCCTGCAGCTGGCCATCAGGCGAGCGAAGGACCAGGCCTGGCGCGATCTCCTCGGCTCTCTGAACCGAGATCCGTGGGGGCGCCCATACAAGATGGCATTGGGACGATTACGTCCCTGGGCGCCCCCCGTGACGGAGAGCCTGGATCCGGGGCTGCTCGGGCGGGTCGTGGACGCTTTATTCCCCGTTAGCGGGGAGGCGTCCCGGCCTGTCCCTGAGCCAGAGGAACATGAGTGGTCCCCGGATCTTGAGGTCGCGCCGGAGGAGATGGCCGGGGTCGTCAAATGGCTCCGGGGCAAGAATACCGCCCCGGGGCCGGACGGTATCCCCGGCCGGGTCTGGCTGCTCGCAGCGAGCGTCCTGGGCGAGAGGCTGAGGAGCCTCTACTCTGGGCTCCTGAGGTCGGGGACGTTCCCCGACCTATGGAGAGAAAGTCGGATGGTCCTCTTGAGGAAGGATGGGAGGCCGGGGGATTCTCCCTCCGCGTACCGGCCCATTTGTCTCCTGGATGAGGCGGGCAAGATCTTCGAGAAGATCATTGTTGCCCGCCTCTCCAGACACCTGTCCCGCGACGGCCCAGATCTGGCGGACTGCCAGTTTGGCTTCCGGGAGGGGCGATCGACGGTCGACGCAATCGACCGTCTCAAGTCCCTCTCGGACAATGCCGTGGCAAGGGGCGGGGTGTGCTTGGCGGTGTCCATTGACATCGTCAATGCGTTCAACACCCTGCCCTGGTCCGCCATTAGGGAGGCCCTCGTCGATCACCAGGTGCCTCCCTATCTGAGGCGGGTGATCGGGGCCTACCTGCGGGACAGGTGGGTTGAATACCCGGGCCGGTGCGGGATGATACGGAGGGAAGTGGACCGCGGGGTCCCGCAGGGGTCCGTTTTAGGACCGCTCCTGTGGGACCTAGGTTACAACGCGGTCCTGGAAAAGGCCTCCCTGCCCGACGGTGCCACCCTCGTCTGCTACGCGGACGACACGTTGGTGGTCGCCGTCGGGAGTACCTTCGAGAGGACCATCCGTCGAGCAGAGGTTGCGGTGGCAGCCGTCGTCGCGAGGATCCGCGATCTGGGGCTGAAAATAGCCCCGGAGAAGGCCGAGGCTGTCTGGTTTCACGGACGGCCTCGGTCTCGGCCACCGGCCAGATCGTGGATCCGGGTTGGAGAAGCCTGCGTCGAGGTGAAGTCCGAGTTGAAATATCTCGGACTGATCCTCGACAGCCACTGGTGCTTCGATGCGCATCTCGACCGTCTCGTCCCCCGAGTCGAAAAGGCGGCGGCCTCTTTGGGCCGCCTGCTGCCCAACCTCGGGGGACCGGGAGATTTGGTGCGCCGCCTATACCTGGGCGTGGTGCGGTCTATGGCCTTATACGGTGCCCCAATATGGGCGCCGTACGTGATGACCAGCCGGCGAAACACGCTGTTGTTGCGCCGGCTGCAGAGGCGGATGGCCATCCGCCTCATAAGAGGTTACCGCACCACGTCTACCGTGGCGGCGCTTGCTCTGGCGGGTGAACTTCCCTTCGAGCTTCAGGCGGCGGTGCGCGCCTATGTTTACAGGCGCACTAGCATCGCCAGCCGTGCTCGAGGGGCCCCGCCGGAGCGAGAGACGGTCGAGGGCTTCGAGCTCCAGGCCCGGGGACTAGCGCTCGCCAGATGGCGTGCCGAGCTTTGCTCCCACGCCGGCGAGCGCGTCCCCGGGGCTCTCCTGCCGCACTTCACCTCGTGGCGGGAGAGACGGCATGGCAGGCTCTCCTACCGAGCGACGCAGGTGTTCACCGGGCATGGCTGCTTCGGTGTCTACCTGTGTCGCATCGGGCGGGAAGCGACGACGGTGTGCCACCATTGTGGCGCGGAGGAAGACTCGGCGCAGCACACGCTGGAGGAATGTCACGCCTTTTCAGCGCTGCGCCGAGTCCTAAAACGGGAAGTCGGTCACGACCTCGCACTCTCCAGCCTAGTTGGGGCCATGCTGGAGAGCCCGGGGAAGTGGGCGGCAGCAATCTCTTTCTGCGAGGAGGTTATGTCGCGGAAGGAGGCTGCCGAGCGGGATCGGGAGCTTACAGATCCCGCCCGACGTGCCCGGGGACGGCGTGCGCGCCCACGCCGAGAAACCCCGGCAGCTGAGAGTAGGCGGGCGGCGGGTGTACCAGAATATGCTGGTTTCATTGCCCGCCGCCCGCCAACAGAGGAGGACGTCCACAGTTGGGAGTGGGGGATGACGAGTCGCCTGAAGGAGGCGAGGGCTAACTGTGATCCCCCTCCAATATACTCGTCGTCCCCCCGGCGGCCGCTGTGATCAGGGCGGGGGCCCTGGTCTCCTATCGCGCGGTCGCCGTGTCGGGGCGGTGCGGGGTGCGACCCCTCGCGCCGCCGAATTTAAATGGATTTAGGGGGGAGGATTTATTTTATTTCCCCCCGGGACGCGGCCGGCCATCGTTACCATCCTGATGGCCGGCCAGGCGAGGGGGAGCCGCGGTAGTGTTCTTCAAGAGTTCCCGTGGCTCCCCCGTTGAATCGCCAGCGATCGGTCCTGCGTCCTCAGGTCGCCGTGGAGGTTTTAGTGGGTCGATCCCCACACTACCCTCGCCCCGCTCCCCCGGGCGGGGCGGGGGTGTCTGGCGAGCAGATTTCCTCCACGTAAAATAAAAAAAAAAAAAAAAAAAGGTTATGTCAAGGTCCCCCCCGTGTCCGCTACCTTGTCGTGGTGGGGGGGCTTCGTGCCCTAATGATCCTCAAGGCTGTGCCGGCGGGGAATTTATTCCCTGGCAGGTTCTACCATGCCGGAGTGGCTTGAGGTGAGGGGCCAACTAAAGTCGGACACATACCGTAAACCTGTGGTCATGTTTTACAGGAACGGGGGTCTTGCCTTAACCGGCCGGGCCGCGAGGATGACAACCTCTCTAAAAAATCCCTAGCCCCAAACAGTGTTGCGCGGTGATGAGGGTGTAGCTGGAGTAAGCGCCAGCTATGGTTGGTGGGTGCACCAATCTTTAGCGGACAACCCCGGGGTACCTGGCGACCCCCGGGTGTATTAGCCTTCCCCGGGTATGGCGGCTCTGCCCGGGGTGACCTTTCTTTCCGACCACACTCGTGGGACCAATTATGGATTCTTTTAAACAAATAACCGGGGAGGGGGGAAACGAGCGTGAGGTGGAGGTGCGCGGTCCTATCGTGCGCCTCAAAAGATGTACAGAGCCGGTGTCGCGGAGGCATTCGGCAACACGCGGCAAAAAGAGGACCGCGGAGGGCCTTGGTGAGTGCGATGAGGGGGAGGAGTCAGATTTCTCTGTCTCCTCCCACCACTCATCGCAGAGTGTCCCGGGCTCGTCGTCAGCGAGGAAGAGAGGACGGCCGCCGACGACCGGCGAATATGTTGGCCTCGCAGAGGCCAAACTTAGGCTGGCCGAGGCTTCGCAGCTGGAGGCCGAGGCAAGGGAGGTGGCGGCGATATTCGACCCGGGTGCCCCCGTGCCGAGACCATCGCGGTCGAGCGTCCCGCTCCCGGACGAGACGGATATCGCGGAAAATTTCCGCAACCGTCCGACGCGGGATGTCGCGGCCGCTATATTGGAGAGCCTGGATGAGGTGGCCAGGATCTCCGGTGTGTCAAAGGGGCTGAAGGGCAACTTGGCCCGCGCCCTGAGGGTGGCCGCCTTAAACGGCAGGGTAGGGGTGTCCGAGCTGGCAGTGAGATCGGCTACCGACGCCACGCGTGTCCTGGAGGCCGAAAATGCCGTCCTCAGGGGGCAAATGACGGAGCTGCAGGCGGAGGTGGCCCGGCTCCGGCAGGTGGTGGAGGCGAGAACGGCTGCTGCCGCAATGCCTCCGCCGCCGCGCCCGGGAGAGGGCTCAGTATCGCCGCCGATCGTCGGCGCTCGGGACTGCCAACGCTCCGGGCAAGAAAAGTCCTCGCCCCCACCTGCGGCTGCGCCCGCAGATTTTCTGGCGCAAATATGCGCCCTGATAGACGCCAAATTGGCGTCATTCAGGAGGGAGCTCGCGCCGCGAACGGAATCGGCCCTGCGATCGGTGGCCCCTGGGCCGTCCGTCCCCTCACAGTCTTCGGACAGAGTGGGGCGGAAGACGAAGAAGAAAAAGAAAGGTGGGAAATCTGGGGCGGCTATAGCGGCCCAGACGGAGCCCGCTCGACCTCGAGCAGAATCGGCCCCACACTCCGCCGCGCCTCCACCCCAGGAGGCGTGGTCCCAGGTGGTTGGCCGGAAGGCCAAAAAGGCGGCTGCCAAGGCCACTGCGGTCGCGAATAAAAAAGGACGGGTGGTCCCGGCGGCCCCCAGGAAGACACCCCTGCCTCCTCGACCGCCACGCACAGCAGCGGTTACCATAACGGTTCCGTCTGGCGTGGACATTACTTACGCGCAGGCGATGGCCACTGCCAGGTCCAAGGTCGACCTGGCAGAAATTGGCATCGCCTCGCTGAGGCCGCGAAGGGCGGTGACTGGGGGGTTAATTTTGGAGGTCCCTGGCACCGATGGGGCCGCCAAGGCCACCGTCCTCGCCACAAAAGTGGCAGAAGCGCTGGCAGGCACCGGCGTAAAGGTCGCGCGTCCGGTCAAAAAAGCTGACCTTAGGGTGCGCGGCCTGGTCGATTCGACCACGCCGGCGGAGGTTGCTGCGGCTGTTGCCCGCGTGGGCGGGTGCAGCGAGGGGGACATCAATACCGGCGAAATTCGGTCTTCCCCCTCGGGATTGGGCACCCTCTGGCTCCGATGTCCTGCCGCGGCCGCTCGCAAGGTTGCTGTCGCGGGCCGGATAACTGTCGGCTGGACCCAGGCAGCCGTGGAGGCCCTGAGTGCCCGGCCTCTGCAGTGCTACCGTTGCCTTGGTGTTGGCCACACCAGTCAGCGGTGCACTTCTGCCGAGGATAGGTCCGACTGCTGCTATAGATGCGGCAGTCGGGACCATAAGGTGGCAGCCTGTACGGCCACGCCCAATTGTCCGCTTTGTGCGGGCGTGGGCAAGCCGTCTGGTCACCGCCTCGGGAGCCGGGCATGTCCTGCCGGTGCGGGGCGAGGCAAGGGGGGCGGCCAAAGGTCGTCTGCCAGATTTAATAAAAAAGGGAAGGGAACCACGATGGCCAAGGCAGCGACCACCGTGGCCAGCAACGAAAAGGCGGCACCTCCTGATGCTACCGCCGCACCCGCGGGGGCGGATGGGACCAATAAAGTCCCAGACGCCACCGCATCCGCGGCCGTGACGGCGATGGACACGGCTGTGTAATGGGGCCCCCGGGCCCGATAATACAAGTTAACCTCAACTGCTCGGCCAGAGCGCAGGATCTCATGTTTCAATGCCTGGCCGAGCGGGGTGCCGGGTTGGCAGTCGTGGCGGAGCCGCACAGGGTCCCCAAACATCCACACTGGATGGGGGACTCGATTGGCTCCGCCGCGATTATTTGGGCTGGGAGGCCGGGGTCCCCGCCGTGCTCGCTTATCGAGCGCGGCCTGGGATACGTGGCCGTTGATTGGGGCGGCACCGCGGTTGTGGCGATATACGCACCTCCAAGGTGGTCCCTCGAAGAGTTTGAGCAGTATCTGGACGGGGTAGGGAGATGCGTCTCCCGCTGCCATCCCCGTCCGGTGCTGGTCCTGGGGGACTTTAATGCCAAGGCCACGGCTTGGGGTTCCCCCGGGACTGATTCGAGGGGCCGGGAGGTGCTGGATTGGGCGGCGGGACTGGAGCTCCGTCTTCTGAACACGGGCTCGGTCCATACGTGCGTGCGGCATAACGGGGGGTCCATCGTTGACCTTTCGTGGGCAACGCCCCCGGCCGCGCGCCGTATTACGGGGTGGAGGGTGGCGGAAGGGGTCGAGACGTTGTCTGACCACAGATACATAGTTCTCGACCTCTCCGGCGCCCCACCATCGACACCCCGTCGTCGCCCCGCCGATGAGGGTTCGCCTCAGCCGCGGTGGGCGCTGAAGCGCCTCGACCAGGACGCTCTGATGGCGGCAGCACACGTCGTGGCCTGGCCAGCAACACCGGCTGGGCCAGTCGACGGGAATGGGGAGGCCCAGTGGTTCCGGGGCGCAATGACGTCGATTTGCGACGTCGCCATGCCCCGGGCCAGGGTCTTCCCGAGGAAGGCGGTGTACTGGTGGTCGCGAGAAATAGCGGAATTACGCACCGAGTGCGTCCGCGCGCGACGCCAGTACGCTCGCGCCCGTCGACGACGACGTACGGACGACGTGCTGGCTGCCCAGCTGTATGGGAGATATCGGGAGAAGGTGGTCGCCCTGCAGCTGGCCATCAGGCGAGCGAAGGACCAGGCCTGGCGCGATCTCCTCGGCTCTCTGAACCGAGATCCGTGGGGGCGCCCATACAAGATGGCATTGGGACGATTACGTCCCTGGGCGCCCCCCGTGACGGAGAGCCTGGATCCGGGGCTGCTCGGGCGGGTCGTGGACGCTTTATTCCCCGTTAGCGGGGAGGCGTTCCGGCCCGTCCCTGAGCCAGAGGAACATGAGTGGTCCCCGGATCTTGAGGTCGCGCCGGAGGAGATGGTCGGGGTCGTCAAATGGCTCCGGGGCAAGAATACCGCTCCGGGGCCGGACGGTATCCCCGGCCGGGTCTGGTTGCTCGCCGCGAGCGTCCTGGGGGAGAGGCTGAGGAGCCTCTACTCTGGGCTCCTGAGGTCGGGGACGTTCCCCGACCTATGGAGAGAAAGTCGGATGGTCCTCTTGAGGAAGGATGGGAGGCCGGGGGATTCTCCCTCCGCGTACCGGCCCATTTGTCTCCTGGATGAGGCGGGCAAGATCTTCGAGAAGATCATTGTTGCCCGCCTCTCCAGACACCTGTCCCGCGACGGCCCAGATCTGGCGGACTGCCAGTTTGGCTTCCGGGAGGGGCGATCGACGGTCGACGCTATCGACCGTCTCAAGTCCCTCTCGGACAATGCCGTGGCAAGGGGCGGGGTGTGCTTGGCGGTGTCCATTGACATCGTCAATGCGTTCAACACCCTGCCCTGGTCCGCCATTAGGGAGGCCCTCGTCGATCACCAGGTGCCTCCCTATCTGAGGCGGGTGATCGGGGCCTACCTGCGGGACAGGTGGGTTGAATACCCGGGCCGGTGCGGGATGATACGGAGGGAAGTGGACCGCGGGGTCCCGCAGGGGTCCGTTTTAGGACCGCTCCTGTGGGACCTGGGTTACAACGCGGTCCTGGAGAAGGCCTCCCTGCCCGACGGTGCCACCCTCGTCTGCTACGCGGACGACACGTTGGTGGTCGCCGTCGGGAGTACCTTCGAGAGGACCATCCGGCGAGCAGAGGTTGCGGTGGCAGCCGTCGTCGCGAGGATCCGCGATCTGGGGCTGAAAATAGCCCCGGAGAAGGCCGAGGCTGTCTGGTTTCACGGCCGGCCTCGGTCACGGCCACCGGCCAGATCGTGGATCCGGGTTGGAGAAGCCTGCGTAGAGGTGAAGTCCGAGTTGAAATATCTCGGACTGATCCTCGACAGCCGCTGGAGCTTCGATGCGCATCTCGACCGTCTCGTCCCCCGAGTCGAAAAGGCGGCGGCCTCTTTGGGCCGCCTGCTGCCCAACCTCGGGGGACCGGGAGATTTGGTGCGCCGCCTATACCTGGGCGTGGTGCGGTCTATGGCCTTATACGGTGCCCCAATATGGGCGCCGTACGTGATGACCAGCCGGCGCAGCACGCTGTTGTTGCGCCGGCTGCAGAGGCGGATGGCCATCCGCCTCATAAGAGGTTACCGCACCACGTCTACCGTGGCGGCGCTTGCTCTGGCGGGAGAACTTCCCTTCGAGCTTCAGGCGGCGGTTCGCTCCTATGTTTATAGGTGCACTAGCATCGCCAGCCGTGCTCGAGGGGCCCCGCCGGAGCGTGAGACGGTCGAGGGCTTCGAGCTCCAGGCCCGGCGACTAGCGCTCGCCAGATGGCGTGCCGAGCTTTTCTCCCACGCCGGCGAGCGCGTCCCCGGGGCTCTCCTGCCGCACTTCACCTCGTGGCGGGAGAGACGGCATGGCAGGCTCTCCTACCGAGCGACGCAGGTGTTCACCGGGCATGGCTGCTTCGGTGTCTACCTGTGTCGCATCGGGCGGGAAGCGACGACGGTGTGCCACCACTGTGGCGCGGAGGAAGACTCGGCGCAGCACACGCTGGAGGAATGTCCCGCCTTTTCAGCGCTGCGCCGAGTCCTAAAACGAGAAGTCGGCCACGACCTCGCACTCTCCAGCCTAGTTGGGGCCATGCTGGAGGGCCCGGGGAAGTGGGCGGCAGCAATCTCTTTCTGCGAGGAGGTTATGTCGCGGAAGGAGGCTGCCGAGCGGGATCGGGAGCTTACAGATCCCGCCCGACGTGCCCGGGGACGGCGTGCGCGCCCACGCCGAGAAACCCCGGGCAGCTGAGAGTAGGCGGGTGGCGGGTGTACCAGAACATGCTGGTTTCATTGCCCGCCGCCCGCCAACAGAGGAGGACCTCCACTGTTGGGAGTGGGGGATGACGAGTCGCCTGAAGGAGGCGAGGGTTAACTGTAATCCTCCTCCAATATACTCGTCGTCCCCCCGGCGGCCGCTGTGATCAGGGCGGGGGCCCTGGTCACCTATCGCGCGGTCGCCGTGTCGGGGCGGTGCGGGGTGCGACCCCTCGCGCCACCGAATTTAAATGGATTTTAGGGGGGAGGATTTATCTCCCCCCGGGACGCGGCCGGCCATCGTTACTATGTTGATGGCCGGCCAGGCGAGGGGGAGCCGCGGTAGTGTTCTTCAAGAGTTCCCGTGGCTTCCCCCCCGTTGAATCGCCAGCGATCGGTCCTGCGTCCTCAGGTCGCCGTGGAGGTTTTAGTGGGTCAATCCCCACACTACCCTCGTCCCGCTCCCCCGGGCGGGGCGGGGGTGTCTGGCGAGCAGATTTCCTCCACGTAAAATAAAAAAAAAAAAAAAAAAAAAAGGTTATGTCAAGGTTATGTCAAGGTTGGCCTGGCCAGCAACACCGGCCGGGCCAGTCGACGGGAATGGGGAGGCCCGTTGGTTCCGGGGCGCAATGACGTCGGTTTGCGACGTCGCCATGCCCCGGGCCAGGGTCTTCCCGAGGAAGGCTGTGTACTGGTGGTCGCGTGCGATAGCTGAATTACGCACCGAGTGCGTCCGCGCGCGACGCCAGTACGCTCGCGCCCGTCGACGACGACGTACGGACGACGTGCTGGCTGCCCAGCTGTACGGGCGATATCGGGAGAAGGTGGTCGCCCTGCAGCTGGCCATCAGGCGAGCGAAGGACCAGGCCTGGCGCGATCTCCTCGGCTCTCTAAACCGAGATCCGTGGGGGCGCCCATACAAGATGGCATTGGGACGATTGCGTCCCTGGGCGCCCCCCGTGACGGAGAGCCTGGATCCGGGGCTGCTCGGGCGGGTCGTGGACGCTTTATTCCCCGTTAGCGAGGGGCCGTCCCGGCCCGTCCCTGAGCCAGAGGAACATGAGTGGTCCCCGGATCTTGAGGTCGCGCCGGAGGAGATGGCCGGGGTCGTCAAATGGCTCCGGGGCAAGAATACCGCCCCGGGGCCGGACGGTATCCCCGGCCGGGTCTGGTTGCTCGCCACGAGCGTCCTGGGGGAGAGGCTGAGGAGCCTCTACTCTGGGCTCCTGAGGTCGGGGACGTTCCCCGACCTATGGAGAGAAAGTCGGATGGTCCTCTTGAGGAAGGATGGGAGGCCGGGGGATTCTCCCTCCGCGTACCGGCCCATTTGTCTCCTGGATGAGGCGGGCAAGATCTTCGAGAAGATCATTGTTGCCCGCCTCTCCAGGCACCTGTCCCGCGACGGCCCAGATCTGGCGGACTGCCAGTTTGGCTTCCGGGAGGGGCGATCGACGGTCGACGCTATCGTCCGTCTCAAGTCCCTCTCGGACAATGCCGTGGCAAGGGGCGGGGTGTGCTTGGCGGTGTCCATTGACATCGTCAATGCGTTCAACACCCTGCCCTGGTCCGCCATTAGGGGGGCCCTCGTCGATCACCAGGTGCCTCCCTATCTGAGGCGGGTGATCGGGGCCTACCTGCGGGACAGGTGGGTCGAATACCCGGGCCGGTACGGGATGATACGGAGGGAAGTGGACCGCGGGGTCCCGCAGGGGTCTGTTTTAGGACCGCTCCTGTGGGACCTGGGTTACAACGCGGTCCTGGAAAAGGCCTCCCTGCCCGACGGTGCCACCCTCGTCTGCTACGCGGACGACACGTTGGTGGTCGCCGTCGGAAGTACCTTCGAGAGGACCATCCGACGAGCAGAGGTTGCGGTGGCAGCCGTCGTCGCGAGGATCCGCGATCTGGGGCTGAAAATAGCCCCGGAGAAGGCCGGGGCTGTCTGGTTCCACGGACGGCCTCGGTCTCGGCCACCGGCCAGATCGTGGATCCGGGTTGGAGAAGCCTGCGTCGAGGTGAAGTCCCAGTTGAAATATCTCGGACTGATCCTCGACAGCCGCTGGAGCTTCGATGCGCATCTCGACCGTCTCGTCCCCCGAGTCGAAAAGGCGGCGGCCTCTTTGGGCCGCCTGCTGCCCAACCTCGGGGGACCGGGAGATTTGGTGCGCCGCCTATACCTGGGCGTGGTGCGGTCTATGGCCTTATACGGTGCCCCAATCTGGGCGCCGTACGTGATGACCAGCCGGCGCAACACGCTGTTGTTGCGCCGGCTGCAGAGGCGGATGGCCATCCGCCTCTTAAGAGGTTACCGCACCACGTCTACCGTGGCGGCGCTTGCTCTGGCGGGAGAACTTCCCTTCGAGCTTCAGGCGGCGGTGCGCGCCTATGTTTATGGGCGCACAAGCATCGCCAGCCGTGCTCGAGGGGCCCTGCCGGAGCGAGAGACGGTCGAGGGCTTCGAGCTCCAGGCCCGGCGACTAGCGCTCGCCAGATGGCGTGCCGAGCTTTGCTCCCACGCCGGCGAGCGCGTCCCCGGGGCTCTCCTGCCGCACTTCACCTCGTGGCGGGAGAGACGGCATGGCAGGCTCTCCTACCGAGCGACGCAGGTGTTCACCGGGCATGGCTGCTTCGGTGTCTACCTGTGTCGCATCGGGCGGGAAGCGACGACGGTGTGCCACCATTGTGGCGCGGAGGAAGACTCGGCGCAGCACACGCTGGAGGAATGTCCCGCCTTTTCAGCGCTGCGCCGAGTCCTAAAACGGGAAGTCGGCCACGACCTCGCACTCTCCAGCCTAGTTGGGGCCATGCTGGAGGGCCCGGGGAAGTGGGCGGCAGCAATCTCTTTCTGCGAGGAGGTTATGTCGCGGAAGGAGGCTGCCGAGCGGGATCGGGAGCTTACAGATCCCGCCCGACGTGCCCGGGGACGGCGTGCGCGCCCACGCCGAGAAACCCCGGGCAGCTGAGAGTGGGCGGGCGGCGGGTGTACCAGTACATGCTGGTTTCATTGCCCGCCGCCCGCCAACAGAGGAGGACCTCCCCTGTTGTGAGTGGGGGATGGCGAGTCGCCTGAAGGAGGCGAGGGCTAATTGTGATCCTCCTCCAACATACTCGTCGTCCCCCTGGCGGCCGCTGTGATCAGGGCGGGGGCCCTGGTCACCTATCGCGCGGTCGCCGTGTCGGGGCGGTGCGGGGTGCGACCCCTCGCGCCGCCGAATTTAAATGGATTTAAGGGGGGAGGATTTATCTCCCCCCGGGACGCGGCCGGCCATCGTTACCATCTTGATGGCCGGCCAGGCGAGGGGGAGCCGCGGTAGTGTTCTTCAAGAGTTCCCGTGGCTCCCCCGTTGAATCGCCAGCGATCGGTCCTGCGTCCTCAGGTCGCCGTGGAGGTTTTAGTGGGTCAATCCCCACACTACCCTCGTCCCGCTCCCCCGGGCGGGGCGGGGGTGTCTGGCGAGCAGATTTCCTCCACGTAAAATAAAAAAAAAAAAAAAAAAAAAAAAAAAAAAAAAAAAAAGGTTATGTCAAGGTTATGTCAAGGTTATGTCAAGGTTATGTCAAGGTTATGTCAAGGTTATGTCAAGGTTATGTCAAGGTTCCCCCCCGTGTCCGCTACCTTGTCGTGGTGGGGGGGCTTCGTGCCCTAATGATCCTCAAGGCTGTGCCGGCGGGGAATTTATTCCCTGGCAGGTTCTACCATGCCGGAGTGGCTTGAGGTGAGGGGCCAACTAAAGTCGGACACATACCGTAAACCTGTGGTCATGTTTTACAGGAACGGGGGTCTTGCCTTAACCGGCCGGGCCGCGAGGATGACAACCTCTCTAAAAAATCCCTAGCCCCAAGCAGTGTTGCGCGGTGATGAGGGTGTAGCTGGAGTAAGCGCCAGCTATGGTTGGTGGGTGCACCAATCTTTAGCGGACAACCCCGGGGTACCTGGCGACCCCCGGGTTTATTAGCCTTCCCCGGGTATGGCGGCTCTGCCCGGGGTGACCTTCTTTCCGACCACACTCGTGGGACCAATTATGGATTCTTTTCAACAAATAACCGGGGAGGGGGGAAACGAGCGTGAGGTGGAGGTGCACGGTCCTATCGTGCGCCTCAAAAGATGTACAGAGCCGGTGTCGCGGAGGCATTCTGCAACACGCGGCAAAAAGAGGACCGCAGCGGGCCTTGGTGAGTGCGATGAGGGGGAGGAGTCGGATTTCTCTGTCTCCTCAAACCACTCATCGCAGAGTGTCCCGGGCTCGTCGTCAGCGAGGAAAAGAGGACGGCCGCCGACGACCGGCGAATATGTAGGCCTCGCAGAGGCCAAACTTAGGCTGGCCGAGGCTTCGCAGCTGGAGGCCGAGGCAAGGGAGGTGGCGGCGATATTCGACCCGGGAGCCCCCGTGCCGAGACCATCGCGGTCGAGCGTCCCGCTCCCGGACGAGACGGATATAGCGGAAAATTTCCGCAACCGTCCAACGCGGGATGTCGCGGCCGCTATATTGGAGAGCATGGATGAAGTGGCCAGGATCTCCGGCGTGTCAAAGGGGCTGAAGGGCAATTTGGCCCGCGCCCTAAGGGTGGCCGCCTTAAACGGCAGGGTGGGGGTGTCCGAGCTTGCGGTTAGGTCAGCTACCGACGCCACGCGTGCCCTGGAGGCAGAGAATGCCGTCCTCAGGGGGCAAATGACGGAGCTGCGGGCGGAGGTGGCTCGGCTCCGGCAGGTGGTGGAGGCGAGTACGGCTGCTGCCGCAATGCCTCCGCCGCCGCGCCCGGGAGAGGGCTCAGTATCGCCGCCGATCGTCGCCGCCCGGGACTGCCAACGCTCCGGGCAAGAAAACTCCTCGCCCGCAGCTGCGGCTGCGCCCGCAGATTTTCTGGTGCAGATAAGCGCCCTGATAGACGCCAAATTGGCGTCATTCAGGAGGGAGCTCGCGCCGCGAACGGACTCGGCCCTGCGATCGGTGGCCCCTGGGCCGTCCGTCCCCTCACAGTCTTCGGACAGGGTGGGGCGGAAGACGAAGAAGAAGAAGAAAGGTGGGAAAGCTGGGGCGGCTATAGCGGCCCAGACGGAGCCCGCTCGACCGCGAGCAGAATCGGCGCTACCCTCTGCCGCGCCACCACCCCAGGAGGCGTGGTCCCAGGTGGTTGGCCGGAAGGCCAAAAAGGCGGCTGCCAAGGTCACTGCGGCCGCGAATAAAAAAGGTCGGGTGGTCCCGGCGGCCCCCAGGAAGACACCCCTGCCTCCTCGACCGCCACGCACAGCAGCGGTTACCATAACGGTTCCGTCTGGCGTGGACATTACTTACGCGCAGGCGATGGCCACTGCCAGGTCCAAGGTGGACCTGGCAGAAATTGGCATCGCCTCGCTGAGGCCGCGAAGGGCTGTGACTGGGGGGTTAATTTTGGAAGTCCCTGGCACCGATGGGGCCGCCAAGGCCACCGTCCTCGCCACAAAAGTGGCGGAAGCGCTAGCAGGCACCGGCGTAAAGGTCGCGCGTCCGGTCAAAAAAGCTGACCTTAGGGTGCGCGGCCTGGTCGATTCGACCACGCCGGCGGAGGTCGCTGCGGCTGTTGCCCGCGTGGGCGGGTGCAGCGAGGGGGACATCAATACCGGCGAAATCCGGGCTTCCCTCTCGGGATTGGGCACCCTCTGGGTGCGATGTCCTGCCGCGGCCGCTCGCAAGGTTGCTGTCGCGGGCCGGATAACCGTCGGCTGGACCCAGGCAGCCGTGGAGGCCCTGAGTGCCCGGCCTCTGCAGTGTTACCGTTGCCTTGGTGTTGGCCACACCAGTCAGGGGTGCACTTCTGCCGAGGATAGGTCCGACTGCTGCTATAGATGCGGCAGTCGGGACCATAAGGTGGCAGCCTGTACGGCCACGCCCCATTGTCCGCTTTGTGCGGGCGCGGGCAAGCCGTCTGGCCACCGACTCGGCAGCCGGGCATGTCCTGCCAGTGCGAGGCGAGGCAAGGTAGGCGGCCAAAGGTCGTCTGCCAGATTTAATAAAAAGAGGAAGGAAACCACGATGGCCAAGGCAGCGACCACCGTGGCCAGCAACGTAAAGGCGGCACCGCCTGATGCTACCGCCGCGCCCGCGTGGGCGGATGGGGCCACTAAAGTCCCAGACGCCACCGCATCCGCGGCCGTGACGGCAATGGACACGGCTGTGTAATGGGGCCCCTGGGCCCGATAATACAAGTTAACCTCAACTGCTCGGCCAGAGCGCAGGATCTCCTGTTTCAATGCATGGCCGAGCGGGGTGCCGGGTTGGCAGTCGTGGCGGAGCCGCACAGGGTCCCCAAACATCCACACTGGATGGGGGACTCGATTGGCTCCGCCGCGATTATTTGGGCTGGGAGGCCGGGGTCCCCGCCGTGCTCGCTTATCGAGCGCGGCCTGGGATACGTGGCCGTCGATTGGGGCGGCACTGCGGTTGTGGCGATATACGCACCTCCGAGGTGGTCCCTCGAAGAGTTTGAGCAGTATCTGGACGGGGTAGGGAGATGCGTCTCCCGCTGCCATCCCCGTCCGGTGCTGGTCCTTGGGGACTTCAATGCCAAGGCCACGGCTTGGGGTTCTCCCGGGACTGACTCGAGGGGCCGGGAGGTGCTGGATTGGGCGGCGGGACTGGAGCTCCGTCTCCTGAACACGGGCTCGGTCCATACGTGCGTGCGGCATAACGGGGGGTCCATCGTTGACCTTTCGTGGGCAACACCCCCGGCCGCGCGCCGTATTACGGGGTGGAGGGTGGCGGAAGGGGTCGAGACGTTGTCTGACCATAGTTACATAGTTCTCGACCTATCCGCCGCCCCACCATCGACAACCCGTCGTCGCCCCGCCGATGACGGTTCGCCTCAGCCGCGGTGGGCGCTGAAGCGCCTCGACCAGGACGCTCTGATGGCGGCAGCCCACGTCGTGGCCTGGCCAGCAACACCGACCGGGCCAGTCGACGGGAATGGGGAGGCCCATTGGTTCCGGGGCGCAATGACGTCGGTTTGCGACGTCGCCATGCCACGGGCCAGGGTCTTCCCGAGGAAGGCGGTGTACTGGTGGTCGCGCGAGATAGCGGAATTACGCACCGAGTGCGTTCGCGCGCGACGCCAGTACGCTCGCGCCCGTCGACGACGACGAACGGACGACGTGCTGGCTGCCCAGCTGTACGGGCGATATCGGGAGAAGGTGGTCGCCCTGCAGCTGGCCATCAGGCGAGCGAAGGACCAGGCCTGGCGCGATCTCCTCGGCTCTCTGAACCGAGATCCGTGGGGGCGCCCATACAAGATGGCTTTGGGACGATTGCGTCCCTGGGCGCCCCCCGTGACGGAGAGCCTGGATCCGGGGCTGCTCGAGCGGGTCGTGGACGCTTTATTCCCCGTTAGCGGGGAGGCGTCCCTTCCTGTCCCTCAGCCAGAGGAACATGAGTGGTCCCCGGATCTTGAGGTCGCGCCGGAGGAGATGGCCGGGGTCGTCAAATGGCTCCGGGGCAAGAATACCGCCCCGGGGCCGGACGGTATCCCCGGCCGGGTCTGGCTGCTCGCCGCGAGCGTCCTGGGCGAGAGGCTGAGGAGCCTCTACTCTGGGCTCCTGAGGTCGGGGACGTTCCCCGACCTATGGAGAGAAAGTCGGATGGTCCTCTTGAGGAAGGATGGGAGGCCGGGGGATTCTCCCTCCGCGTACCGGCCCATTTGTCTCCTGGATGAGGCGGGCAAGATCTTCGAGAAGATCATTGTTGCCCGCCTCTCCAGACACCTGTCCCGCGACGGCCCAGATCTGGCGGACTGCCAGTTTGGCTTCCGGGAGGGGCGATCGACGGTAGACGCTATTGACCGTCTCAAGTCCCTCTCGGACAATGCCGTGGCAAGGGGCGGGGTGTGCTTGGCGGTGTCCATTGACATCGTCAATGCGTTCAACACCCTGCCCTGGTCCGCCATTAGGGTGGCCCTCGTCGATCACCAGGTGCCTCCCTATCTGAGGCGGGTGATCGGAGCCTACCTGCGGGACAGGTGGGTCGAATACCCGGGCCGGTACGGGATGATACGGAGGGAAGTGTACCGCGGGGTTCCGCAGGGGTCCGTTTTAGGACCGCTCCTGTGGGACCTGGGTTACAACGCGGTCCTGGAAAAGGCCTCCCTGCCCGACGGTGCCACCCTCGTCTGCTACGCGGACGACACGTTGGTGGTCGCCGTCGGGAGTACCTTCGAGAGGACCATCCGACGAGCAGAGGTTGCGGTGGCAGCCGTCGTCGCGAGGATCCGCGATCTGGGGCTGAAAATAGCCCCGGAGAAGGCCGAGGCTGTCTGGTTTCACGGACGGCCTCGGTCTCGGCCACCGGCCAGATCGTGGATCCGGGTTGGGGAAGCCTGCGTCGAGGTGAAGTCCGAGTTGAAATATCTCGGACTGATCCTCGACAGCCGCTGGAGCTTCGATGCGCATCTCGACCGTCTCGTCCCCCGAGTCGAAAAGGCGGCGGCCTCTTTGGGCCGCCTGCTGCCCAACCTCGGGGGACCGGGAGATTTGGTGCGCCGCCTATACCTGGGCGTGGTGCGGTCTATGGCCTTATACGGTGCCCCAATATGGGCGCCGTACGTGATGACCTGCCGGCGCAACACGCTGTTGTTGCGCCGGCTGCAGAGGCGGATGGCCATCCGCCTCATAAGAGGTTACCGCACCACGTCTACCGTGGCGGCGCTTGCTCTGGCGGGAGAAATTCCCTTCGAGCTTCAGGCGGTGGTGCGCGCCTATGTTTATAGGCGCACAAGCATCGCCAGCCGTGCTCGAGGGGCCCCGCCGGAGCGAGAGACGGTCGAGGGCTTCGAGCTCCAGGCCCGGCGACTAGCGCTCGCCAGATGGCGTGACGAGCTTTGCTCCCACGCCGGCGAGCGCGTCCCCGGGGCTCTCCTGCCGCACTTCACCTCGTGGCGGGAGAGACTGCATGGCAGGCTCTCCTACCGAGCGACGCAGGTGTTCACCGGGCATGGCTGCTTCGGTGTCTACCTGTGTCGCATCGGGCGGGAAGCGACGACGGTGTGCCACCACTGTGGCGCGGAGGAAGACTCGGCGCAGCACACGCTGGAGGAATGTCCCGCCTTTTCAGCGCTGCGCCGAGTCCTAAAACGAGAAGTCGGCCACGACCTCGCACTCCCCAGCCTCGTTGGGGCCATGCTGGAGGGCCAGGGGAAGTGGGCGGCAGCAATCTCTTTCTGCGAGGAGGTTATGTCGCGGAAGGAGGCTGCCGAGCGGGATCGGGAGCTTACAGATCCCGCCCGACGTGCCCGGGGACGGCGTGCGCGCCCACGCCAAGAAACCCCGGGCAGCTGAGAGTAGGCGGGCGGCGGGTGTACCAGAATATGCTGGTTTCATTGCCCGCCGCCCGCCAACAGAGGAGGACGTCCACTGTTGGGAGTGGGGGATGACAAGTCGCCGGAAGGAGGCGAGGGTTAACTGTGATCCTCCTCCGGTATACTCGTCGTCCCCCCGGCGGCCGCTGTGATCAGGGCGGGGGCCCTGGTCACCTATCGCGCGGTCGCCGTGTCGGGGCGGTGCGGGGTGCGACCCCTCGCGCCGCCGAATTTAAATGGATTTTAGGGGGGAGGATTTATTTTATTTCCCCCCGGGACGCGGCCGGCCATCGTTACCATCCTGATGGCCGGCCAGGCGAGGGGGAGCCGCGGTAGTGTTCTTCAAGAGTTCCCGTGGCTCCCCCGTTGAATCGCCAGCGATCGGTCCTGCGTCCTCAGGTCGCCGTGGAGGTTTTAGTGGGTCGAAACCCACACTACCCTCGTCCCGATCCCCCGGGCGGGGCGGGGGTGTCTGGCGAGCAGATTTCCTCCACGTAAAATAAAAAAAAAAAAAAAAAAAAGGTTATGTCAAGGTTATGTCAAGGTTAAGGGGCTGAAGGGCAACTTGGCCCGCGCCCTGAGGGTGGCCGCCTTAAACGGCAGGGTGGGGGTGTCCGAGCTGGCAGTGAGGTCGGCTACCGACGCCACGCATGTCCTGGAGGCCGAGAATGCCGTCCTCAGGGGGCAAATGACGGAGCTGCAGGCGGAGGTGGCCCGGCTCCGGCAGGTGGTGGAGACGAGAACGGCTGCTGCCGCAATGCCTCCGCCGCCACGCCCGGGAGAGGGGTCAGTATCGCCGCCGTTCGTCGGCGCCCGGGATTGCCATCGCTCCGGGCAAGAAAAGTCCTCGCCACCACCTGCGGCAGCGCCCGCAGATTTTCTGGCGCAAATAGGCGCCCTGATAGACGCCAAATTGGCGTCATTCAGGAGGGAGCTCGCGCCGCGAACGGACTCGGCCCTGCGTTCGGTGGCACCTGGGCCGTCCGTCCCCTCACAGTCTTCGAACAGGGTGGGGCGCAGGACGAAGAAGAAGAAGAAAGGTGGGAAAGCTGGGGCGGCTATAGCGGTCCAGACGGAGCCCGCTCGACCGCGAGCAGAATCGGCGCTACCCCCTGCCGCGCCTCCACCCCAGGAGGCGTGGTCCCAGGTGGTTGGCCGGAAGGCCAAAAAGGCGGCTGCCAAGGCCACTGCGGCCGCGAATAAAAAAGGACGGGTGGTCCCGGCGGCCCCCAGGAAGACACCCCTGCCTCCGCGACCGCCACGCACAGCAGCGGTTACCATAACGGTTCCGTCTGGCGTGGACATTACTTACGCGCAGGCGATGGCCACTGCCAGGTCCAAGGTGGACCTGGCAGAAATTGGCATCGCCTCGCTGAGGCCGCGAAGGGCGGTGACTGGGGGGTTAATTTTGGAGGTCCCTGGCACCGATGGGGCCGCCAAGGCCACCGTCCTCGCCACAAAAGTGGCGGAAGCGCTGGCAGGCACCGGCGTAAAGGTCGCGCGTCCGGTCAAAAAAGCTGACCTTAGGGTGCGCGGCCTGGTCGATTCGACCACGCCGGCGGAGGTCGCTGCGGCTGTTGCCCGCGTGGGCGGGTGCAGCGAGGGGGACATCAATACCGGCGAAATCCGGTCTTCCCCCTCGGGATTGGGCACCCTCTGGGTCCGATGTCCTGCCGCGGCCGCTCGCAAGGTTGCTGTCGCGGGCCGGATAACCGTCGGCTGGACCCAGGCAACCGTGGAGGCCCTGAGTGCCCGGCCTCTGCAGTGTTACCGTTGCCTTGGTGTTGGCCACACCAGTCAGCGGTGCACTTCTGCCGAGGATAGGTCCGACTGCTGCTATAGATGCGGCAGTCGGGACCATAAGGTGGCAGCCTGTACGGCCACGCCCAATTGTCCGCTTTGTGCGGGCGCGGGCAAGCCTTTTGGTCACCGCCTCGGCAGCCGGGCATGTCCTGCCAGTGCGAGGCGAGGCAAGGTAGGCGGCCAAAGGTCGTCTGCCAGATTTAATAAAAAGGGGAGGGAAACCACGATGGCCAAGGCAGCGACCACCGTGGCCAGCAACGAAAAGGCGGCACCGCCTGATGCTACCGCCGCGCCCGCGGGGGCGGATGGGGCCACTAAAGTCCCAGACGCCACCGCATCCGCGGCCGTGACGGCGATGGACACGGCTGTGTAATGGGGCCCCCGGGCCCGATAATACAAGTTAACCTCAACTGCTCGGCCAGAGCGCAGGATCTCCTGTTTCAATGCCTGGCCGAGCGGGGTGCCGGGTTGGCAGTCGTGGCGGAGCCGCACAGGGTCCCTAAACATCCACACTGGATGGGGGACTCGATTGGATCTGCCGCGATTATTTGGGCTGGGAGGTCGGGGTCCCCGCCGTGCTCGCCTATCGAGCGCGGCCTGGGATACGTGGCCGTTGATTGGGGCGGCACCGCGGTTGTGGCGGTATACGCACCTCCAAGGTGGTCCCTCGAAGAGTTTGAGCAGTATCTGGACGGGGTAGGGAGATGCGTCTCCCGCTGCCATCCCCGTCCGGTGCTGGTCCTGGGGGACTTCAATGCCAAGGCCACGGCTTGGGGTTCTCCCGGGACTGACTCGAGGGGCCGGGAGGTGCTGGATTGGGCGGCGGGACTGGAGCTCCGTCTCATGAACACGGGCTCGGTCCATACGTGCGTGCGGCATAACGGGGGGTCCATCGTTGACCTTTCGTGGGCAACACCCCCGGCTGCGCGCCGTATTACGGGGTGGAGGGTGGCGGAAGGGGTCGAGACGTTGTCTGACCATAGATACATAGTTCTCGACCTCTCCGCCGCCCCACCATCGACACCCCGTCGTCGCCCCGCCGATGACGTTTCGCCTCAGCCGCGGTGGGCGCTGAAGCGCCTCGACCAGGACGCTCTGATGGCGGCAGCCCACGTCGTGGCCTGGCCAGCAACACCGGCCGGGCCAGTCGACGGGAATGGGGAGGCCCATTGGTTCCGGGGCGCAATGACGTCAATTTGCGACGTCGCCATGCCCCGGGCCAGGGTCTTCTCGAGGAAGGCGGTGTACTGGTGGTCGCCCGAAATAGCGGAATTACGCACCGAGTGCGTCCGCGCGCGACGCCAGTACGCTCGCGCCCGTCGACGACGACGTACGGACGACGTGCTGGCTGCCCAGCTGTATGGGCGATATCGGGAGAAGGTGGTCGCCCTGCAGCTGGCCATCAGGCGAGCGAAGGACCAGGCCTGGCGCGATCTCCTCGGCTCTCTGAACCGAGATCCGTGGGGGCGCCCATACAAGATGGCATTGGGACGATTGCGTCCCTGGGCGCCCCCCGTGACGGAGAGCTTGGATCCGGGGCTGCTCGGGCGGGTCGTGGACGCGTTATTCCCCGTTAGCGGGGAGGCGTCCAGGCCCGACCCTGATCCAGAGGAACATGAGTGGTCCCCGGATCTTGAGGTCGCGCCGGAGGAGATGGCCGGGGTCGTCAAATGGCTTCGGGGCAAGAATACCTCCCCGGGGCCGGACGGTATCCCCGGCCGGGTCTGGTTGCTCGCAGCGAGCGTCCTGGGGGAGAGGCTGAGGAGCCTCTACTCTGGGCTCCTGAGGTCGGGGACGTTCCCCGACCTATGGAGAGAAAGTCGGATGGTCCTCTTGAGGAAGGATGGGAGGCCGGGGGATTCTCCCTCCGCGTACCGGCCCATTTGTCTCCTGGATGAGGCGGGCAAGATCTTCGAGAAGATCATTGTTGCCCGCCTCTCCAGACACCTGTCCCGCGACGGCCCAGATCTGGCGGACTGCCAGTTTGGCTTCCGGGAGGGGCGATCGACGGTCGACGCTATCAACCGTCTCAAGTCCCTGTCGGACAATGCCGTGGCAAGGGGCGGTGTGTGCTTGGCGGTGTCCATTGACATCGTCAATGCGTTCAACACCCTGCCCTGGTCCGCCATTAGGGAGGCCCTCGTTGATCACCAGGTGCCTCCCTATCTGAGGCGGGTGATCGGGGCCTACCTGCGGGATAGGTGGGTCGAATACCCGGGCCGGTACGGGATGATACGGAGGGAAGTGGACCGCGGGGTCCCGCAGGGGTCCGTTTTAGGACCGCTCCTGTGGGACCTGGGTTACAACGCGGTCCTGGAGAAGGCCACCCTGCCCGACGGTGCCACCCTCGTCTGCTACGCGGACGACACGTTGGTGGTCGCCGTCGGGAGTACCTTCGAGAGGACCATCCGACGAGCAGAGGTTGCGGTGGCAGCCGTCGTCGCGAGGATCCGCGATCTGGGGCTGAAAATAGCCCCGGAGAAGGCCGAGGCTGTCTGGTTCCACGGACGGCCTCGGTCTCGGCCACCGGCCAGATCGTGGATCCGGGTTGGAGAAGCCTGCGTCGAGGTGAAGTCCGAGTTGAAATATCTCGGACTGATACTCGACAGCCGCTGGAGCTTCGATGCGCATCTCGACCGTCTCGTCCCCCGAGTCGAAAAGGCGGCGGCCTCTTTGGGCCGCCTGCTGCCCAACCTCGGGGGACCGGGAGATTTGGTGCGCCGCCTATACCTGGGCGTGGTGCGGTCTATGGCCTTATACGGTGCCCCAATCTGGGCGCCGTACGTGATGACCAGCCGGCGCAACACGCTGTTGTTGCGCCGGCTGCAGAGGCGGATGGCCATCCGCCTCATAAGAGGTTACCGCACCACGTCTACCGTGGCGGCGCTTGCTCTGGCGGGAGAACTTCCCTTCGAGCTTCAGGCGGCGGTGCGCGCCTATGTTTACAGGCGCACTATCATCGCCAGCCGTGCTCGAGGGGCCCCGCCGGAGCGAGAGACGGTCGAGGGCTTCGAGCTCCAGGCCCGGCGACTAGCGCTCGCCAGATGGCGTGCCGAGCTTTGCTCCCACGCCGGCGAGCGCGTCCCCGGGGCTCTCCTGCCGCACTTCACCTCGTGGCGGGAGAGACGGCATGGCAGGCTCTCCTACCGAGCGACGCAGGTGTTCACCGGGCATGGCTGCTTCGGTGTCTACCTGTGTCGCATCGGGCGGGAAGCGACGACGGTGTGCCACCATTGTGGCGCGGAGGAAGACTCGGCGCAGCACACGCTGGAGGAATGTCCCGCCTTTTCAGCGCTGCGCCGAGTCCTAAAACGAGAAGTCGGCCACGACCTCGCACTCTCCAGCCTAGTTGGGGCGATGCTGGAGGGCCCGGGGAAGTGGGCGGCAGCAATCTCTTTCTGCGAGGAGGTTATGTCGCGGAAGGAGGCTGCCGAGCGGGATCGGGAGCTTACAGATCCCGCCCGACGTGCCCGGGGACGGCGTGCGCGTCCACGCCGAGAAACCCCGGGCAGCTGAGAGTAGGCGGGCGGCGGGTGTACCAGAATATGCTGGTTTCATTGCCCGCCGCCCGCCAACAGAGGAGGACCTCCACTGTTGGGAGTGGGGGATGACGAGTCGCCTGAAGGAGGCGAGGGTTAACTGTAATCCTCCTCCAATATACTCGTCGTCCCCCCAGCGGCCGATGTGATCAGGGCGGGGGCCCTGGTCACCTATCGCGCGGTCGCCGTGTCGGGGCGGTGCGGGGTGCGACCCCTCGCGTTGCCGAATTTAATTGGATTTTAGGGGGGAGGATTTATTTTATTTCCCCCCGGGACGCGGCCGGCCATCGTTACCATCCTGATGGCCGGCCAGGCGAGGGGGAGCCGCGGTAGTGTTCTTCAAGAGTTCCCGTGGCTCCCCCGTTGAATCGCCAGCGATCGGTCCTGCGTCCTCAGGTCGCCGTGGAGGTTTTAGTGGGTCAAACCCCACACTACCCTCGTCCCGCACCCCCGGGCGGGGCGGGGGTGTCTGGCGAGCAGATTTCCTCCACGTAAAATAAAAAAAAAAAAAAAAAGGTTATGTCAAGGTTATGTCAAGGTTATGTCAAGGTTATGTCAAGGTTATGTCAAGGTTATGTCAAGGTTATGTCAAGGTTATGTCAAGGTTCCCCCCCGTGTCCGCTACCTTGTCGTGGTGGGGGGGCTTCGTGCCCTAATGATCCTCAAGGCTGTGCCGGCGGGGAATTTATTCCCTGGCAGGTTCTACCATGCCGGAGTGGCTTGAGGTGAGGGGCCAACTAAAGTCGGACACATACCGTAAACCTGTGGTCATGTTTTACAGGAACGGGGGTCTTGCCTTAACCGGCCGGGCCGCGAGGATGACAACCTCTCTAAAAAATCCCTAGCCCCAAACAGTGTTGCGCGGTGATGAGGGTGTAGCTGGAGTAAGCGCCAGCTATGGTTGGTGGGTGCACCAATCTTTAGCGGACAACCCCGGGGTACCTGGCGACCCCCGGGTGTATTAGCCTTCCCCGGGTATGGCGGCTCTGCCCGGGGTGACCTTTCTTTCCGACCACACTCGTGGGACCAATTATGGATTCTTTTAAACAAATAACCGGAGAGGGGGGAAACGAGCGTGAGGTGGAGGTGCGCGGGCCTATCGTGCGCCTCAAAAGATGCACAGAGCCGGTGTCGCGGAGGCATTCGGCGACACGCGGCAAAAAGAGGACCGCAGCGGGCCTTGGTGAGTGCGATGAGGGGGAGGAGTCAGATTTCTCTGTCTCCTCCCACCACTCATCGCAGAGTGTCCCGGGCTCGTCGTCAGCGAGGAAAAGAGGACGGCCGCCGACGACCGGCGAATATGTTGGCCTCGCAGAGGCCAAACTTAGGCTGGCCGAGGCTTCGCAGCTGGAGGCCGAGGCAAGGGAGGTGGCGGCGATATTCGACCCGGGAGCCCCCGTGCCGAGACCATCGCGGTCGAGCGTCCCGCTCCCGGACGAGACGGATATAGCGGAAAATTTCCGCAACCGTCCAACGCGGGATGTCGCGGCCGCAATATTGGAGAGCCTGGATGAAGTGGCCAGGATCTCCGGCGTGTCAAAGGGGCTGAAGGGCAATTTGGCCCGCGCCCTAAGGGTGGCCGCCTTAAACGGCAGGGTGGGGGTGTCCGAGCTTGCGGTTAGGTCAGCTACCGACGCCACGCGTGCCCTGGAGGCAGAGAATGCCGTCCTCAGGGGGCAAATGACGGAGCTGCGGGCGGAGGTGGCTCGGCTCCGGCAGGTGGTGGAGGCGAGTACGGCTGCTGCCGCAATGCCTCCGCCACCGCGCCCGGGAGAGGGCTCAGTATCGCCGCCGATCGTCGCCGCCCGGGACTGCCAACGCTCCGGGCAAGAAAAGTCCTCGCCCCCACATGCGACTGCGCCCGCAGATTTTCTGGCGCAGATAAGCGCCCTGATAGACGCCAAATTGGCGTCATTCAGGAGGGAGCTCGCGCCGCGAACGGACTCGGCCCTGCGATCGGTGGCACCTGGGCCGTCCGTCCCCTCACAGTCTTCGGACAGGGTGGGGCGGAAGACGAAGAAGAAGAAGAAAGGTGGGAAAGCTGGGGCGGCTATAGCGGCCCAGACGGAGCCCGCTCGACCGCGAGCAGAATCGGCGCTACCCTCTGCCGCGCCTCCGCCCCAGGAGGCGTGGTCCCAGGTGGTTGGCCGCAAGGCTAAAAAGGCGGCTGCCAAGGCCACTGCGGCGGCGAATAATAAAAAAGGACGGGTGGTCCCGGCGGCCCCCGGGAAGACACCCCTGCCTCCGCGACCGCCACGCACAGCAGCGGTTACCATAACGGTTCCGTCTGGCGTGGACATTACTTACGCGCAGGCGATGGCCACTGCCAGGTCCAAGGTGGACCTGGCAGAAATTGGCATCGCCTCGCTGAGGCCGCGAAGGGCGGTGACTGGGGGGTTAATTTTGGAAGTCCCTGGCACCGATGGGGCCGCCAAGGCCACCGTCCTCGCCACAAAAGTGGCGGAAGCGCTGGCAGGCACCGGCGTAAAGGTCGCGCGTCCGGTCAAAAAAGCTGACCTTAGGGTGCGCGGCCTGGTCGATTCGACCACGCCGGCGGAGGTCGCTGCGGCTGTTGCCCGCGTGGGCGGGTGCAGCGAGGGGGACATCAATACCGGCGAAATCCGGTCTTCCCCCTCGGGATTGGGCACCCTCTGGCTCCAATGTCCTGCCGCGGCCGCTCGCAAGGTTGCTGTCGCGGGCCGGATAACTGTCGGCTGGACCCAGGCAGCCGTGGAGGCCCTGAGTGCCCGGCCTCTGCAGTGTTACCGTTGCCTTGGTGTTGGCCACACCAGTCAGCGGTGCACTTCTGCCGAGGATAGGTCCGACTGCTGCTATAGATGCGGCAGTCGGGACCATAAGGTGGCAGCCTGTACGGCCACGCCCAATTGTCCGCTTTGTGCGGGCGCGGGCAAGCCGTCTGGTCACCGCCTCGGCAGCCGGGCATGTCCTGCCAGTGTGAGGCGAGGCAAGGTAGGCGGCCAAAGGCCGTCTGCCAGACTTTATAAGAAAGGGAAGGTAACCACGATGGCCAAGGCAGCGACCACCGTGGCCAGCAACGGAAAGGCAGCATCGCGTGATGCTGCCGCCGCGCCCGCGGGGGCGGATGGGGCCATTAAAGTCCCAGACGCCACCGCATCCGCGGCCGTGACGGCGATGGACACGGCTGTGTAATGGGGCCCCCGGGCCCGATAATACAAGTTAACCTCAACTGCTCGGCCAGAGCGCAGGATCTCCTGTTTCAATGCATGGCCGAGCGGGGTGCCGGGTTGGCAGTCGTGGCGGAGCCGCACAGGGTCCCCAAACATCCACACTGGGCGGGGGACTCGATTGGCACCGCCGCGATTATTTGGGCTGGGAGGCCGGGGTCCCCGCCGTGCTCGGTTATTGAGCGCGGCCTGGGATACGTGGCCGTTGATTGGGGCGGCACCGCGGTTGTGGCGATATACGCACCTCCAAGGTGGTCCCTCGAAGAGTTTGAGCAGTATCTGGACGGGGTAGGGAGATGCGTCTCCCGCTGCCATCCCCGTCCGGTGCTGGTCCTGGGGGACTTCAATGCCAAGGCCACGGCTTGGGGTTCCCCCGGGACTGACTCGAGGGGCCGGGAGGTGCTGGATTGGGCGGCGGGACTGGAGCTCCGTCTCCTGAACACGGGCTCGGTCCATACGTGCGTGCGGCATAACGGGGGGTCCATCGTTGACCTTTCGTGGGCAACGCCCCCGGCCGCGCGCCGTATTACGGGGTGGAGGGTGGCGGAAGGGGTCGAGACGTTGTCTGACCACAGATACATAGTTCTCGACCTCTCCGCCGCCCCACCATCGACACCCCGTCGTCGCCCCGCCGATGAAGGTTCGCCTCAGCCGCGGTGGGCGCTGAAGCGCCTCGACCAGGACGCTCTGATGGCGGCAGCCCACGTCGTGTCCTGGCCAGCAACACCGGCCGGGCCAGTCGACGGGAATGGGGAGGCCCGTTGGTTCCGGGGCGCAATGACATCGGTTTGCGACGTCGCCATGCCCCGGGCCAGGATCTTCCCGAGGAAGGCGGTGTACTGGTGGTCGCGCGAGATAGCGGAATTACGCACCGTGTGCGTTCGCGCGCGACGCCAGTACGCTCGCGCCCGTCGACGACGACGAACGGACGACGTGCTGGCTGCCCAGCTGTACGGGCTATATCGGGAGAAGGTGGTCGCCCTGCAGCTGGCCATCAGGCGAGCGAAGGACCAGGCCTGGCGCGATCTCCTCGGCTCTCTGAACCGAGATCCGTGGGGGCGCCCATACAAGATGGCTTTGGGACGATTGCGTCCCTGGGCGCCCCCCGTGACGGAGAGCCTGGATCCGGGGCTGCTCGGGCGGGTCGTGGACGCTTTATTCCCCGTTAGCGGGGAGGCGTCCCGGCCCGTCCCTGAGCCAGAGGAACATGAGTGGTCCCCGGATCTTGAGGTCGCGCCGGAGGAGATGGCCGGGGTCGTCAAATGGCTCCGGGGCAAGAATACCGCCCCGGGGCCGGACGGTATCCCCGGCCGGGTCTGGTTGCTCGCCGCGAGCGTCCTGGGGGAGAGGCTGAGGAGCCTCTACTCTGGGCTCCTGAGGTCGGGGACGTTCCCCGACCTATGGAGAGAAAGTCGGATGGTCCTCTTGAGGAAGGATGGGAGGCCGGGGGATTCTCCCTCCGCGTACCGGCCCATTTGTCTCCTGGATGAGGCGGGCAAGATCTTCGAGAAGATCATTGTTGCCCGCCTCTCCAGACACCTATCCCGCGACGGCCCTGATCTGGCGGACTGCCAGTTTGGCTTCCGGGAGGGGCGATCGACGGTCGACGCTATCGACCGTCTCAAGTCCCTCTCGGACAATGCCGTGGCAAGGGGCGGTGTGTGCTTGGCGGTGTCCATTGACATCGTCAATGCGTTCAACACCCTGCCCTGGTCCGCCATTAGGGGGGCCCTCGTCGATCACAAGGTGCCTCCCTATCTGAGGCGGGTGATCGGGGCCTACCTGCAGGACAGGTGGGTCGAATACCCGGGCCGGTACGGGATGATACGGAGGGAAGTGGACCGCGGGGTCCCGCAGGGGTCCGTTTTAGGACCGCTCCTGTGGGACCTGGGTTACAACGCGGTCCTGGAAAAGGCCTCCCTGCCCGACGGTGCCACCCTCGTCTGCTACGCGGACGACACGTTGGTGGTCGCCGTCGGGAGTACCTTCGAGGGGACCATCCGTCGAGCAGAGGTTGCGGTGGCAGCCGTCGTCGCGAGGATCCGCGATCTGGGGCTGAAAATAGCCCCGGAGAAGGCCGAGGCTGTCTGGTTTCACGGACGGCCTCGGTCTCGGCCACCGGCCAGATCGTGGATCCGGGTTGGAGAAGCCTGCGTAGAGGTGAAGTCCCAGTTGAAATATCTCGGACTGATCCTCGACAGCCACTGGTGCTTCGATGCGCATCTCGACCGTCTCGTCCCCCGAGTCGAAAAGGCGGCGGCCTCTTTGGGCCGCCTGCTGCCCAACCTCGGGGGACCGGGAGATTTGGTGCGCCGCCTATACCTGGGCGTGGTGCGGTCTATGGCCTTATACGGTGCGCCAATATGGGCGCCGTACGTGATGACCAGCCGGCGCAACACGCTGTTGTTGCGCCGGCTGCAGAGGCGGATGGCCATCCGCCTCATAAGAGGTTACCGCACCACGTCTACCGTGGCGGCGCTTGCTCTGGCGGGAGAACTTCCCTTCGAGCTTGAGGCGGCGGTGCGCGCCTATGTTTATAGGCGCACAAGCATCGCCAGCCGTGCTCGAGGGGCCCCGCCGGTGCGAGAGACGGTCGAGGGCTTCGAGCTCCAGGCCCGGAGACTAGCGCTCGCCAGATGGCGTGCCGAGCTTTGCTCCCACGCCGGCGAGCGCGTCCCCGGGGCTCTCCTGCCGCACTTCACCTCGTGGCGGGAGAGACGGCATGGCAGGCTCTCCTTCCGAGCGACGCAGGTGTTCACCGGGCATGGCTGCTTCGGTGTCTACCTGTGTCGCATCGGGCGGGAAGCGACGACGGTGTGCCACCATTGTGGCGCGGAGGAAGACTCGGCGCAGCACACGCTGGGGGAATGTCCCGCCTTTTCAGCGCTGCGCCGTGTCCTAAAACGAGAAGTCGGCCACGACCTCGCACTCTCCAGCCTAGTTGGGGCCATGCTGGAGGGCCCGGGGAAGTGGGCGGCAGCAATCTCTTTCTGCGAGGAGGTTATGTCGCGGAAGGAGGCTGCCGAGCGGGATCGGGAGCTTACAGATCCCGCCCGACGTGCCCGGGGACGGCGTGCGCGCCCACGCCGAGAAACCCCGGGCAGCTGAGAGTAGGCAGGCGGCGGGTGTACCAGTACATGCTGGTTTCATTGCCCGCCGCCCGCCAACAGAGGAGGACGTCCACTGTTGGGAGTGGGGATGACGAGTCGCCTGAAGGAGGCGAGGTTTAACTGTGATCCTCCTCCAATATACTCGTCGTCCCCCCGGCGGCCGCTGTGATCAGGGCGGGGGCCCTGGTCACCTATCGCGCGGTCGCCGTGTCGGGGCGGTGCGGGGTGCGACCCCTCGCGCCACCGAATTTAATTGGATTTTAGGGGGGAGGATTTATTTCCCCCCCGGGACGCGGCCGGCCATCTTTACCATCCTGATGGCCGGCCAGGCGAGGGGGAGCCGCGGTAGTGTTCTTCAAGAGTTCCCGTGGCTCCCCCGTTGAATCGCCAGCGATCGGTCCTGCGTCCTCAGGTCGCCGTGGAGGTTTTAGTGGGTCGATCCCCACACTACCCTCGTCCCGCTCCCCCGGGCGGGGCCGGGGTGTCTGGCGAGCAGATTTCCTCCACGTAAAATTAAAAAAAAAAAAAAAAAGGTTATGTCAAGGTTATGTCAAGGTTATGTCAAGGTTATGTCAAGGTTATGTCAAGGTTATGTCAAGGTTATGTCAAGGTTATGTCAAGGTTATGTCAAGGTTATGTTATGTCAAGGTTATGTCAAGGTTATGTCAAGGTTATGTCAAGGTTATGTCAAGGTTATGTCAAGGTTATGTCAAGGTTATGTCAAGGTTATGTCAAGGTTATGTCAAGGTTATGTCAAGGTTATGTCAAGGTTATGTCAAGGTTATGTCAAGGTTATGTCAAGGTTATGTCAAGGTTATGTCAAGGTTATGTCAAGGTTATGTCAAGGTTATGTCAAGGTTATGTCAAGGTTATGTCAAGGTTATGTCAAGGTTATGTCAAGGTTATGTCAAGGTTATGTCAAGGTTATGTCAAGGTTATGTCAAGGTTATGTCAAGGTTATGTCAAGGTTATGTCAAGGTTATGTCAAGGTTATGTCAAGGTTATGTCAAGGTTATGTCAAGGTTATGTCAAGGTTATGTCAAGGTTATGTCAAGGTTATGTCAAGGTTATGTCAAGGTTATGTCAAGGTTATGTCAAGGTTATGTCAAGGTTATGTCAAGGTTATGTCAAGGTTATGTCAAGGTTATGTCAAGGTTATGTCAAGGTTATGTCAAGGTTATGTCAAGGTTATGTCAAGGTTATGTCAAGGTTATGTTATGTCAAGGTTATGTCAAGGTTATGTCAAGGTTATGTCAAGGTTATGTCAAGGTTATGTCAAGGTTATGTCAAGGTTATGTCAAGGTTATGTCAAGGTTATGTCAAGGTTATGTCAAGGTTATGTCAAGGTTATGTCAAGGTTATGTCAAGGTTATGTCAAGGTTATGTCAAGGTTATGTCAAGGTTATGTCAAGGTTATGTCAAGGTTATGTCAAGGTTATGTCAAGGTTATGTCAAGGTTATGTCAAGGTTATGTCAAGGTTATGTCAAGGTTATGTCAAGGTTATGTCAAGGTTATGTCAAGGTTATGTCAAGGTTATGTCAAGGTTATGTCAAGGTTATGTCAAGGTTATGTCAAGGTTATGTCAAGGTTATGTCAAGGTTATGTCAAGGTTATGTCAAGGTTATGTCAAGGTTATGTCAAGGTTATGTCAAGGTTATGTCAAGGTTATGTCAAGGTTATGTCAAGGTTATGTCAAGGTTATGTCAAGGTTATGTCAAGGTTATGTCAAGGTTATGTCAAGGTTATGTCAAGGTTATGTCAAGGTTATGTCAAGGTTATGTCAAGGTTATGTCAAGGTTATGTCAAGGTTATGTCAAGGTTATGTCAAGGTTATGTCAAGGTTATGTCAAGGTTATGTCAAGGTTATGTCAAGGTTATGTCAAGGTTATGTCAAGGTTATGTCAAGGTTATGTCAAGGTTATGTCAAGGTTATGTCAAGGTTATGTCAAGGTTATGTCAAGGTTATGTCAAGGTTTTGTCAAGGTTATGTCAAGGTTATGTCAAGGTTATGTCAAGGTTATGTCAAGGTTATGTCAAGGTTATGTCAAGGTTATGTCAAGGTTATGTCAAGGTTATGTCAAGGTTATGTCAAGGTTATGTCAAGGTTATGTCAAGGTTATGTCAAGGTTATGTCAAGGTTATGTCAAGGTTATGTCAAGGTTATGTCAAGGTTATGTCAAGGTTATGTCAAGGTTATGTCAAGGTTATGTCAAGGTTATGTCAAGGTTATGTCAAGGTTATGTCAAGGTTATGTCAAGGTTATGTCAAGGTTATGTCAAGGTTATGTCAAGGTTATGTCAAGGTTATGTCAAGGTTATGTCAAGGTTATGTCAAGGTTATGTCAAGGTTATGTCAAGGTTATGTCAAGGTTATGTCAAGGTTATGTCAAGGTTATGTCAAGGTTATGTCAAGGTTATGTCAAGGTTATGTCAAGGTTATGTCAAGGTTATGTCAAGGTTATGTCAAGGTTATGTCAAGGTTATGTCAAGGTTATGTCAAGGTTATGTCAAGGTTATGTCAAGGTTATGTCAAGGTTATGTCAAGGTTATGTCAAGGTTATGTCAAGGTTATGTCAAGGTTATGTCAAGGTTATGTCAAGGTTATGTCAAGGTTATGTCAAGGTTATGTCAAGGTTATGTCAAGGTTATGTCAAGGTTATGTCAAGGTTATGTCAAGGTTATGTCAAGGTTATGTCAAGGTTATGTCAAGGTTATGTCAAGGTTATGTCAAGGTTATGTCAAGGTTATGTCAAGGTTATGTCAAGGTTATGTCAAGGTTATGTCAAGGTTATGTCAAGGTTATGTCAAGGTTATGTCAAGGTTATGTCAAGGTTATGTCAAGGTTATGTCAAGGTTATGTCAAGGTTATGTCAAGGTTATGTCAAGGTTATGTCAAGGTTATGTCAAGGTTATGTCAAGGTTATGTCAAGGTTATGTCAAGGTTATGTCAAGGTTATGTCAAGGTTATGTCAAGGTTATGTCAAGGTTATGTCAAGGTTATGTCAAGGTTATGTCAAGGTTATGTCAAGGTTATGTCAAGGTTATGTCAAGGTTATGTCAAGGTTATGTCAAGGTTATGTCAAGGTTATGTCAAGGTTATGTCAAGGTTATGTCAAGGTTATGTCAAGGTTATGTCAAGGTTATGTCAAGGTTATGTCAAGGTTATGTCAAGGTTATGTCAAGGTTATGTCAAGGTTATGTCAAGGTTATGTCAAGGTTATGTCAAGGTTATGTCAAGGTTATGTCAAGGTTATGTCAAGGTTATGTCAAGGTTATGTCAAGGTTATGTCAAGGTTATGTCAAGGTTATGTCAAGGTTATGTCAAGGTTATGTCAAGGTTATGTCAAGGTTATGTCAAGGTTATGTCAAGGTTATGTCAAGGTTATGTCAAGGTTATGTCAAGGTTATGTCAAGGTTATGTCAAGGTTATGTCAAGGTTATGTCAAGGTTATGTCAAGGTTATGTCAAGGTTATGTCAAGGTTATGTCAAGGTTATGTCAAGGTTATGTCAAGGTTATGTCAAGGTTATGTCAAGGTTATGTCAAGGTTATGTCAAGGTTATGTCAAGGTTATGTCAAGGTTATGTCAAGGTTATGTCAAGGTTATGTCAAGGTTATGTCAAGGTTATGTCAAGGTTATGTCAAGGTTATGTCAAGGTTATGTCAAGGTTATGTCAAGGTTATGTCAAGGTTATGTCAAGGTTATGTCAAGGTTATGTCAAGGTTATGTCAAGGTTATGTCAAGGTTATGTCAAGGTTATGTCAAGGTTATGTCAAGGTTATGTCAAGGTTATGTCAAGGTTATGTCAAGGTTATGTCAAGGTTATGTCAAGGTTATGTCAAGGTTATGTCAAGGTTATGTCAAGGTTATGTCAAGGTTATGTCAAGGTTATGTCAAGGTTATGTCAAGGTTATGTCAAGGTTATGTCAAGGTTATGTCAAGGTTATGTCAAGGTTATGTCAAGGTTATGTCAAGGTTATGTCAAGGTTATGTCAAGGTTATGTCAAGGTTATGTCAAGGTTATGTCAAGGTTATGTCAAGGTTATGTCAAGGTTATGTCAAGGTTATGTCAAGGTTATGTCAAGGTTATGTCAAGGTTATGTCAAGGTTATGTCAAGGTTATGTCAAGGTTATGTCAAGGTTATGTCAAGGTTATGTCAAGGTTATGTCAAGGTTATGTCAAGGTTATGTCAAGGTTATGTCAAGGTTATGTCAAGGTTATGTCAAGGTTATGTCAAGGTTATGTCAAGGTTATGTCAAGGTTATGTCAAGGTTATGTCAAGGTTATGTCAAGGTTATGTCAAGGTTATGTCAAGGTTATGTCAAGGTTATGTCAAGGTTATGTCAAGGTTATGTCAAGGTTATGTCAAGGTTATGTCAAGGTTATGTCAAGGTTATGTCAAGGTTATGTCAAGGTTATGTCAAGGTTATGTCAAGGTTATGTCAAGGTTATGTCAAGGTTATGTCAAGGTTATGTCAAGGTTATGTCAAGGTTATGTCAAGGTTATGTCAAGGTTATGTCAAGGTTATGTCAAGGTTATGTCAAGGTTATGTCAAGGTTATGTCAAGGTTATGTCAAGGTTATGTCAAGGTTATGTCAAGGTTATGTCAAGGTTATGTCAAGGTTATGTCAAGGTTATGTCAAGGTTATGTCAAGGTTATGTCAAGGTTATGTCAAGGTTATGTCAAGGTTATGTCAAGGTTATGTCAAGGTTATGTCAAGGTTATGTCAAGGTTATGTCAAGGTTATGTCAAGGTTATGTCAAGGTTATGTCAAGGTTATGTCAAGGTTATGTCAAGGTTATGTCAAGGTTATGTCAAGGTTATGTCAAGGTTATGTCAAGGTTATGTCAAGGTTATGTCAAGGTTATGTCAAGGTTATGTCAAGGTTATGTCAAGGTTATGTCAAGGTTATGTCAAGGTTATGTCAAGGTTATGTCAAGGTTATGTCAAGGTTATGTCAAGGTTATGTCAAGGTTATGTCAAGGTTATGTCAAGGTTATGTCAAGGTTATGTCAAGGTTATGTCAAGGTTATGTCAAGGTTATGTCAAGGTTATGTCAAGGTTATGTCAAGGTTATGTCAAGGTTATGTCAAGGTTATGTCAAGGTTATGTCAAGGTTATGTCAAGGTTATGTCAAGGTTATGTCAAGGTTATGTCAAGGTTATGTCAAGGTTATGTCAAGGTTATGTCAAGGTTATGTCAAGGTTATGTCAAGGTTATGTCAAGGTTATGTCAAGGTTATGTCAAGGTTATGTCAAGGTTATGTCAAGGTTATGTCAAGGTTATGTCAAGGTTATGTCAAGGTTATGTCAAGGTTATGTCAAGGTTATGTCAAGGTTATGTCAAGGTTATGTCAAGGTTATGTCAAGGTTATGTCAAGGTTATGTCAAGGTTATGTCAAGGTTATGTCAAGGTTATGTCAAGGTTATGTCAAGGTTATGTCAAGGTTATGTCAAGGTTATGTCAAGGTTATGTCAAGGTTATGTCAAGGTTATGTCAAGGTTATGTCAAGGTTATGTCAAGGTTATGTCAAGGTTATGTCAAGGTTATGTCAAGGTTATGTCAAGGTTATGTCAAGGTTATGTCAAGGTTATGTCAAGGTTATGTCAAGGTTATGTCAAGGTTATGTCAAGGTTATGTCAAGGTTATGTCAAGGTTCCTTCGAGAGGACCATCCGACGAGCAGAGGTTGCGGTGGCAGCCGTCGTCGCGAGGATCCGCGATCTGGGGCTGAAAATAGCCCCGGAGAAGGCCGAGGCTGTCTGGTTTCACGGACGGCCTCGGTCTCGGCCACCGGCCAGATCGTGGATCCGGGTTGGAGAAGCCTGCGTCGAGGTGAAGTCCGAGTTGAAATATCTCGGACTGATCCTCGACAGCCACTGGTGCTTCGATGCGCATCTCGACCGTCTCGTCCCCCGAGTCGAAAAGGCGGCGGCCTCTTTGGGCCGCCTGCTGCCCAACCTCGGGGGACCGGGAGATTTGGTGCGCCGCCTATACCTGGGCGTGGTGCGGTCTATGGCCTTATACGGTGCCCCAATCTGGGCGCCGTACGTGATGACCAGCCGTCGCAACACGCTGTTGTTGCGCCGGCTGCAGAGGCGGATGGCCATCCGCCTCATAAGAGGTTACCGCACCACGTCTACCGTGGCGGCGCTTGCTCTGGCGGGAGAACTTCCCTTCGAGCTTCAGGCGGCGGTGCGCGCCTATGTTTATAGGCGCACAAGCATCGCCAGCCGTGCTCGAGGGGCCCCGCTGGAGCGAGAGACGGTCGGGGGCTTCGAGCTCCAGGCCCGGCGACTAGCGCTCGCCAGATGGCGTGCTGAGCTTTGCTCCCACGCCGGCGAGCGCGTCCCCGGGGCTCTCCTGCCGCACTTCACCTCGTGGCGGGAGAGACGGCATGGCAGGCTCTCCTACCGAGCGACGCAGGTGTTCACCGGGCATGGCTGCTTCGGTGTCTACCTGTGTCGCATCGGGCGGGAAGCGACGACGGTGTGCCACCATTGTGGCGCGGAGGAAGACTCGGCGCAGCACACGCTGGAGGAATGTCCCGCCTTTTCAGCGCTGCGCCGAGTCCTAAAACGAGAAGTCGGCCACGACCTCGCACTCTCCAGCCTAGTTGGGGCCATGCTGGAGGGCCCGGGGAAGTGGGCGGCAGCAATCTCTTTCTGCGAGGAGGTTATGTCGCGGAAGGAGGCTGCCGAGCGGGATCGGGAGCTTACAGATCCCGCCCGACGTGCCCGGGGACGGCGTGCGCGCCCACGCCGAGAAACCCCGGGCAGCTGAGAGTAGGCGGGCGGCGGGTGTACCAGAACATGCTGGTTTCATTGCCCGCCGCCCGCCAACAGAGGAGGACCTCCACTGTTGGGAGTGGGGGATGACGAGTCGCCTGAGGGAGGCGAGGGTTAACTCTGATCCTCCTCCAGTATACTCGTCGTCCCCCCGGCGGCCGCTGTGATCAGGGCGGGGGCCCTGGTCACCTATCGCGCGGTCGCCGTGTCGGGGCGGTGCGGGGTGCGACCCCTCGCGCCGCCGAATTTAAATGGATTTTAGGGGGGAGGATTTATTTTATTTCCCCCCGGGACGCGGCCGGCCATCGTTACCATCTTGATGGCCGGCCAGGCGAGGGGGAGTCGCGGTAGTGTTCTTCAAGAGTTCCCGTGGCTCCCCCGTTGAATCGCCAGCGATCGGTCCTGCGTCCTCAGGTCGCCGTGGAGGTTTTAGTGGGTCAAACCCCACACTACCCTCGTCCCGCTCCCCCGGGCGGGGCGGGGGTGTCTGGCGAGCAGATTTACTCCACGTAAAATAAAAAAAAAAAAAAAAAAAAAAAAAGGTTATGTCAAGGTTATGTCAAGGTTATGTCAAGGTTATGTCAAGGTTATGTCAAGGTTATGTCAAGGTTATGTCAAGGTTATGTCAAGGTTATGTCAAGGTTCCCCCCCATGTCCGCTACCTTGTCGTGGTGGGGGGGCTTCGTGCCCTAATGATCCTCAAGGCTGTGCCGGCGGGGAATTTATTCCCTGGCAGGTTCTACCATGCCGGAGTGGCTTGAGGTGAGGGGCCAACTAAAGTCGGACACATACCGTAAACCTGTGGTCATGTTTTACAGGAACGGGGGTCTTGCCTTAACCGGCCGGGCCGCGAGGATGACAACCTCTCTAAAAAATCCCTAGCCCCAAGCAGTGTTGCGCAGTGATGAGGGTGTAGCTGGCGTAAGCGCCAGCTATGGTTGGTGGGTGCACCAATCTTTAGCGGACAACCCCGGGGTACCTGGCGACCCCCGGGTGTATTAGCCTTCCCCGGGTATGGCGGCTCTGCCCGGGGTGACCTTCTTTCCGACCACACTCGTGGGACCAATTATGGATTCTTTTTCACAAATAACCGGGGAGGGGGGAAACGAGCGTGAGGTGGAGGTGCGCGGGCCTATCGTGCGCCTCAAAAGATGTACTGAGCCGGTGTCGCGTAGGCACTCTGCAACACGCGGCAAAAAGAGGACCGCAGCGGGCCTTGGTGAGTGCGATGAGGGGGAGGAGTCAGATTTCTCTGTCTCCTCAAACCACTCATCGCAGAGTGTCCCGGGCTCGTCGTCAGCGAGGAAGAGAGGACGGCCGCCGACGACCGGCGAATATGTTGGCCTCGCAGAGGCCAAACTTAGGTTGGCCGAGGCCTCGCAGTTGGAGGCCGAGGCAAGGGAGGTGGCGGCGATATTCGACCCGGGTGCCCCCGTGCCGAGACCATCGCGGTCGAGCGTCCCGCTCCCGGACGAGACGGATATCGCGGAAAATTTCCGCAACCGTCCGACGCGGGATGTCGCGGCCGCTATATTGGAGAGCCTGGATGAGGTGGCCAGGATCTCCGGTGTGTCAAAGGGGCTGAAGGGCAACTTGGCCCGCGCCCTGAGGGTGGCCGCCTTAAACGGCAGGGTAGGGGTGTCCGAGCTGGCAGTGAGGTCGGCTACCGACGCCACGCGTGTCCTGGAGGCCGAAAATGCCGTCCTCAGGGGGCAAATGACGGAGCTGCAGGCGGAGGTGGCCCGGCTCCGGCAGGTGGTGGAGGCGAGAACGGCTGCTGCCGCAATGCCTCCGCCACGGCGCCCGGGAGAGGGCTCAGTATCGCCGCCGATCGTCGGCGCCCGGGATTGCCATCGCTCCGGGCAAGAAAAGTCCTCGCCACCACCTGCGGCTGCGCCCGCAGATTTTCTGGCGCAAATAGGCGCCCTGATAGACGCCAAATTGGCGTCATTCAGGAAGGAGCTCGCGCCGCGAACGGACTCGGCCCTGCGATCGGTGGCCCCTGGGCCGTCCGTCCCCTCACAGTCTTCGGACAGGGCGGGGCGCAGGGCGAAGAAGAAGAAGAAAGGTGTGAAAGCTGAGGCGGCTAAAGCGGCCCAGACGGAGCCCGCTCGACCGCGAGCAGAATTGGCCCCACACTCCGCCGCGCCTCCGCCCCAGGAGGCGTGGTCCCAGGTGGTTGGCCGCAAGGCTAAAAAGGCGGCTGCCAAGGCCACTGCGGCGGCGAATAATAAAAAAGGACGGGTGGTCCCGGCGGCCCCCAGGAAGACACCCCTGCCTCCGCGACCGCCACGCACAGCAGCGGTTACCATAACGGTTCCGTCTGGCGTGGACATTACTTACGCGCAGGCGATGGCCACTGCCAGGTCCAAGGTGGACCTGGCAGAAATTGGCATCGCCTCGCTGAGGCCGCGAAGGGCGGTGACTGGGGGGTTAATTTTGGAGGTCCCTGGCACCGATGGAGCCGCCAAGGCCACCGTCCTCGCCACAAAAGTGGCGGAAGCGCTGGAAGGCACCGGCGTAAAGGTCGCGCGTCCGGTCAAAAAAGCTGACCTTAGGGTGCGCGGCCTGGTCGATTCGACCACGCCGGCGGAGGTCGCTGCGGCTGTTGCCCGCGTGGGCGGGTGCAGCGAGGGGGACATCAATACCGGCGAAATTCGGTCTTCCCCCTCGGGATTGGGCACCCTCTGGCTCCGATGTCCTGCCGCGGCCGCTCGCAGGGTCGCTGTCGCCGGCCGCATAACCGTCGGCTGGACCCAGGCAGCCGTGGAGGCCCTGAGTGCCCGGCCTCTGCAGTGTTACCGTTGCCTTGGTGTTGGCCACACCAGTCAGCGGTGCACTGCTGCCGAGGATAGGTCCGACTGCTGTTATAGATGCGGCAGTCGGGACCATAAGGTGGCAGCCTGTACGGCCACGCCCAATTGCCCGCTTTGTGCGGGCGCGGGCAAGCCATCTGGTCACCGCCTAGGCAGCCGGGCTTGTCCTGCCAGTGCGGGGCGGGGCAGGGGAGGCGGCCAAAGGCCGTCTGCCAGATTTAATAAAAAGGGGAGGGAAACCACGATGGCCAAGGCAGCGACCACCGTGGCCAGCAACGAAAAGGCAGCATCGCCTGATGCTGCCGCCGCGCCCGCGGGGGCGGATGGGTCCATTAAAGTCCCAGACGCCACCGCATCCGCGGCCGTGACGGCGATGGACACGGCTGTGTAATGGGGCCCCCGGGCCCGATAATACAAGTTAACCTCAACTGCTCGGCCAGAGCGCAGGATCTCCTGTTTCAATGCCTGGCCGAGCGGGGTGCCGGGTTGGCAGTCGTGGCGGAGCCGCACAGGGTCCCTAAACATCCACACTGGATGGGGGACTCGATTGGATCTGCCGCGATTATTTGGGCTGGGAGGTCGGGGTCCCCGCCGTGCTCGCCTATCGAGCGCGGCCTGGGATACGTGGCCGTTGATTGGGGCGGCACCGCGGTTGTGGCGGTATACGCACCTCCAAGGTGGTCCCTCGAAGAGTTTGAGCAGTATCTGGACGGGGTAGGGAGATGCGTCTCCCGCTGCCATCCCCGTCCGGTGCTGGTCCTGGGGGACTTCAATGCCAAGGCCACGGCTTGGGGTTCTCCCGGGACTGACTCGAGGGGCCGGGAGGTGCTGGATTGGGCGGCGGGACTGGAGCTCCGTCTCATGAACACGGGCTCGGTCCATACGTGCGTGCGGCATAACGGGGGGTCCATCGTTGACCTTTCGTGGGCAACACCCCCGGCTGCGCGCCGTATTACGGGGTGGAGGGTGGCGGAAGGGGTCGAGACGTTGTCTGACCATAGATACATAGTTCTCGACCTCTCCGCCGCCCCACCATCGACACCCCGTCGTCGCCCCGCCGATGACGTTTCGCCTCAGCCGCGGTGGGCGCTGAAGCGCCTCGACCAGGACGCTCTGATGGCGGCAGCCCACGTCGTGGCCTGGCCAGCAACACCGGCCGGGCCAGTCGACGGGAATGGGGAGGCCCATTGGTTCCGGGGCGCAATGACGTCAATTTGCGACGTCGCCATGCCCCGGGCCAGGGTCTTCTCGAGGAAGGCGGTGTACTGGTGGTCGCCCGAAATAGCGGAATTACGCACCGAGTGCGTCCGCGCGCGACGCCAGTACGCTCGCGCCCGTCGACGACGACGTACGGACGACGTGCTGGCTGCCCAGCTGTATGGGCGATATCGGGAGAAGGTGGTCGCCCTGCAGCTGGCCATCAGGCGAGCGAAGGACCAGGCCTGGCGCGATCTCCTCGGCTCTCTGAACCGAGATCCGTGGGGGCGCCCATACAAGATGGCATTGGGACGATTGCGTCCCTGGGCGCCCCCCGTGACGGAGAGCTTGGATCCGGGGCTGCTCGGGCGGGTCGTGGACGCGTTATTCCCCGTTAGCGGGGAGGCGTCCAGGCCCGACCCTGATCCAGAGGAACATGAGTGGTCCCCGGATCTTGAGGTCGCGCCGGAGGAGATGGCCGGGGTCGTCAAATGGCTTCGGGGCAAGAATACCTCCCCGGGGCCGGACGGTATCCCCGGCCGGGTCTGGTTGCTCGCAGCGAGCGTCCTGGGGGAGAGGCTGAGGAGCCTCTACTCTGGGCTCCTGAGGTCGGGGACGTTCCCCGACCTATGGAGAGAAAGTCGGATGGTCCTCTTGAGGAAGGATGGGAGGCCGGGGGATTCTCCCTCCGCGTACCGGCCCATTTGTCTCCTGGATGAGGCGGGCAAGATCTTCGAGAAGATCATTGTTGCCCGCCTCTCCAGACACCTGTCCCGCGACGGCCCAGATCTGGCGGACTGCCAGTTTGGCTTCCGGGAGGGGCGATCGACGGTCGACGCTATCGACCGTCTCAAGTCCCTCTCGGACAATGCCGTGGCAAGGGGCGGGGTGTGCTTGGCGGTGTCCATTGACATCGTCAATGCGTTCAACACCCTGCCCTGGTCCGCCATTAGGGAGGCCCTCGTCGATCACCAGGTGCCTCCCTATCTGAGGCGGGTGATCGGTGCCTACCTGCGGGACAGGTGGGTCGAATACCCGGGCCGGTACGGGATGATACGGAGGGAAGTGGACCGCGGGGTCCCGCAGGGGTCCGTTTTAGGACCGCTCCTGTGGGACCTGGGTTACAACGCGGTCCTGGAGAAGGCCTCCCTGCCCGACGGTGCCACCCTCGTCTGCTACGCGGACGACACGTTGGTGGTCGCCGTCGGGAGTACCTTCGAGAGGACCATCCGACGAGCAGAGGTTGCGGTGGCAGCCGTCGTCGCGAGGATCCGCGATCTGGGGCTGGAAATAGCCCCGGAGAAGGCCGAGGCTGTCTGGTTTCACGGACGGCCTCGGTCTCGGCCACCGGCCAGATCGTGGATCCGGGTTGGAGAAGCCTGCGTCGAGGTGAAGTCCGAGTTGAAATATCTCGGACTGATCCTCGACAGCCGCTGGAGCTTCGATGCGCATCTCGACCGTCTCGTCCCCCGAGTCGAAAAGGCGGCGGCCTCTTTGGGCCGCCTGATGCCCAACCTCGGGGGACCGGGAGATTTGGTGCGCCGCCTATACCTGGGCGTGGTGCGGTCTATGGCCTTATACGGTGCCCCAATATGGGCGCCGTACGTGATGACCAGCCGGCGCAACACGCTGTTGTTGCGCCGGCTGCAGAGGCGGATGGCCATCCGCCTCATAAGAGGTTACCGCACCACGTCTACCGTGGCGGCGCTTGCTCTGGCGGGAGAACTTCCCTTCGAGCTTCAGGCGGCGGTGCGCGCCTATGTTTATGGGCGCACAAGCATCGCCAGCCGTGCTCGAGGGGCCCCGCCGGAGCGAGAGGCGGTCGAGGGCTTCGAGCTCCAGGCCCGGCGACTAGCGCTCGCCAGATGGCGTGCCGAGCTTTGCTCCCACGCCGGCGAGCGCGTCCCCGGGGCTCTCCTGCCGCACTTCACCTCGTGGCGGGAGAGACGGCATGGCAGGCTCTCCTACCGAGCGACGCAGGTGTTCACCGGGCATGGCTGCTTCGGTGTCTACCTGTGTCGCATCGGGCGGGAAGCGACGACGGTGTGCCACCATTGTGGCGCGGAGGAAGACTCGGCGCAGCACACGCTGGAGGAATGTCCCGCCTTTTCAGCGCTGCGCCGAGTCCTAAAACGGGAAGTCGGCCGCGACCTCGCACTCTCCAGCCTAGTTGGGGCCATGCTGGAGAGTCCGGGGAAGTGGGCGGCAGCAATCTCTTTCTGCGAGGAAGTTATGTCGCGGAAGGAGGCTGCCGAGCGGGATCGGGAGCTAACCGATCCCGCCCGACGTGCCCGGGGACGGCGAGCGCGCCCACGCCGAGAAACCCCGGGCAGCTGAGAGTAGGCGGGCGGCGGGTGTACCGGAACATGCTGGTTTCATTGCCCGCCGCCCGCCAACAGAGGAGGACGTCCACTGTTGGGTGTGGGGGATGACGAGTCGCCTGAAGGAGGCGAGGTTTAACTGTGATCCTCCTCCAATATACTCGTCGTCCCCCCGGCGGCCGCTGTGATCAGGGCGGGGGCCCTGGTCACCTATCGCGCGGTCGCCGTGTCGGGGCGGTGCGGGGTGCGACCCCTCGCGCCGCCGAATTTAAATGGATTTTAGGGGGGAGCATTTATTTTATTTCCCCCCGGGACGCGGCAGGCCATCGTTACCATCTTGATGGCCGGCCAGGCGAGGGGGAGCCGCGGTAGTGTTCTTCAAGAGTTCCCGTGGCTCCCCCGTTGTATCGCCAGCGATCGGTACAGCGTCCTCAGGTCGCCGTGGAGGTTTTAGTGGGTCAAACCCCACACTACCCTCGTCCCGCTCCCCCGGGCTGGGCGGGGGTGTCTGGCGAGCAGATTTCCTCCACGTAAAATAAAAAAAAAAAAAAAAAAAAAGGTTATGTCAAGGTTATGTCAAGGTTATGTCAAGGTTATGTCAAGGTTATGTCAAGGTTATGTCAAGGTTATGTCAAGGTTATGTCAAGGTCCCCCCCGTGTCCGCTACCTTGTCGTGGTGGGGGGGCTTCGTGCCCTAATGATCCTCAAGGCTGTGCCGGCGGGGAATTTATTCCCTGGCAGGTTCTACCATGCCGGAGTGGCTTGAGGTGAGAGGCCAACTAAAGTCGGACACATACCGTAAACCTGTGGTCATGTTTTACAGGAACGGGGGTCTTGCCTTAACCGGCCGGGCCGCGAGGATGACAACCTCTCTAAAAAATCCCTAGCCCCAAGCAGTGTTGCGCGGTGAAGAGGGCGTAGCTGGAGTAAGCGCCAGCTATGGTTGGTGGGTGCACCAATCGTTAGCGGACAACCCCGGGGTACCTGGCGACCCCCCGGGCGTATTAGCCTTCCCCGGGTATGGCGGCTCTACCCGGGGTGACCTCCTTTCCGACCATACTCGTGGGACCAATTATGGATTCTTTTTCACAAACAACCGGGGAGGGGGGAAACGAGCGTGAGGTGGAGGTGCGCGGGCCTATCGTGCGCCTCCAAAGATGTACACAGCCGGTGTCGCGGAGGCATCCTGCAACACGCGGCAAAAAGAGGACCGCAGCGGGCCTTGGTGAGTGCGATGACGGGGAGGAGTCAGATTTCTCTGTCTCCTCCCACCACTCATCGCAGAGTGTCCCGGGCTCTTCGTCGGCGAGGAAGAGAGGACGGCCGCCGACGACCGGCGAATATGTTGGCCTCGCAGAGGCCAAACTTAGGCTGGCCGAGGCTTCGCAGCTGGAGGCCGAGGCAAGGGAGGTGGCGGCGATATTCGACCCGGGTGCCCCCGTGCCGAGACCATCGCGGTCGAGCGTCCCGCTCCCGGACGAGACGGATATCGCGGAAAATTTCCGCAACCGTCCGACGCGGGATGTCGCGGCCGCTATATTGGAGAGCCTGGATGAGGTGGCCAGGATCTCCGGCGTTTCGAAGGGGCTGAAGGGCAACTTGGCCCGCGCCCTGAGGGTGGCCGCTTTAAACGGCAGGGTGGGGGTGTCCGAGCTTGCGGTTAGGTCAGCAACCGACGCCACGCGTGTCCTGGAGGCCGAGAATGCCGTCCTCAGGGGGCAAATGACGGAGCTGCAGGCGGAGGTGGCCCGGCTCCGGCAGGTGGTGGAGGCGAGAACGGCTGCTGCTGCAATGCCTCCGCCGCCACGCCCGGGAGAGGGCTCAGTATCGCCGCCGATCGTCGGCGCCCGGGATTGCCATCGCTCCGGGCAAGAAAAGTCCTCGCCGCCACCTGCGGCTGCGCCCGCAGACTTTCTGGCGCAAATAGGCGCCCTGATAGACGCCAAATTGGCGTCATTCAGGAGGGAGCTCGCGCCGCGAACGGACTCGGCCCTGCGATCGGTGGCCCCTGGGCCGTCCGTCCCCACACAGTCTTCGGACAGGGTGGGGCGGAGGGCGAAGAAGAAAAAGAAAGGTGGGAAATCTGGGGCGGCTATAGCGGCCCAGACGGAGCCCGCTCGACCGCGAGCAGAATCGGCGCTACCCTCTGCCGCGCCACCACCCCAGGAGGCGTGGTCCCAGGTGGTTGGCCGGAAGGCCAAAAAGGCGGCTGCCAAGGCCACTGCGGCCGCGAATAAAAAAGGACGGGTGGTCCCGGCGGCCCCCAGGAAGACACCCCTGCCTCCTCGACCGCCACGCACAGCAGCGGTTACCATAACGGTTCCGTCTGGCGTGGACATTACTTACGCGCAGGCGATGGCCACTGCCAGGTCCAAGGTGGACCTGGCAGAAATTGGCATCGCCTCGCTGAGGCCGCGAAGGGCGGTGACTGGGGGGTTAATTTTGGAGGTCCCTGGTACCGATGGGGCCGCCAAGGCCACCGTCCTCGCCACAAAAGTGGCGGAAGCACTGGCAGGCACCGGCGTAAAGGTCGCGCGTCCGGTCAAAAAGGCTGACCTTAGAGTGCGCGGCCTGGTCGATTCGACCACGCCGGCGGAGGTCGCAGCAGCTGTTGCCCGCGTGGGCGGGTGCAGCGAGGGGGACATCAATACCGGCGAAATCCGGTCTTCCCCCTCGGGATTGGGCACCCTCTGGGTCCGATGTCCTGCCGCGGCCGCTCGCAAGGTTGCTGTCGCGGGCCGGATAACCGTCGGCTGGACCCAGGCAGCCGTGGAGGCCCTGAGTGCCCGGCCTCTGCAGTGTTACCGTTGCCTTGGTGTTGGCCACACCAGTCAGCGGTGCACTTCTGCCGAGGATAGGTCCGACTGCTGCTATAGATGCGGCAGTCGGGACCATAAGGCGGCAGCCTGTACGGCCACGCCCAATTGTCCGCTTTGTGCGGGCGCGGGCAGGCCGTCTGGTCACCGCCTCGGCAGCCGGGCTTGCCCTGCCAGTGCGGGGCGGGGCAGGGGAGGCGGCCAAAGGCCGTCTGCCAGGTATAATAAAATGGGGAGGGAAACCACGATGGCCAAGGCAGCGACCACCGTGGCCAGCAACGAAAAGGTAGCATCGCCTGATGCTACCGCCGCGCCCGCGTGGGCGGATGGGGCCACTAAAGTCCCAGACGCCACCGCATGCGCGGCCGTGACGGCGATGGACACGGCTGTGTAATGGGGCCGCCGGGCCCGATAATACAAGTGAACCTCAACTGCTCGGCCAGAGCGCAGGATCTCCTGTTTCAATGCCTGGCCGAGCGGGGTGCCGGGTTGGCAGTCGTGGCGGAGCCGCACAACGTCCCCAAACATCCACACTGGATGGGGGACTCGATTGGCTCCGCCGCGATTATTTGGGCTGGGAGGTCGGGGTCCCCGCCGTGCTCGCTTATCGAGCGCGGCCTGGGATACGTGGCCGTTGATTGGGACGGCACCGCGGTTGTGGCGATATACGCACCTCCAAGGTGGTCCCTCGAAGAGTTTGAGCAGTATCTGCACGGGGTAGGAAGATGCGTCTCCCGCTGCCATCCCCGTCCGGTGCTGGTCCTGGGGGACTTCAATGCCAAGGCCACGGCTTGGGGTTCCCCCGGGACTGACTCGAGGGGCCGGGAGGTGCTGGATTGGGCGGCGGGACTGGAGCTCCGTCTCCTGAACACGGGCTCGGTCCATACGTGCGTGCGGCATAACGGGGGGTCCATCGTTGACCTTTCGTGGGCAACGCCCCCGGCCGCGCGCCGTATTACGGGGTGGAGGGTGGCGGAAGGGGTCGAGACGTTGTCTGACCACAGATACATAGTTCTCGACCTCTCCGCCGCCCCACCGTCGACACTCCGTCGTCGCCCCGCCGATGAAGGTTCGCCTCGACCGCGGTGGGCGCTGAAGCGCCTCGACCAGGACGCCCTGATGGCGGCAGCCCACGTCGTGGCCTGGCCAGCAACACCGACCGGGCCAGTCGACGGGAATGGGGAGGCCCATTGGTTCCGGGGCGCAATGACGTCGGTTTGCGACGTCGCCATGCCACGGGCCAGGGTCTTCCCGAGGAAGGCGGTGTACTGGTGGTCGCGCGAGATAGCGGAATTACGCACCGAGTGCGTTCGCGCGCGACGCCATTACGCTCGCGCCCGTCGACGACGACGAACGGACGACGTGCTGGCTGCCCAGCTGTACGGGCTATATCGGGAGAAGGTGGTCGCCCTGCAGCTGGCCATCAGGCGGGCAAAGGACCAGGCCTGGCGCGATCTCCTCGGCTCTCTGAACCGAGATCCGTGGGGGCGCCCATACAAGATGGCTTTGGGACGATTGCGTCCCTGGGCGCCCCCCGTGACGGAGAGCCTGGATCCGGGGCTGCTCGGGCGGGTCGTGGACGCTTTATTCCCCGTTAGCGGGGAGGCGTCCCGGCCCGTCCCTGAGCAAGAGGAACACGAGTGGTCCCCGGATCTTGAGGTCGCGCCGGAGGAGATGGCCGGGGTCGTCAAATGGCTCCGGGGCAAGAATACCGCCCCGGGGCCGGACGGTATCCCCGGCCGGGTCTGGTTGCTCGCCGCGAGCGTCCTGGGGGAGAGGCTGAGGAGCCTCTACTCTGGGCTCCTGAGGTCGGGGACGTTCCCCGACCTATGGAGAGAAAGTCGGATGGTCCTCTTGAGGAAGGATGGGAGGCCGGGGGATTCTCCCTCCGCGTACCGGCCCATTTGTCTCCTGGATGAGGCGGGCAAGATCTTCGAGAAGATCATTGTTGCCCGCCTCTCCAGACACCTGTCCCGCGACGGCCCAGATCTGGCGGACTGCCAGTTTGGCTTCCGGGAGGGGCGATCGACGGTCGACGCTATCGACCGTCTCAAGTCCCTCTCGGACAATGCCGTGGCAAGGGGCGGGGTGTGCTTGGCGGTGTCCATTGACATCGTCAATGCGTTCAACACCCTGCCCTGGTCCGCCATTAGGGAGGCCCTCGTCGATCACCAGGTGCCTCCCTATCTGAGGCGGGTGATCGGGGCCTACCTGCGGGACAGGTGGGTTGAATACCCGGGCCGGTGCGGGATGATACGGAGGGAAGTGGACCGCGGGGTCCCGCAGGGGTCCGTTTTAGGACCGCTCCTGTGGGACCTAGGTTACAACGCGGTCCTGGAAAAGGCCTCCCTGCCCGACGGTGCCACCCTCGTCTGCTACGCGGACGACACGTTGGTGGTCGCCGTCGGGAGTACCTTCGAGAGGACCATCCGTCGAGCAGAGGTTGCGGTGGCAGCCGTCGTCGCGAGGATCCGCGATCTGGGGCTGAAAATAGCCCCGGAGAAGGCCGAGGCTGTCTGGTTTCACGGACGGCCTCGGTCTCGGCCACCGGCCAGATCGTGGATCCGGGTTGGAGAAGCCTGCGTCGAGGTGAAGTCCGAGTTGAAATATCTCGGACTGACCCTCGACAGCCACTGGTGCTTCGATGCGCATCTCGGCCGTCTCGTCCCCCGAGTCGAAAAGGCGGCGGCCTCTTTGGGCCGCCTGCTGCCCAACCTCGGGGGACCGGGAGATTTGGTGCGCCGCCTATACCTGGGCGTGGTGCGGTCTATGGCCTTATACGGTGCCCCAATCTGGGCGCCGTACGTGATGACCAGCCGGCGCAACACGCTGTTGTTGCGCCGGCTGCAGAGGCGGATGGCCATCCGCCTCATAAGAGGTTACCGCACCACGTCTACCGTGGCGGCGCTTGCTCTGGCGGGAGAACTTCCCTTCGAGCTTCAGGCGGCGGTGCGCGCCTATGTTTACAGGCGCACTAGCATCGCCAGCCGTGCTCGAGGGGCCCCGCCGGAGCGAGAGACGGTCGAGGGCTTCGAGCTCCAGGCCCGGAGACTAGCGCTCGCCAGATGGCGTGCCGAGCTTCGCTCCCACGCCGGCGAGCGCGTCCCCGGGGCTCTCCTGCCGCACTTCACCTCGTGGCGGGAGAGACGGCATGGCAGGCTCTCCTACCGAGCGACGCAGGTGTTCACCGGGCATGGCTGCTTCGGTGTCTACCTGTGTCGCATCGGGCGGGAAGCGACGACGGTGTGCCACCACTGTGGCGCGGAGGAAGACTCGGCGCAGCACACGCTGGAGGAATGTCACGCCTTTTCAGCGCTGCGCCGAGTCCTAAAACGGGAAGTCGGCCACGACCTCGCACTCTCCAGCCTAGTTGGGGCCATGCTGGAGGGCCCGGGGAAGTGGGCGGCAGCAATCTCTTTCTGCGAGGAGGTTATGTCGCGGAAGGAGGCTGCCGAGCGGGATCGGGAGCTTACAGATCCCGCCCGACGTGCCCGGGGACGGCGTGCGCGCCCACGCCGAGAAACCCCGGGCAGCTGAGAGTAGGCGGGTGGCGGGTGTACCAGAACATGCTGGTTTCATTGCCCGCCGCCTGCCAACAGAGGAGGACCTCCACTGTTGGGAGTGGGGGATGACGAGTCGCCTGAAGGAGGCGAGGGTTAACTGTAATCCTCCTCCAATATACTCGTCGTCCCCCCGGCGGCCGCTGTGATCAGGGCGGGGGCCCTGGTCACCTATCGCGCGGTCGCCGTGTCGGGGCGGTGCGGGGTGCGACCCCTCGCGCCACCGAATTTAAATGGATTTTAGGGGGGAGGATTTATCTCCCCCCGGGACGCGGCCGGCCATCGTTACTATGTTGATGGCCGGCCAGGCGAGGGGGAGCCGCGGTAGTGTTCTTCAAGAGTTCCCGTGGCTTCCCCCCCGTTGAATCGCCAGCGATCGGTCCTGCGTCCTCAGGTCGCCGTGGAGGTTTTAGTGGGTCAATCCCCACACTACCCTCGTCCCGCTCCCCCGGGCGGGGCGGGGGTGTCTGGCGAGCAGATTTCCTCCACGTAAAATAAAAAAAAAAAAAAAAAAAAAAAAAAAAAAAAAAAAAAAAAAAAAAAAAAAAAAAAAAAGGTTATGTCAAGGTTATGTCAAGGTTATGTCAAGGTTATGTCAAGGTTATGTCAAGGTTATGTCAAGGTTATGTCAAGGTTATGTCAAGGTTATGTCAAGGTTATGTCAAGGTTATGTCAAGGTTATGTCAAGGTTATGTCAAGGTTATGTCAAGGTTACTGAACACGGGCTCGGTCCATACGTGCGTGCGGCATAACGGGGGGTCCATCGTTGACCTTTCGTGGGCAACGCCCCAGGCCGCGCGCCGTATTACGGGGTGGAGGGTGGCGGAAGGGGTCGAGACGTTGTCTGACCACAGATACATAGTTCTCGACCTCTCCGCCGCCCCACCATCGACACCCCGTCGTCGCCCCGCCGATGAGGGTTCGCCTCAGCCGCGGTGGGCGCTGAAGCGCCTCGACCAGGACGCTCTGATGGCGGCAGCCCACGTCGTGGCCTGGCCAGCAACACCGGCCGGGCCAGTCGACGGGAATGGGGGGGCCCGTTGGTTCCGGAGCGCAATGACGTCGATTTGCGACGTCGCCATGCCCCGGGCCAGGGTCTTCCCGAGGAAGGCGGTGTACTGGTGGTCGCGCGCGATGGCGGAATTACGCACCGAGTGCGTCCGCGCGCGGCGTCAGTACGCTCGCGCCCGTCGACGACGACGTACGGACGACGTGCTGGCTGCCCAGCTGTACGGGCGATATCGGGAGAAGGTGGTCGCCCTGCAGCTGGCCATCAGGCGAGCGAAGGACCAAGCCTGGCGCGATCTCCTCGGCTCTCTGAACCGAGATCCGTGGGGGCGCCCATACAAGATGGCTTTGGGACGATTGCGTCCCTGGGCGCCCCCCGTGACGGAGAGCCTGGATCCGGGGCTGCTCGGGCGGGTCGTGGACGCTTTATTCCCTGTTAGCGGGGAGGCATCCCGGCCCGTCCCTGAGCCAGAGGAACATGAGTGGTCCCCGGATCTTGAGGTCGCGCCGGAGGAGATGGCCGGGGTCGTTAAATGGCTCCGGGGCAAGAATACCGCCCCGGGGCCGGACGGTATCCCCGGCCGGGTCTGGTTGCTCGCCGCGAGCGTCCTGGGGGAGAGGCTGAGGAGCCTCTACTCTGGGCTCCTGAGGTCGGGGACGTTCCCCGACCTATGGAGAGAAAGTCGGATGGTCCTCTTGAGGAAGGATGGGAGGCCAGGGGATTCTCCCTCCGCCTACCGGCCCATTTGTCTCCTGGATGAGGCGGGCAAGATCTTCGAGAAGATCATTGTTGCCCGCCTCTCCGGGCACCTGTCCCGCGACGGCCCAGATCTGGCGGACTGCCAGTTTGGCTTCCGGGAGGGGCGATCGACGGTCGACGCTATCGACCGTCTCAAGTCCCTCTCGGACAATGCCGTGGCAAGGGGCGGGGTGTGCTTGGCGGTGTCCATTGACATCGTCAATGCGTTCAACACCCTGCCCTGGTCCGCCATTAGGGGGGCCCTCGTTGATCACCAGGTGCCGCACTATCTGAGGCGGGTGATCGGGGCCTACCTGCGGGACAGGTGGATCGAATACCCGGGCCGGTACGGGATGATACGGAGGGTAGTGGACCGCGGGGTCCCGCAGGGGTCCGTTTTAGGACCGCTCCTGTGGGACCTGGGTTACAACGCGGTCCTGGAAAAGGCCTCCCTGCCCGACGGTGCCACCCTCGTCTGCTACGCGGACGACACGTTGGTGGTTGCCGTCGGGAGTACCTTCGAGAGGACCATCCGACGAGCAGAGGTTGCAGTGGCAGCCGTCGTCGCGAGGATCCGCGATCTGGGGCTGAAAATAGCCCCGGAGAAGGCCGAGGCTGTCTGGTTTCACGGACGGCCTCGGTCTCGGCCACCGGCCAGATCGTGGATCCGGGTTGGAGAAGCCTGCGTCGAGGTGAAGTCCGAGTTGAAATATCTCGGACTGATCCTCGACAGCCGCTGGAGCTTCGGTGCGCATCTCGACCGTCTCGTCCCCCGAGTCGAAAAGGCGGCGGCCTCTTTGGGCCGCCTGCTGCCCAACCTCGGGGGACCGGGAGATTTGGTGCGCCGCCTATACCTGGGCGTGGTGCGGTCTATGGCCTTATACGGTGCCCCAATCTGGGCGCCGTACGTGATGACCAGCCGACGCAACACGCTGTTGTTGCGCCGGCTGCAGAGGCGGATGGCCATCCGCCTCATAAGAGGTTACCGCACCGCGTCTACCGTGGCGGCGCTTGCTCTGGCGGGAGAACTTCCCTTCGAGCTTCAGGCGGCGGTGCGCGCCTATGTTTATGGGCGCACAAGCATCGCCAGCCGTGCTCGAGGGGCCCCGCCGGAGCGAGAGACGGTCGGGGGCTTCGAGCTCCAGGCCCGGAGACTAGCGCTCGCCAGATGGCGTGCCGAGCTTTGCTCCCACGCCGGCGAGCGCGTCCCCGGGGCTCTCCTGCCGCACTTCACCTCGTGGCGGGAGAGACGGCATGGCAGGCTCTCCTACCGAGCGACGCAGGTGTTCACCGGGCATGGCTGCTTCGGTGTCTACCTGTGTCGCATCGGGCGGGAAGCGACGACGGTGTGCCACCATTGTGGCGCGGAGGAAGACTCGGCGCAGCACACGCTGGAGGAATGTCCCGCCTTTTCAGCGCTGCGCCGAGTCCTAAAACGAGAAGTCGGCCACGACCTCGCACTCTCCAGCCTAGTTGGGGCCATGCTGGAGGGCCCGGGGAAGTGGGCGGCAGCAATCTCTTTCTGCGAGGAGGTTATGTCGCGGAAGGAGGCTGCCGAGCGGGATCGGGAGCTTACAGATCCCGTCCGACGTGCCCGGGGACGGCGTGCGCGCCCACGCCGAGAAACCCCGGGCAGCTGAGAGTAGGCGGGCGGCGGGTGTACCAGTACATGCTGGTTTCATTGCCCGCCGCCCGCCAACAGAGGAGGACCTCCCCTGTTGTGAGTGGGGGATGGCGAGTCGCCTGAAGGAGGCGAGGGCTAATTGTGATCCTCCTCCAACATACTCGTCGTCCCCCTGGCGGCCGCTGTGATCAGGGCGGGGGCCCTGGTCACCTATCGCGCGGTCGCCGTGTCGGGGCGGTGCGGGGTGCGACCCCTCGCGCCGCCGAATTTAAATGGATTTAAGGGGGGAGGATTTATCTCCCCCCGGGACGCGGCCGGCCATCGTTACCATCTTGATGGCCGGCCAGGCGAGGGGGAGCCGCGGTAGTGTTCTTCAAGAGTTCCCGTGGCTCCCCCGTTGAATCGCCAGCGATCGGTCCTGCGTCCTCAGGTCGCCGTGGAGGTTTTAGTGGGTCAATCCCCACACTACCCTCGTCCCGCTCCCCCGGGCTGGGCGGGGGTGTCTGGCGAGCAGATTTCCTCCACGTAAAATAAAAAAAAAAAAAAAGGTTATGTCAAGGTTATGTCAAGGTTATGTCAAGGTTATGTCAAGGTTATGTCAAGGTTATGTCAAGGTTATGTCAAGGTTATGTCAAGGTTATGTCAAGGTTATGTCAAGGTTATGTCAAGGTTATGTCAAGGTTATGTCAAGGTTATGTCAAGGTTATGTCAAGGTTATGTCAAGGTTATGTCAAGGTTATGTCAAGGTTATGTCAAGGTTATGTCAAGGTTATGTCAAGGTTATGTCAAGGTTATGTCAAGGTTATGTCAAGGTTATGTCAAGGTTATGTCAAGGTTATGTCAAGGTTATGTCAAGGTTATGTCAAGGTTATGTCAAGGTTATGTCAAGGTTATGTCAAGGTTATGTCAAGGTTATGTCAAGGTTATGTCAAGGTTATGTCAAGGTTATGTCAAGGTTATGTCAAGGTTATGTCAAGGTTATGTCAAGGTTATGTCAAGGTTATGTCAAGGTTATGTCAAGGTTATGTCAAGGTTATGTCAAGGTTATGTCAAGGTTATGTCAAGGTTATGTCAAGGTTATGTCAAGGTTATGTCAAGGTTATGTCAAGGTTATGTCAAGGTTATGTCAAGGTTATGTCAAGGTTATGTCAAGGTTATGTCAAGGTTATGTCAAGGTTATGTCAAGGTTATGTCAAGGTTATGTCAAGGTTATGTCAAGGTTATGTCAAGGTTATGTCAAGGTTATGTCAAGGTTATGTCAAGGTTATGTCAAGGTTATGTCAAGGTTATGTCAAGGTTATGTCAAGGTTATGTCAAGGTTATGTCAAGGTTATGTCAAGGTTATGTCAAGGTTATGTCAAGGTTATGTCAAGGTTATGTCAAGGTTATGTCAAGGTTATGTCAAGGTTATGTCAAGGTTATGTCAAGGTTATGTCAAGGTTATGTCAAGGTTATGTCAAGGTTATGTCAAGGTTATGTCAAGGTTATGTCAAGGTTATGTCAAGGTTATGTCAAGGTTATGTCAAGGTTATGTCAAGGTTATGTCAAGGTTATGTCAAGGTTATGTCAAGGTTATGTCAAGGTTATGTCAAGGTTATGTCAAGGTTATGTCAAGGTTATGTCAAGGTTATGTCAAGGTTATGTCAAGGTTATGTCAAGGTTATGTCAAGGTTATGTCAAGGTTATGTCAAGGTTATGTCAAGGTTATGTCAAGGTTATGTCAAGGTTATGTCAAGGTTATGTCAAGGTTATGTCAAGGTTATGTCAAGGTTATGTCAAGGTTATGTCAAGGTTATGTCAAGGTTATGTCAAGGTTATGTCAAGGTTATGTCAAGGTTATGTCAAGGTTATGTCAAGGTTATGTCAAGGTTATGTCAAGGTTATGTCAAGGTTATGTCAAGGTTATGTCAAGGTTATGTCAAGGTTATGTCAAGGTTATGTCAAGGTTATGTCAAGGTTATGTCAAGGTTATGTCAAGGTTATGTCAAGGTTATGTCAAGGTTATGTCAAGGTTATGTCAAGGTTATGTCAAGGTTATGTCAAGGTTATGTCAAGGTTATGTCAAGGTTATGTCAAGGTTATGTCAAGGTTATGTCAAGGTTATGTCAAGGTTATGTCAAGGTTATGTCAAGGTTATGTCAAGGTTATGTCAAGGTTATGTCAAGGTTATGTCAAGGTTATGTCAAGGTTATGTCAAGGTTATGTCAAGGTTATGTCAAGGTTATGTCAAGGTTATGTCAAGGTTATGTCAAGGTTATGTCAAGGTTATGTCAAGGTTATGTCAAGGTTATGTCAAGGTTATGTCAAGGTTATGTCAAGGTTATGTCAAGGTTATGTCAAGGTTATGTCAAGGTTATGTCAAGGTTATGTCAAGGTTATGTCAAGGTTATGTCAAGGTTATGTCAAGGTTATGTCAAGGTTATGTCAAGGTTATGTCAAGGTTATGTCAAGGTTATGTCAAGGTTATGTCAAGGTTATGTCAAGGTTATGTCAAGGTTATGTCAAGGTTATGTCAAGGTTATGTCAAGGTTATGTCAAGGTTATGTCAAGGTTATGTCAAGGTTATGTCAAGGTTATGTCAAGGTTATGTCAAGGTTATGTCAAGGTTATGTCAAGGTTATGTCAAGGTTATGTCAAGGTTATGTCAAGGTTATGTCAAGGTTATGTCAAGGTTATGTCAAGGTTATGTCAAGGTTATGTCAAGGTTATGTCAAGGTTATGTCAAGGTTATGTCAAGGTTATGTCAAGGTTATGTCAAGGTTATGTCAAGGTTATGTCAAGGTTATGTCAAGGTTATGTCAAGGTTATGTCAAGGTTATGTCAAGGTTATGTCAAGGTTATGTCAAGGTTATGTCAAGGTTATGTCAAGGTTATGTCAAGGTTATGTCAAGGTTATGTCAAGGTTATGTCAAGGTTATGTCAAGGTTATGTCAAGGTTATGTCAAGGTTATGTCAAGGTTATGTCAAGGTTATGTCAAGGTTATGTCAAGGTTATGTCAAGGTTATGTCAAGGTTATGTCAAGGTTATGTCAAGGTTATGTCAAGGTTATGTCAAGGTTATGTCAAGGTTATGTCAAGGTTATGTCAAGGTTATGTCAAGGTTATGTGGTTATGTCAAGGTTATGTCAAGGTTATGTCAAGGTTATGTCAAGGTTATGTCAAGGTTATGTCAAGGTTATGTCAAGGTTATGTAAGGTTATGTCAAGGTTATGTCAAGGTTATGTCAAGGTTATGTCAAGGTTATGTCAAGGTTATGTCAAGGTTATGTCAAGGTTATGTCAAGGTTATGTCAAGGTTATGTCAAGGTTATGTCAAGGTTATGTCAAGGTTATGTCAAGGTTATGTCAAGGTTATGTCAAGGTTATGTCAAGGTTATGTCAAGGTTATGTCAAGGTTATGTCAAGGTTATGTCAAGGTTATGTCAAGGTTATGTCAAGGTTATGTCAAGGTTATGTCAAGGTTATGTCAAGGTTATGTCAAGGTTATGTCAAGGTTATGTCAAGGTTATGTCAAGGTTATGTCAAGGTTATGTCAAGGTTATGTCAAGGTTATGTCAAGGTTATGTCAAGGTTATGTCAAGGTTATGTCAAGGTTATGTCAAGGTTATGTCAAGGTTATGTCAAGGTTATGTCAAGGTTATGTCAAGGTTATGTCAAGGTTATGTCAAGGTTATGTCAAGGTTATGTCAAGGTTATGTCAAGGTTATGTCAAGGTTATGTCAAGGTTATGTCAAGGTTATGTCAAGGTTATGTCAAGGTTATGTCAAGGTTATGTCAAGGTTATGTCAAGGTTATGTCAAGGTTATGTCAAGGTTATGTCAAGGTTATGTCAAGGTTATGTCAAGGTTATGTCAAGGTTATGTCAAGGTTATGTCAAGGTTATGTCAAGGTTATGTCAAGGTTATGTCAAGGTTATGTCAAGGTTATGTCAAGGTTATGTCAAGGTTATGTCAAGGTTATGTCAAGGTTATGTCAAGGTTATGTCAAGGTTATGTCAAGGTTATGTCAAGGTTATGTCAAGGTTATGTCAAGGTTATGTCAAGGTTATGTCAAGGTTATGTCAAGGTTATGTCAAGGTTATGTCAAGGTTATGTCAAGGTTATGTCAAGGTTATGTCAAGGTTATGTCAAGGTTATGTCAAGGTTATGTCAAGGTTATGTCAAGGTTATGTCAAGGTTATGTCAAGGTTATGTCAAGGTTATGTCAAGGTTATGTCAAGGTTATGTCAAGGTTATGTCAAGGTTATGTCAAGGTTATGTCAAGGTTATGTCAAGGTTATGTCAAGGTTATGTCAAGGTTATGTCAAGGTTATGTCAAGGTTATGTCAAGGTTATGTCAAGGTTATGTCAAGGTTATGTCAAGGTTATGTCAAGGTTATGTCAAGGTTATGTCAAGGTTATGTCAAGGTTATGTCAAGGTTATGTCAAGGTTATGTCAAGGTTATGTCAAGGTTATGTCAAGGTTATGTCAAGGTTATGTCAAGGTTATGTCAAGGTTATGTCAAGGTTATGTCAAGGTTATGTCAAGGTTATGTCAAGGTTATGTCAAGGTTATGTCAAGGTTATGTCAAGGTTATGTCAAGGTTATGTCAAGGTTATGTCAAGGTTATGTCAAGGTTATGTCAAGGTTATGTCAAGGTTATGTCAAGGTTATGTCAAGGTTATGTCAAGGTTATGTCAAGGTTATGTCAAGGTTATGTCAAGGTTATGTCAAGGTTATGTCAAGGTTATGTCAAGGTTATGTCAAGGTTATGTCAAGGTTATGTCAAGGTTATGTCAAGGTTATGTCAAGGTTATGTCAAGGTTATGTCAAGGTTATGTCAAGGTTATGTCAAGGTTATGTCAAGGTTATGTCAAGGTTATGTCAAGGTTATGTCAAGGTTATGTCAAGGTTATGTCAAGGTTATGTCAAGGTTATGTCAAGGTTATGTCAAGGTTATGTCAAGGTTATGTCAAGGTTATGTCAAGGTTATGTCAAGGTTATGTCAAGGTTATGTCAAGGTTATGTCAAGGTTATGTCAAGGTTATGTCAAGGTTATGTCAAGGTTATGTCAAGGTTATGTCAAGGTTATGTCAAGGTTATGTCAAGGTTATGTCAAGGTTATGTCAAGGTTATGTCAAGGTTATGTCAAGGTTATGTCAAGGTTATGTCAAGGTTATGTCAAGGTTATGTCAAGGTTATGTCAAGGTTATGTCAAGGTTATGTCAAGGTTATGTCAAGGTTATGTCAAGGTTATGTCAAGGTTATGTCAAGGTTATGTCAAGGTTATGTCAAGGTTATGTCAAGGTTATGTCAAGGTTATGTCAAGGTTATGTCAAGGTTATGTCAAGGTTATGTCAAGGTTATGTCAAGGTTATGTCAAGGTTATGTCAAGGTTATGTCAAGGTTATGTCAAGGTTATGTCAAGGTTATGTCAAGGTTATGTCAAGGTTATGTCAAGGTTATGTCAAGGTTATGTCAAGGTTATGTCAAGGTTATGTCAAGGTTATGTCAAGGTTATGTCAAGGTTATGTCAAGGTTATGTCAAGGTTATGTCAAGGTTATGTCAAGGTTATGTCAAGGTTATGTCAAGGTTATGTCAAGGTTATGTCAAGGTTATGTCAAGGTTATGTCAAGGTTATGTCAAGGTTATGTCAAGGTTATGTCAAGGTTATGTCAAGGTTATGTCAAGGTTATGTCAAGGTTATGTCAAGGTTATGTCAAGGTTATGTCAAGGTTATGTCAAGGTTATGTCAAGGTTATGTCAAGGTTATGTCAAGGTTATGTCAAGGTTATGTCAAGGTTATGTCAAGGTTATGTCAAGGTTATGTCAAGGTTATGTCAAGGTTATGTCAAGGTTATGTCAAGGTTATGTCAAGGTTATGTCAAGGTTATGTCAAGGTTATGTCAAGGTTATGTCAAGGTTATGTCAAGGTTATGTCAAGGTTATGTCAAGGTTATGTCAAGGTTATGTCAAGGTTATGTCAAGGTTATGTCAAGGTTATGTCAAGGTTATGTCAAGGTATGTCAAGGTATGTCAAGGTTATGTCAAGGTTATGTCAAGGTTATGTCAAGGTTTTGTCAAGGTTATGTCAAGGTTATGTCAAGGTTATGTCAAGGTTATGTCAAGGTTATGTCAAGGTTATGTCAAGGTTATGTCAAGGTTATGTCAAGGTTATGTCAAGGTTATGTCAAGGTTATGTCAAGGTTATGTCAAGGTTATGTCAAGTTTATGTCAAGGTTATGTCAAGGTTATGTCAAGGTTATGTCAAGGTTATGTCAAGGTTATGTCAAGGTTATGTCAAGGTTATGTCAAGGTTATGTCAAGGTTATGTCAAGGTTATGTCAAGGTTATGTCAAGGTTATGTCAAGGTTATGTCAAGGTTATGTCAAGGTTATGTCAAGGTTATGTCAAGGTTATGTCAAGGTATGTCAAGGTTATGTCAAGGTTATGTCAAGGTTATGTCAAGGTTATGTCAAGGTTATGTCAAGGTTATGTCAAGGTTATGTCAAGGTTATGTCAAGGTTATGTCAAGGTTATGTCAAGGTTATGTCAAGGTTATGTCAAGGTTATGTCAAGGTTATGTCAAGGTTATGTCAAGGTTATGTCAAGGTTATGTCAAGGTTATGTCAAGGTTATGTCAAGGTTATGTCAAGGTTATGTCAAGGTTATGTCAAGGTTATGTCAAGGTTATGTCAAGGTTATGTCAAGGTTATGTCAAGGTTATGTCAAGGTTATGTCAAGGTTATGTCAAGGTTATGTCAAGGTTATGTCAAGGTTATGTCAAGGTTATGTCAAGGTTATGTCAAGGTTATGGTCAAGGTTATGTCAAGGTTATGTCAAGGTTATGTCAAGGTTTTGTCAAGGTTTTGTCAAGGTTATGTCAAGGTTTATGTCAAGGTTATGTCAAGGTTATGTCAAGGTTATGTCAAGGTTATGTCAAGGTTATGTCAAGGTTATGTCAAGGTTATGTCAAGGTTATGTCAAGGTTATGTCAAGGTTATGTCAAGGTTATGTCAAGGTTATGTCAAGGTTATGTCAAGGTTATGTCAAGGTTATGTCAAGGTTATGTCAAGGTTATGTCAAGGTTATGTCAAGGTTATGTCAAGGTTATGTCAAGGTTATGTCAAGGTTATGTCAAGGTTATGTCAAGGTTATGTCAAGGTTATGTCAAGGTTATGTCAAGGTTATGTCAAGTTATGTCAAGGTTATGTCAAGGTTATGTCAAGGTTATGTCAAGGTTATGTCAAGGTTATGTCAAGGTTATGTCAAGGTTCATGTTCAAGGTTATGTCAAGGTTATGTCAAGGTTATGTCAAGGTTATGTCAAGTTATGTCAAGGTTATGTCAAGGTTATGTCAAGGTTATGTCAAGGTTATGTCAAGGTTATGTCAAGGTTATGTCAAGGTTATGTCAAGGTTATGTCAAGGTCTCAAGGTGGACCTGGCAGAAATTGGCATCGCCTCGCTGAGGCCGCGAAGGGCGGTGACTGGGGGTTAATTTTGGAAGTCCCTGGCACCGATGGGGCCGCCAAGGCCACCGTCCTCGCCACAAAAGTGGCGGAAGCGCTGGCAGGCACCGGCGTAAAGGTCGCGCGTCCGGTCAAAAAAAGCTGACCTTAGGGTGCGCGGCCTGGTCGATTCGACCACGCCGGCGGAGGTCGCTGCGGCTGTTGCCCGCGTGGGCGGGTGTCAGCGAGGGGGGACATCAATACCGGCGAAATCCGGTCTTCCCCCTCGGGATTGGGCACCCTCTGGGTCCGATGTCCTGCCGCGGCCGCTCGCAGGGTTGCTGTCGCGGGCCGGATAACCGTCGGCTGGACCCATGCAGCCGTGGAGGCCTGAGTGCCCGGCCTCTGCAGTGTTACCGTTGCCTTGATGTTGGCCACACCAGTCAGCGGTGCACTTCTGCCGAGGATAGGTCCGACTGCTGCTATAGATGCGGCAGTCGGGACCATAAGGTGGCAGCCTGTACGGCCACGCCCAATTGTCCGCTTTGTGCGGGCGCGGGCAGGCCTTCTGGTCACTCGCCTCGGCGGCCGGGCGTGTCCTGTCAGTGCGAGGCGAGGCAAGGTAGGCGGCCAAAGGTCGTCTGCCAGATTCAATAAAAAAGGGAAGGAAACCACGATGGCCAGAGGCAGCGACCACCGTGGCCAGCAACGAAAAGGCGGCACCGCCTGATGCTACCGCCGCACCCGCGGGGGCGAATGGGGCCACTAAAGTCCCTGACGCCACCGCATCCGCGGCCGTGACGGCGATGGACACGGCTGTGTAATGGGGCCCCCGGGCCCGATAATACAAGTTAACCTCAACTGCTCGGCCAGAGCGCAGGATCTCCTGTTTCAATGCCTGGCCGAGCGGGGTGCCGGGTTGGCAGTCGTGGCGGAGCCGCACAGGGTCCCCAAACATCCACACTGGATGGGGGACTCGATTGGCTCCGCCGCGATTATTTGGGCTGGGAGGCCGGGGTCCCCGCCGTGCTCGCTTATCGAGCGCGGCCTGGGATACGTGGCCGTTGATTGGGACGGCACCGCGGTTGTGGCGATATACGCACCTCCAAGGTGGTCCCTCGAAGAGTTTGAGCAGTATCTGCACGGGGTAGGGAGATGCGTCTCCCGCTGCCATCCCCGTCCGGTGCTGGTCCTGGGGGACTTCAATGCCAAGGGCCACGGCTTGGGGTTCCCCCGGGGACTGACTCGAGGGGTCGGGAGGTGCTGGATTGGGCGGCGGGACTGGAGCTCCGTCTCCTGAACACGGCTCGGTCCATACGTGCGTGCGGCAAAACGGGGGATCCATCGTTGACCTTTCGTGGGCTACGCCCCCGGCCGCGCGCCGTATTACGGGGGTGGAGGGTGGCGGAAGGGGTCGAGACGTTGTCTGACCACAAATACATAGTTCTCGGCCTCTCCGCCGCCCCACCATCGACAACCCCGTCGTCGCCCCCGCTGATGAAGGATCGCCTCAACCGCGGTGGGCGCTGAAGCGCCTCGACCAGGACGCTCTGATGGCGGCAGCCCACGTCGTGGCCTGGCCAGCAACACCGGCCGGGCCAGTCGACGGGAATGGGGAGGCCCGTTGGTTCCGGGGCGCAATGACGTCGGTTTGCGACGTCGCCATGCCCCGGCCAGGGTCTTCCCGAGGAAGGCTGTGTACTGGTGGTCGCGTGCGATAGCTGAATTACGCACCGAGTGCGTCCGCGCGCGACGCCAGTACGCTCGCGCCCGTCGACGACGACGTACGGACGACGTGCTGGCTGCCCAGCTGTACGGGCGATATCGGGAGAAGGTGGTCGCCCTGCAGCTGGCCATCAGGCGAGCGAGGGACCAGGCCTGGCGCGATCTCCTCGGCTCTCTAAACCGAGATCCGTGGGGGCGCCCATACAAGATGGCATTGGGACGATTGCGTCCCTGGGCGCCCCCCGTGACGGAGAGCCTGGATCCGGGGCTGCTCGGGCGGGTCGTGGACGCTTTATTCCCCGTTAGCGAGGGGCCGTCCCGGCCCGTCCCTGAGCCAGAGGAACATGAGTGGTCCCCGGATCTTGAGGTCGCGCCGGAGGAGATGGCCGGGGTCGTCAAATGGCTCCGGGGCAAGAATACCGCCCCGGGGCCGGACGGTATCCCCGGCCGGGTCTGGTTGCTCGCCACGAGCGTCCTGGGGGAGAGGCTGAGGAGCCTCTACTCTGGGCTCCTGAGGTCGGGGACGTTCCCCGACCTATGGAGAGAAAGTCGGATGGTCCTCTTGAGGAAGGATGGGAGGCCGGGGGATTCTCCCTCCGCGTACCGGCCCATTTGTCTCCTGGATGAGGCGGGCAAGATCTTCGAGAAGATCATTGTTGCCCGCCTCTCCAGGCACCTGTCCCGCGACGGCCCAGATCTGGCGGACTGCCAGTTTGGCTTCCGGGAGGGGCGATCGACGGTCGACGCTATCGTCCGTCTCAAGTCCCTCTCGGACAATGCCGTGGCAAGGGGCGGGGTGTGCTTGGCGGTGTCCATTGACATCGTCAATGCGTTCAACACCCTGCCCTGGTCCGCCATTAGGGGGGCCCTCGTCGGTCACCAGGTGCCTCCCTATCTGAGGCGGGTGATCGGGGCCTACCTGCGGGACAGGTGGGTCGAATACCCGGGCCGGTACGGGATGATACGGAGGGAAGTGGACCGCGGGGTCCCGCAGGGGTCTGTTTTGGGACCGCTCCTGTGGGACCTGGGTTACAACGCGGTCCTGGAAAGGGCCTCCCTGCCCGACGGTGCCACCCTCGTCTGCTACGCGGACGACACGTTGGTGGTCGCCGTCGGAAGTACCTTCGAGAGGACCATCCGACGAGCAGAGGTTGCGGTGGCAGCCGTCGTCGCGAGGATCCGCGATCTGGGGCTGAAAATAGCCCCGGAGAAGGCCGAGGCTGTCTGGTTCCACGGACGGCCTCGGTCTCGGCCACCGGCCAGATCGTGGATCCGGGTTGGAGAAGCCTGCGTCGAGGTGAAGTCCCAGTTGAAATATCTCGGACTGATCCTCGACAGCCGCTGGAGCTTCGGTGCGCATCTCGACCGTCTCGTCCCCCGAGTCGAAAAGGCGGCGGCCTCTTTGGGCCGCCTGCTGCCCAACCTCGGGGGACCGGGAGATTTGGTGCGCCGCCTATACCTGGGCGTGGTGCGGTCTATGGCCTTATACGGTGCCCCAATCTGGGCGCCGTACGTGATGACCAGCCGGCGCAACACGCTGTTGTTGCGCCGGCTGCAGAGGCGGATGGCCATCCGCCTCATAAGAGGTTACCGCACCACGTCTACCGTGGCGGCGCTTGCTCTGGCGGGAGAACTTCCCTTCGAGCTTCAGGCGGCGGTGCGCGCCTATGTTTATGGGCGCACAAGCATCGCCAGCCGTGCTCGAGGGGCCCTGCCGGAGCGAGAGACGGTCGAGGGCTTCGAGCTCCAGGCCCGGCGACTAGCGCTCGCCAGATGGCGTGCCGAGCTTTGCTCACACGCCGGCGAGCGCGTCCCCGGGGCTCTCCTGCCGCACTTCACCTCGTGGCGGGAGAGACGGCATGGCAGGCTCTCCTACCGAGCGACGCAGGTGTTCACCGGGCATGGCTGCTTCGGTGTCTACCTGTGTCGCATCGGGCGGGAGGCGACGACGGTGTGCCACCACTGTGGCGCGGAGGAAGACTCGGCGCAGCACACGCTGGAGGAATGTCCCGCCTTTTCAGCGCTGCGCCGAGTCCTAAAACGGGAAGTCGGCCACGACCTCGCACTCTCCAGCCTAGTTGGGGCCATGCTGGAGGGCCCGGGGAAGTGGGCGGCAGCAATCTCTTTCTGCGAGGAGGTTATGTCGCGGAAGGAGGCTGCCGAGCGGGATCGGGAGCTTACAGATCCCGCCCGACGTGCCCGGGGACGGCGTGCGCGCCCGCGCCGAGAAACCCCGGGCAGCTGAGAGTAGGCGGGCGGCGGGTGTACCAGAACATGCTGGTTTCATTGCCCGCCGCCCGCCAACAGAGGAGGACCTCCACTGTTGGGAGTGGGGGATGACGAGTCGTCTGAGGGAGGCGAGTGTTAACTGTGATCCTCCTCCGATATACTCGCCGTCCCCCCGGCGGCCGCTGTGATCAGGGCGGGGGCCCTGGTCACCTATCGCGCGGTCGCCGTGTCGGGGCGGTGCGGGGTGCGACCCCTCGCGCCGCCGAATTTAAATGGATTTTAGGGGGGAGGATTTATTTTATTTCCCCCCGGGACGCGGCCGGCCATCGTTACCATCCTGATGGCCGGCCAGGCGAGGGGGAGCCGCGGTAGTGTTCTTCAAGAGTTCCCGTGGCTCCCCCGTAGAATCGCCAGCGATCGGTCCTGCGTCCTCAGGTCGCCGTGGAGGTTTTAGTGGGTCGATCCCCACACTACCCTCGTCCCGCTCCCCCGGGCGGGGCGGGGGTGTCTGGCGAGCAGATTTCCTCCACGTAAAATAAAAAAAAAAAAAAAAAAAAAAAAGGTTATGTCAAGGTTATGTCAAGGTTATGTCAAGGTTATGTCAAGGTTATGTCAAGGTTATGTCAAGGTTATGTCAAGGTTATGTCAAGGTTATGTCAAGGTTATGTCAAGGTTATGTCAAGGTTATGTCAAGGTTATGTCAAGGTTATGTCAAGGTTATGTCAAGGTTATGTCAAGGTTATGTCAAGGTTATGTCAAGGTTATGTCAAGGTTATGTCAAGGTTATGTCAAGGTTATGTCAAGGTTATGTCAAGGTTATGTCAAGGTTATGTCAAGGTTATGTCAAGGTTATGTCAAGGTTATGTCAAGGTTATGTCAAGGTTATGTCAAGGTTATGTCAAGGTTATGTCAAGGTTATGTCAAGGTTATGTCAAGGTTATGTCAAGGTTATGTCAAGGTTATGTCAAGGTTATGTCAAGGTTATGTCAAGGTTATGTCAAGGTTATGTCAAGGTTATGTCAAGGTTATGTCAAGGTTATGTCAAGGTTATGTCAAGGTTATGTCAAGGTTATGTCAAGGTTATGTCAAGGTTATGTCAAGGTTATGTCAAGGTTATGTCAAGGTTATGTCAAGGTTATGTCAAGGTTATGTCAAGGTTATGTCAAGGTTATGTCAAGGTTATGTCAAGGTTATGTCAAGGTCCCCCCCGAGTCCGCTACCTTGTCGTGGTGGGGGGGCTTCGTGCCCTAATGATCCTCAAGGCTGTGCCGGCGGGGAATTTATTCCCTGGCAGGTTCTACCATGCCGGAGTGGCTTGAGGTGAGGGGCCAACTAAAGTCGGACACATACCGTAAACCTGTGGTCATGTTTTACAGGAACGGGGGTCTTGCCTTAACCGGCCGGGCCGCGAGGATGACAACCTCTCTAAAAAATCCCTAGCCCCAAGCAGTGTTGCGCGGTGATGAGGGTGTAGCTGGAGTAAGCGCCAGCTATGGTTGGTGGGTGCACCAATCTTTAGCGGACAACCCCGGGGTACCTGGCGACCCCCGGGTGTATTAGCCTTCCCCGGGTATGGCGGCTCTGCCCGGGGTGACCTTCTTTCCGACCACACTCGTGGGACCAATTATGGATTCTTTTAAACAAATAACCGGGGAGGGGGGAAACGAGCGTGAGGTGGAGGTGCGCGGTCCTATCGTGCGCCTCAAAAGATGTACAGAGCCGGTGTCGCGGAGGCATTCCGCAACACGCGGCAAAAAGAGGACCGCAGCGGGCCTTGGTGAGTGCGATGAGGGGGAGGAGTCAGATTTCTCTGTCTCCTCCCACCACTCATCGCAGAGTGTCCCGGGCTCGTCGTCAGCGAGGAAAAGAGGACGGCCGCCGACGACCGGAGAATATGTTGGCCTCGCAGAGGCCAAACTTAGGCTGGCCGAGGCTTCGCAGCTGGAGGCCGAGGCAAGGGAGGTGGCGGCGATATTCGACCCGGGAGCCCCTGTGCCGAGACCATCGCGGTCGAGCGTCCCGCTCCCGGACGAGACGGATATCGCGGAAAATTTCCGCAACCGTCCGACGCGGGATGTCGCGGCCGCTATATTGGAGAGCCTGGATGAGGTGGCCAGGATCTCCGGCGTTTCGAAGGGGCTGAAGGGCAACTTGGCCCGCGCCCTGAGGGTGGCCGCCTTAAACGGCAGGGTAGGGGTGTCGGAGCTGGCAGTGAGGTCAGCAACCGACGCCACGCGTGTCCTGGAGGCCGAGAATGCCGTCCTCAGGGGGCAAATGACGGAGCTGCAGGCGGAGGTGGCCCGGCTCCGGCAGGTGGTGGAGGCGAGAACGGCTGCTGCTGCAATGCCTCCGCCGCCACGCCCGGGAGAGGGCTCAGTATCGCCGCCGATCGTCGGCGCCCGGGATTGCCATCGCTCCGGGCAAGAAAAGTCCTCGCCACCACCTGCGGCTGCGCCCGCAGACTTTCTGGCGCAAATAGGCGCCCTGATAGACGCCAAATTGGCGTCATTCAGGAGGGAGCTCGCGCCGCGAACGGACTCGGCCCTGCGATCGGTGGCCCCTGGGCCGTCCGTCCCCACACAGTCTTCGGACAGGGTGGGGCGGAGGGCGAAGAAGAAGAAGAAAGGTGGGAAATCTGGGGCGGCTATAGCGGCCCAGACGGAGCCCGCTCGACCGCGAGCAGAATCGGCGCTACCCTCTGCCGCGCCACCACCCCAGGAGGCGTGGTCCCAGGTGGTTGGCCGGAAGGCCAAAAAGGCGGCTGCCAAGGCCACTGCGGCCGCGAATAAAAAAGGACGGGTGGTCCCGGCGGCCCCCAGGAAGACACGCCTGCCTCCTCGACCGCCACGCACAGCAGCGGTTACCATAACGGTTCCGTCTGGCGTGGACATTACTTACGCGCAGGCGATGGCCACTGCCAGGTCCAAGGTGGACCTGGCAGAAATTGGCATCGCCTCGCTGAGGCCGCGAAGGGCGGTGACTGGGGGGTTAATTTTGGAGGTCCCTGGCACCGATGGGGCCGCCAAGGCCACCGTCCTCGCCACAAAAGTGGCGGAAGCGCTGTCAGGCACCGGCGTAAAGGTCGCGCGTCCGGTCAAAAAAGCTGACCTTAGGGTGCGCGGCCTGGTCGATTCGACCACGCCGGCGGAGGTCGCTGCGGCTGTTGCCCGCGTGGGCGGGTGCAGCGAGGGGGACATCAATACCGGCGAAATCCGGTCTTCCCCCTCGGGATTGGGCACCCTCTGGGTCCGATGTCCTGCCGCGGCCGCTCGCAAGGTTGCTGTCGCGGGCCGGATAACCGTCGGCTGGACCCAGGCAGCCGTGGAGGCCCTGAGTGCCCGGCCTCTGCAGTGTTACCGTTGCCTTGGTGTTGGCCACACCAGTCAGCGGTGCACTTCTGCCGAGGATAGGTCCGAATGCTGCTATAGATGCGGCAGTCGGGACCATAAGGTGGCAGCCTGTACGGCCACGCCCAATTGTCCGCTTTGTGCGGGCGCGGGCAAGCCGTCTGGTCACCGCCTCGGCAGCCGGGCTTGTCCTGCCAGTGCGGGGCGGGGCAGGGGAGGCGGCCAAAGGCCGTCTGCCAGGTATAATAAAAAGGGGAGGGAAACCACAATGGCCAAGGCAGCGACCACCGTGGCCAGCAACGAAAAGGTAGCATCGCCTGATGCTACCGCCGCATCCACGAGGGCGGATGGGGCCACTAAAGTCCCAGACGCCACCGCATCCGCGGCCGTGACGGCGATGGACACGGCTGTGTAATGGGGCCCCCGGGCCCGATAATACAAGTTAACCTCAACTGCTCGGCCAGAGCGCAGGATCTCCTGTTTCAATGCCTGGCCGAGCGGGGTGCCGGGTTGGCAGTTGTGGCGGAGCCGCACAAGGTCCCCAAACATCCACACTGGATGGGGGACTCGATTGGCTCCGCCGCGATTATTTGGGCTGGGAGGCCGGGGTCCCCGCCGTGCTCGGTTATCGAGCGCGGCCTGGGATACGTGGCCGTTGATTGGGACGGCACCGCGGTTGTGGCGATATACGCACCTCCAAGGTGGTCCCTCGAAGAGTTTGAGCAGTATCTGGACGGGGTAGGGAGATGCGTCTCCCGCTGCCATCCCCGTCCGGTGCTGGTCCTGGGGGACTTCAATGCCAAGGCCACGGCTTGGGGTTCCCCCGGGACTGACTCGAGGGGCCGGGAGGTGCTGGATTGGGCGGCGGGACTGGAGCTCCGTCTCCTGAATACGGGCTCGGTCCATACGTGCGTGCGGCATAACGGGGGGTCCATCGTTGACCTTTCGTGGGCAACGCCCCCGGCCGCGCGCCGTATCACGGGGTGGAGGGTGGCGGAAGGGGTCGAGACGTTGTCTGACCACAGATACATAGTTCTCGACCTCTCCGCCGCCCCACCATCGACACCCCGTCGTCGCCCCGCCGATGAAGGTTCGCCTCAGCCGCGGTGGGCGCTGAAGCGCCTCGACCAGGACGCTCTGATGGCGGCAGCCCACGTCGTGGCCTGGCCAGCAACACCAGCCGGGCCAGTCGACGGGAATGGGGAGGCCCATTGGTTCCGGAGCGCAATGACGTCGATTTGCGACGTCGCCATGCCACGGGCCAGGGTCTTCCCGAGGAAGGCGGTGTACTGGTGGTCGCGCGCGATAGCGGAATTACGCACCGAGTGCGTCCGCGCGCGACGCCAGTACGCTCGCGCCCGTCGACGACGACGAACGGACGACGTGCTGGCTGCCCAGCTGTACGGGCTATATCGGGAGAAGGTGGTCGCCCTGCAGCTGGCCATCAGGCGGGCAAAGGACCAGGCCTGGCGCGATCTCCTCGGCTCTCTGAACCGAGATCCGTGGGGGCGCCCATACAAGATGGCATTGGGACGATTGCGTCCCTGGGCGCCCCCCGTGACGGAGATCCTGGATCCGGGGCTGCTCGGGCGGGTCGTGGACGCTTTATTCCCCGTTAGCGGTGAGGCGTCCCGGCCCGTCCCTGAGCCAGAGGAACATGAGTGGTCCCCGGATCTTGAGGTCGCGCCGGAGGAGATGGCCGGGGTCGTCAAATGGCTCCGGGGCAAGAATACCGCCCCGGGGCCGGACGGTATCCCCGGCCGGGTCTGGCTGCTCGCCGCGAGCGTCCTGGGCGAGAGGCTGAGGAGCCTCTACTCTGGGCTCCTGAGGTCGGGGACGTTCCCCGACCTATGGAGAGAAAGTCGGATGGTCCTCTTGAGGAAGGATGGGAGGCCGGGGGATTCTCCCTCCGCGTACCGGCCCATTTGTCTCCTGGATGAGGCGGGCAAGATCTTCGAGAAGATCATTGTTGCCCGCCTCTCCAGACACCTGTCCCGCGACGGCCCAGATCTGGCGGACTGCCAGTTTGGCTTCCGGGAGGGGCGATCGACGGTCGACGCAATCGACCGCCTCAAGTCCCTCTCGGACAATGCCGTGGCAAGGGGCGGGGTGTGCTTGGCGGTGTCCATTGACATCGTCAATGCGTTCAACACCCTGCCCTGGTCCGCCATTAGGGAGGCCCTCGTCGATCACCAGGTGCCTCCCTATCTGAGGCGGGTGATCGGGGCCTACCTGCGGGACAGGTGGGTTGAATACCCGGGCCGGTGCAGGATGATACGGAGGGAAGTGGACCGCGGGGTCCCGCAGGGGTCCGTTTTAGGACCGCTCCTGTGGGACCTGGGTTACAACGCGGTCCTGGAAAAGGCCTCCCTGCCCGACGGTGCCACCCTCGTCTGCTACGCGGACGACACGTTGGTGGTCGCCGTCGGGAGTACCTTCGAGAGGGCTATCCGACGAGCAGAGGTTGCGGTGGCAGCCGTCGTCGCGAGGATCCGCGATCTGGGGCTGAAAATAGCCCCGGAGAAGGCCGAGGCTGTCTGGTTTCACGGACGGCCTCGGTCTCGGCCACCGGCCAGATCGTGGATCCGGGTTGGAGAAGCCTGCGTAGAGGTGAAGTCCGAGTTGAAATATCTCGGACTGATCCTCGACAGCCGCTGGAGCTTCGATGCGCATCTCGACCGTCTCGTCCCCCGAGTCGAAAAGGCGGCGGCCTCTTTGGGCCGCCTGCTGCCCAACCTCGGGGGACCGGGAGATTTGGTGCGCCGCCTATACCTGGGCGTGGTGCGGTCTATGGCCTTATACGGTGCCCCAATATGGGCGCCGTACGTGATGACCAGCCGGCGCAACACGCTGTTGTTGCGCCGGCTGCAGAGGCGGATGGCCATCCGCCTCATAAGAGGTTACCGCACCACGTCTACCGTGGCGGCGCTTGCTCTGGCGGGAGAACTTCCCTTCGAGCTTCAGGCAGCGGTGCGCGCCTATGTTTATGGGCGCACAAGCATCGCCAGCCGTGCTCGAGGGGCCCCGCCGGAGCGAGAGACGGTCGAGGGCTTCGAGCTCCAGGCCCGGCGACTAGCGCTCGCCAGATGGCGTGCCGAGCTTTGCTCCCACGCCGGCGAGCGTGTCCCCGGGGCTCTCCTGCCGCACTTCACCTCGTGGCGGGAGAGACGGCATGGCAGGCTCTCCTACCGAGCGACGCAGGTGTTCACCGGGCATGGCTGCTTCGGTGTCTACCTGTGTCGCATCGGGCGGGAAGCGACGACGGTGTGCCACCATTGTGGCGCGGAGGAAGACTCGGCGCAGCACACGCTGGAGGAATGTCCCGCCTTTTCAGCGCTGCGCCGAGTCCTAAAACGAGAAGTCGGCCACGACCTCGCACTCTCCAGCCTAGTTGGGGCCATGCTGGAGGGCCCGGGGAAGTGGGCGGCAGCAATCTCTTTCTGCGAGGAGGTTATGTCGCGGAAGGAGGCTGCCGAGCGGGATCGGGAGCTTACAGATCCCGCCCGACGTGCCCGGGGACGGCGTGCGCGCCCACGCCGAGAAACCCCGGGCAGCTGAGAGTAGGCGGGCGGCGGGTGTACCAGAATACGCTGGTTTCATTGCCCGCCGCCCGCCAACAGAGGAGGACCTCCACTGTTGGGAGTGGGGGATGACGAGTCGTCTGAGGGAGGCGAGTGTTAACTGTGATCCTCCTCCAATATACTCGTCGTCCCCCCGGCGGCCGCTGTGATCAGGGCGGGGGCCCTGGTCACCTATCGCGCGGTCGCCGTGTCGGGGCGGTGCGGGTTGCGACCCCTCGCGCCGCCGAATTTAAATGGATTTTAGGGGGGAGGATTTATCTCCCCCCGGGACGCGGCCGGCCATCGTTACCACCTTGATGGCCGGCCAGGCGAGGGGGAGCCGCGGTAGTGTTCTTCAAGAGTTCCCGTGGCTCCCCCGTTGAATCGCCAGCGATCGGTCCTGCGTCCTCAGGTCGCCGTGGAGGTTTTAGTGGGTCAAACCCCACACTACCCTCGTCCCGCTCCCCCGGGCGGGGCGGGGGTGTCTGGCGAGCAGATTTCCTCCACGTAAAATAAAAAAAAAAAAAAAAAAAAAAAAAAAAAAAAAAAAAAAAAAAAAAAAAAGGTTATGTCAAGGTTATGTCAAGGTTATGTCAAGGTTATGTCAAGGTTATGTCAAGGTTATGTCAAGGTTATGTCAAGGTTATGTCAAGGTTCGCCGCCCGGGACTGCCAACGCTCCGGGCAAGAAAAGTCCCCGCTCCCACATGCGACTGCGCCAGCAGATTTTCTGGCGCAGATAAGCGCCCTGATAGACGCCAAATTGGCGTCATTCAGGAGGGAGCTCGCGCCGCGAACGGACTCGGCCCTACGATCGGTGGCCCCTGGGCCGTCCGTCCCCTCACAGTCTTCGGACAGGGTGGGCCGGAGGGCGAAGAAGAAAAAGAAAGGTGAGAAAGCTGGGGCGGCTAAAGCGGCCCAGACGAAGCCCGCTCGACCGCGAGCAGAATTGGCCCCACCCTCCGCCGCGCCTCCACCTCAGGAGGCGTGGTCCCAGGTGGTTGGACGGAAGGCCAAAAAGGCGGCTGCCAAGGCCACTGCGGCCGCGAATAAAAAAGGACGGGTGGTCCCGGCGGCCCCCAGGAAGACACCCCTGCCTCCTCGACCGCCACGCACAGCAGCGGTTACCATAACGGTTCCGTCTGGCGTAGACATTACTTACGCGCAGGCGATGGCCACTGCCAGGTCCAAGGTGGACCTGGCAGAAATTGGCATCGCCTCGCTGAGGCCGCGAAGGGCGGTGACTGGGGGGTTAATTTTGGAGGTCCCTGGCACCGATGGGGCCGCCAAGGCCACCGTCCTCGCCACAAAAGTGGCAGAAGCGCTGGAAGGCACCGGCGTAAAGGTCGCGCGTCCGGTCAAAAAAGCTGACCTTAGGGTGCGCGGCCTGGTCGATTCGACCACGCCGGCGGAGGTCGCTGCGGCTGTTGCCCGCGTGGGCGGGTGCAGCGAGGGGGACATCAATACCGGCGAAATTCGGTCTTCCCCCTCGGGATTGGGCACCCTCTGGCTCCGATGTCCTGCCGCGGCCGCTCGCAGGGTCGCTGTCGCCGGCCGCATAACCGTCGGCTGGACCCAGGCAGCCGTGGAGGCCCTGAGTGCCCGGCCTCTGCAGTGTTACCGTTGCCTTGGTGTTGGCCACACCAGTCAGCGGTGCACTGCTGCCGAGGATAGGTCCGACTGCTGTTATAGATGCGGCAGTCGGGACCATAAGGTGGCAGCCTGTACGGCCACGCCCAATTGCCCGCTTTGTGCGGGCGCGGGCAAGCCATCTGGTCACCGCCTCGGCAGCCGGGCTTGTCCTGCCAGTGCGGGGTGGGGCAGGGGAGGCGGCCAAAGGCCGTCTGCCAGATTTAATAAAAAGGGGAGGGAAACCACTATGGCCAAGGCAGCGACCACCGTGGCCAGCAACGAAAAGGCAGCATCGCCTGATGCTGCCGCCGCGCCCGCGGGGGCGGATGGGTCCATTAAACTCCCAGACGCCACCGCATCCGCGGCCGTGACGGCGATGGACACGGCTGTGTAATGGGGCCCCCGGGCCCGATAATACAAGTTAACCTCAACTGCTCGGCCAGAGCGCAGGATCTCCTGTTTCAATGCCTGGCCGAGCGGGGTGCCGGGTTGGCAGTCGTGGCGGAGCCGCACAGGGTCCCCAAACATCCACACTGGATGGGGGACTCGATTGGCTCCGCCGCGATTATTTGGGCTGGGAGGCCGGGGTCCCCGCCGTGCTCGCTTATCGAGCGCGGCCTGGGATACGTGGCCGTCGATTGGGGCGGCACCGCGGTTGTGGCGATATACGCACCTCCAAGGTGGTCCCTCGAAGAGTTTGAGCAGTATCTGGACGGGGTAGGGAGATGCGTCTCCCGCTGCCATCCCCGTCCGGTGCTGGTCCTGGGGGACTTTAATGCCAAGGCCACGGCTTGGGGTTCCCCCGGGACTGATTCGAGGGGCCGGGAGGTGCTGGATTGGGCGGCGGGACTGGAGCTCCGTCTCCTGAACACGGGCTCGGTCCATACGTGCGTGCGGCATAACGGGGGGTCCATCGTTGACCTTTCGTGGGCAACGCCCCAGGCCGCGCGCCGTATTACGGGGTGGAGGGTGGCGGAAGGGGTCGAGACGTTGTCTGACCACAGATACATAGTTCTCGACCTCTCCGCCGCCCCACCATCGACACTCCGTCGTCGCCCCGCCGATGAAGGTTCGCCTCGACCGCGGTGGGCGCTGAAGCGCCTCGACCAGGACGCTCTGATGGCGGCGGCCCACGTCGTGGCCTGGCCAGCAACACCGGCCGGGCCAGTCGACGGGAATGGGGAGGCCCATTGGTTCCGGGGCGCAATGACGTCGATTTGCGACGTCGCCATGCCCCGGGCCAGGGTCTTCCCGAGGAAGGCCGTGTACTGGTGGTCGCGCGAAATAGCGGAATTACGCACCGAGTGCGTCCACGCGCGGCGCCAGTACGCTCGCGCCCGTCGACGACGACGTACGGACGACGTGCTGGCTGCCCAGCTGTACGGGCGATATCGGGAGAAGGTGGTCGCCCTGCAGCTGGCCATCAGGCGAGCGAAGGACCAGGCCTGGCGCGATCTCCTCGGCTCTCTGAACCGAGATCCGTGGGGGCGCCCATACAAGATGGCATTGGGACGATTACGTCCCTGGGCGCCCCCCGTGACGGAGAGCCTGGATCCGGGGCTGCTCGGGCGGGTCGTGGACGCTTTATTCCCCGTTAGCGGGGAGGCGTCCCGGCCTGTCCCTGAGCCAGAGGAACATGAGTGGTCCCCGGATCTTGAGGTCGCGCCGGAGGAGATGGCCGGGGTCGTCAAATGGCTCCGGGGCAAGAATACCGCCCCGGGGCCGGACGGTATCCCCGGCCGGGTCTGGCTGCTCGCAGCGAGCGTCCTGGGCGAGAGGCTGAGGAGCCTCTACTCTGGGCTCCTGAGGTCGGGGACGTTCCCCGACCTATGGAGAGAAAGTCGGATGGTCCTCTTGAGGAAGGATGGGAGGCCGGGGGATTCTCCCTCCGCGTACCGGCCCATTTGTCTCCTGGATGAGGCGGGCAAGATCTTCGAGAAGATCATTGTTGCCCGCCTCTCCAGACACCTGTCCCGCGACGGCCCAGATCTGGCGGACTGCCAGTTTGGCTTCCGGGAGGGGCGATCGACGGTCGACGCAATCGACCGTCTCAAGTCCCTCTCGGACAATGCCGTGGCAAGGGGCGGGGTGTGCTTGGCGGTGTCCATTGACATCGTCAATGCGTTCAACACCCTGCCCTGGTCCGCCATTAGGGAGGCCCTCGTCGATCACCAGGTGCCTCCCTATCTGAGGCGGGTGATCGGGGCCTACCTGCGGGACAGGTGGGTTGAATACCCGGGCCGGTGCGGGATGATACGGAGGGAAGTGGACCGCGGGGTCCCGCAGGGGTCCGTTTTAGGACCGCTCCTGTGGGACCTAGGTTACAACGCGGTCCTGGAAAAGGCCTCCCTGCCCGACGGTGCCACCCTCGTCTGCTACGCGGACGACACGTTGGTGGTCGCCGTCGGGAGTACCTTCGAGAGGACCATCCGTCGAGCAGAGGTTGCGGTGGCAGCCGTCGTCGCGAGGATCCGCGATCTGGGGCTGAAAATAGCCCCGGAGAAGGCCGAGGCTGTCTGGTTTCACGGACGGCCTCGGTCTCGGCCACCGGCCAGATCGTGGATCCGGGTTGGAGAAGCCTGCGTCGAGGTGAAGTCCGAGTTGAAATATCTCGGACTGATCCTCGACAGCCACTGGTGCTTCGATGCGCATCTCGACCGTCTCGTCCCCCGAGTCGAAAAGGCGGCGGCCTCTTTGGGCCGCCTGCTGCCCAACCTCGGGGGACCGGGAGATTTGGTGCGCCGCCTATACCTGGGCGTGGTGCGGTCTATGGCCTTATACGGTGCCCCATTATGGGCGCCGTACGTGATGACCAGCCGGCGCAGCACGCTGCTGTTGCGCCGGCTACAGAGGCGGATGGCCATCCGCCTCATAAGAGGTTACCGCACCACGTCTACCGTGGCGGCGCTTGCTCTGGCGGGAGAACTTCCCTTCGAGCTTCAGGCGGCGGTGCGCGCCTATGTTTATGGGCGCACAAGCATCACCAGCCGTGCTCGAGGGGCCCCGCCGGAGCGAGAGACGGTCGAGGGCTTCGAGCTCCAGGCCCGGAGACTAGCGCTCGCCAGATGGCGTGCCGAGCTTTGCTCCCACGCCGGCGAGCGCGTCCCCGGGGCTCTCCTGCCGCACTTCACCTCGTGGCGGGAGAGACGGCATGGCAGGCTCTCCTACCGAGCGACGCAGGTGTTCACCGGGCATGGCTGCTTCGGTGTCTACCTGTGTCGCATCGGGCGGGAAGCGACGACGGTGTGCCACCATTGTGGCGCGGAGGAAGACTCGGCGCAGCACACGCTGGAGGAATGTCCCGCCTTTTCAGCGCTGCGCCGAGTCCTAAAACGGGAAGTCGGTCACGACCTCGCACTCTCCAGCCTAGTTGGGGCCATGCTGGAGAGCCCGGGGAAGTGGGCGGCAGCAATCTCTTTCTGCGAGGATGTTATGTCGCGGAAGGAGGCTGCCGAGCGGGATCGGGAGCTTACAGATCCCGCCAGACGTGCCCGGGGACGGCGTGCGCGCCCACGCCGAGAAACCCCGGGCAGCTGAGAGTAGGCGGGCGGCGGGTGTACCAGTACATGCTGGTTTCATTGCCCGCCGCCCGCCAACAGATGAGGACCTCCCCTGTTGTGAGTGGGGGATGACGAGTCGCCTGAGGGAGGCGAGGACTAATTGTGATCCTCCTCCAATATACTCGTCGTCCCCCCGGCGGCCGCTGTGATCAGGGCGGGGGCCCTGGTCACCTATCGCGCGGTCGCCGTGTCGGGGCGGTGCGGGGTGCGACCCCTCGCGCCGCCGAATTTAAATGGATTTTAGGGGGGAGGATTTATTTTATTTCCCCCCGGGACGCGGCCGGCCATCGTTACCATCCTGATGGCCGGCCAAGCGAGGGGGAGCCGCGGTAGTGTTCTTCAAGAGTTCCCGTGGCTCCCCCGTTGAATCGCCAGCGATCGGTCCTGCGTCCTCAGGTCGCCGTGGAGGTTTTAGTGGGTCAAACCCCACACTACCCTCGTCCCGCTCCCCCGGGCGGGGCGGGGGTGTCTGGCGAGCAGATTTCCTCCACGTAAAATAAAAAAAAAAAAAAAAAAAAAAAAGGTTATGTCAAGGTTCCCCCCCGTGTCCGCTACCTTGTCGTGGTGGGGGGGCTTCGTGCCCTAATGATCCTCAAGGCTGTGCCGGCGGGGAATTTATTCCCTGGCAGGTTCTACCATGCCGGAGTGGCTTGAGGGGAGGGGCCAACTAAAGTCGGACACATACCGTAAACCTGTGGTCATGTTTTACAGGAACGGGGGTCTTGCCTTAACCGGCCGGGCCGCGAGGATGACAACCTCTCTAAAAAATCCCTAGCCCCAAGCAGTGTTACGCGGTGATGAGGGTGTAGCTGGAGTAAGCGCCAGCTATGGTTGGTGGGTGCACCAATCTTTAGCGGACAACCCCGGGTTACCTGGCGACCCCCGGGTGTATTAGCCTTCCCCGGGTATGGCGGCTCTGCCCGGGGTGACCTTCTTTCCGACCACACTCGTGGGACCAATTATGGATTCTTTTAAACAAATAACCGGGGAGGGGGGAAACGAGCGTGAGGTGGAGGTGCGCGGTCCTATCGTGCGCCTCAAAAGATGTACAGAGCCGGTGTCGCGGAGGCATTCTGCAACACGCGGCAAAAAGAGGACCGCAGCGGGCCTTGGTGAGTGCGATGAGGGGGAGGAGTCAGATTTCTCTGTCTCCTCAAACCACTCATCGCAGAGTGTCCCGGGCTCGTCGTCAGCGAGGAAAAGAGGACGGCCGCCGACGACCGGCGAATATGTTGGCCTCGCAGAGGCCAAACTTAGGCTGGCCGAGGCTTCGCAGCTGGAGGCCGAGGCGAGGGAGGTGGCGGCGATATTCGACCCGGGAGCCCCCGTGCCGAGACCATCGCGGTCGAGCGTCCCGCTCCCGGACGAGACGGATATAGCGGAAAATTTCCGCAACCGTCCGACGCGGGATGTCGCGGCCGCTATATTGGAGAGCCTGGATGAAGTGGCCAGGATCTCCGGCGTGTCAAAGGGGCTGAAGGGCAATTTGGCCCGCGCCCTGAGGGTGGCCGCCTTAAACGGCAGGGTAGGGGTGTCGGAGCTGGCAGTGAGGTCAGCTACCGACGCCACGCGTGTCCTGGAGGCCGAAAATGCAGTTCTCAGGGGGCAAATGACGGAGCTGCAGGCGGAGGTGGCCCGGCTCCGGCAGGTGGTGGAAGCGAGAACGGCTGCTGCCGCAATGCCTCCGCCACGGCGCCCGGGAGAGGGCTCAGTATCGCCGCCGATCGTCGGCGCCCGGGATTGCCATCGCTCCGGGCAAGAAAAGTCCTCGCCACCACCTGCGGCTGCGCCCGCAGATTTTCTGGCGCAAATAGGCGCCCTGATGGACGCCAAATTGGCGTCATTCAGGAAGGAGCTCGCGCCGCGAACGGACTCGGCCCTACGATCGGTGGCCCCTGGACCGTCCGTCCCCTCACAGTCTTCGGACAGGGTGGGGCGGAGGGCGAAGAAGAAAAAGAAAGGTGGGAAATCTGGGGCGGCTATAGCGGCCCAGACGGAGCCCGCTCGACCTCGAGCAGAATTGGCCCCACACTCCGCCGCGCCTCCACCTCAGGAGGCGTGGTCCCAGGTGGTTGGCCGGAAGGCCAAAAAGGCGGCTGCCAAGGCCACTGCGGCCGCGAATAGAAAAGGACGGGTGGTCCCGGCGGCCCCCAGGAAGACACCCCTGCCTCCTCGACCGCCACGCACAGCAGCGGTTACCATAACGGTTCCGTCTGGCGTGGACATTACTTACGCGCAGGCGATGGCCACTGCCAGGACCAAGGTTGACCTGGCAGAAATTGGCATCGCCTCGCTGAGGCCGCGAAGGGCGGTGACTGGGGGGTTAATTTTGGAGGTCCCTGGCACCGATGGGGCCGCCAAGGCCACCGTCCTCGCCACAAAAGTGGCGGAAGCGCTGGCAGGCACCGGCGTAAAGGTCGCGCGTCCGGTCAAAAAAGCTGACCTTAGGGTGCGCGGCCTGGTCGATTCGACCACGCCGGCGGAGGTCGCTGCGGCTGTTGCCCGCGTGGGCGGGTGCAGCGAGGGGGACATCAATACCGGCGAAATCCGGGCTTCCCCCTCGGGATTGGGCACCCTCTGGGTCCGATGTCCTGCCGCGGCCGCTCGCAAGGTTGCTGTCGCGGGCCGGATAACTGTCGGCTGGACCCAGGCAGCCGTGGAGGCCCTGAGTGCCCGGCCCCTGCAGTGTTACCGTTGCCTTGGTGTTGGCCACACCAGTCAGCGGTGCACTTCTGCCGAGGATAGGTCCAACTGCTGCTATAGATGCGGCAGTCGGGACCATAAGGTGGCAGCCTGTACGGCCACGCCCAATTGTCCGCTTTGTGCGGGCGCGGGCAAGCCGTCTGGTCACCGCCTCGGGAGCCGGGCATGTCCTGCCGGTGCGGGGCGAGGCAAGGGGGGCGGCCAAAGGTCGTCTGCCAGATTTAATAAAAAAGGGAAGGGAACCACGATGGCCAAGGCAGCGACCACCGTGGCCAGCAACGAAAAGGCGGCACCTCCTGATGCTACCGCCGCACCCGCGGGGGCGGATGGGACCAATAAAGTCCCAGACGCCACCGCATCCGCGGCCGTGACGGCGATGGACACGGCTGTGTAATGGGGCCCCCGGGCCCGATAATACAAGTTAACCTCAACTGCTCGGCCAGAGCGCAGGATCTCATGTTTCAATGCCTGGCCGAGCGGGGTGCCGGGTTGGCAGTCGTGGCGGAGCCGCACAGGGTCCCCAAACATCCACACTGGATGGGGGACTCGATTGGCTCCGCCGCGATTATTTGGGCTGGGAGGCCGGGGTCCCCGCCGTGCTCGCTTATCGAGCGCGGCCTGGGATACGTGGCCGTTGATTGGGGCGGCACCGCGGTTGTGGCGATATACGCACCTCCAAGGTGGTCCCTCGAAGAGTTTGAGCAGTATCTGGACGGGGTAGGGAGATGCGTCTCCCGCTGCCATCCCCGTCCGGTGCTGGTCCTGGGGGACTTTAATGCCAAGGCCACGGCTTGGGGTTCCCCCGGGACTGATTCGAGGGGCCGGGAGGTGCTGGATTGGGCGGCGGGACTGGAGCTCCGTCTTCTGAACACGGGCTCGGTCCATACGTGCGTGCGGCATAACGGGGGGTCCATCGTTGACCTTTCGTGGGCAACGCCCCCGGCCGCGCGCCGTATTACGGGGTGGAGGGTGGCGGAAGGGGTCGAGACGTTGTCTGACCACAGATACATAGTTCTCGACCTCTCCGGCGCCCCACCATCGACACCCCGTCGTCGCCCCGCCGATGAGGGTTCGCCTCAGCCGCGGTGGGCGCTGAAGCGCCTCGACCAGGACGCTCTGATGGCGGCGGCCCACGTCGTGGCCTGGCCAGCAACACCGGCCGGGCCAGTCGACGGGAATGGGGAGGCCCATTGGTTCCGTGGCGCAATGACGTCGATTTGCGACGTCGCCATGCCCCGGGCCAGGGTCTTCCCGAGGAAGGCGGTGTACTGGTGGTCGCGCGAAATAGCGGAATTACGCACCGAGTGCGTCCGCGCGCGACGCCAGTACGCTCGCGCCCGTCGACGACGTCGTACGGACGACGTGCTGGCTGCCCAACTGTACGGGCGATATCGGGAGAAGGTGGTCGCCCTGCAGCTGGCCATCAGGCGAGCGAAGGACCAGGCCTGGCGCGATCTCCTCGGCTCTCTGAACCGAGATCCGTGGGGGCGCCCATACAAGATGGCATTGGGACGGTTACGTCCCTGGGCGCCCCCCGTGACGGAGAGCCTGGATCCGGGGCTGCTCGGGCGGGTCGTGGACGCTTTATTCCCCGTTAGCGGGGAGGTGTCCCGGCCCGTCCCTGAGCCAGAGGAACATGAGTGGTCCCCGGATCTTGAGGTCGCGCCGGAGGAGATGGCCGGGGTCGTCAAACGGCTCCGGGGCAAGAATACCGCCCCGGGGCCGGACGGTATCCCCGGCCGGGTCTGGTTGCTCGCCGCGAGCGTCCTGGGGGAGAGGCTGAGGAGCCTCTACTCTGGGCTCCTGAGGTCGGGGACGTTCCCCGACCTATGGAGAGAAAGTCGGATGGTCCTCTTGAGGAAGGATGGGAGGCCGGGGGATTCTCTCTCCGCGTACCGGCCCATTTGTCTCCTGGATGAGGCGGGCAAGATCTTCGAGAAGATCATTGTTGCCCGCCTCTCCAGACACCTGTCCCGCGACGGCCCCGATCTGGCGGACTGCCAGTTTGGCTTCCGGGAGGGGCGATCGACGGTCGACGCTATCGAGCGTCTCAAGTCCCTCTCGGACAATGCCGTGGCAAGGGGCGGGGTGTGCTTGGCGGTGTCCATTGACATCGTCAATGCGTTCAACACCCTGCCCTGGTCCGCCATTAGGGAGGCCCTCGTCGATCACCGGGTGCCTCCCTATCTGAGGCGGGTGATCGGAGCCTACCTGCGGGACAGGTGGGTCGAATACCCGGGCCGGTACGGGATGATACGGAGGGAAGTGGACCGCGGGGTCCCGCAGGGGTCCGTTTTAGGACCGCTCCTGTGGGACCTGGGTTACAACGCGGTCCTGGAAAAGGCCTCCCTGCCCGACGGTGCCACCCTCGTCTGCTACGCGGACGACACGTTGGTGGTCGCCGTCGGGAGTACCTTCGAGAGGACCATCCGACGAGCAGAGGTTGCGGTGGCAGCCGTCGTTGCGAGGATCCGCGATCTGGGGCTGAAAATAGCCCCGGAGAAGGCCGAGGCTGTCTGGTTTCACGGACGGCCTCGGTCTCGGCCACCGGCCAGATCGTGGATCCGGGTTGGAGAAGCCTGCGTAGAGGTGAAGTCCGAGTTGAAATATCTCGGACTGATCCTCGACAGCCGCTGGAGCTTCGATGCGCATCTCGACCGTCTCGTCCCCCGAGTCGAAAAGGCGGCGGCCTCTTTGGGCCGCCTGCTGCCCAACCTCGGGGGACCGGGAGATTTGGTGCGCCGCCTATACCTGGGCGTGGTGCGGTCTATGGCCTTATACGGTGCCCCAATATGGGCGCCGTACGTGATGACCAGCCGGCGCAACACGCTGTTCTTGCGCCGGCTGCAGAGGCGGATGGCCATCCGCCTTATAGGAGGTTACCGCACCACGTCTACCGTGGCGGCGCTTGCTCTGGCGGGAGAACTTCCCTTCGAGCTTCAGGCGGCGGTGCGCGCCTATGTTTATAGGCGCACAAGCATCGCCAGCCGTGCTCGAGGGGCCCTGCCGGAGCGAGAGATGGTCGAGGGCTTCGAGCTCCAGGCCCGGCGACTAGCGCTCGCCAGATGGCGTGCCGAGCTTTGCTCCCACGCCGGCGAGCGCGTCCCCGGGGCTCTCCTGCCGCACTTCACCTCGTGGCGGGAGAGACGGCATGGCAGGCTCTCCTACCGAGCGACGCAGGTGTTCACCGGGCATGGCTGCTTCGGTGTCTACCTGTGTCGCATCGGGCGGGAAGCGACGACGGTGTGCCACCATTGTGGCGCGGAGGAAGACTCGGCGCAGCACACGCTGGAGGAATGTCCCGCCTTTTCAGCGCTGCGCCGAGTCCTAAAACGGGAAGTCGGCCACGACCTCGCACTCTCCGGCCTAGTTGGGGCCATGCTGGAGAGCCCGGGGAAGTGGGCGGCAGCAATCTCTTTCTGCGAGGAGGTTATGTCGCGGAAGGAGGCTGCCGAGCGGGATCGGGAGCTAACTGATCCCGCCCGACGTGCCCGGGGACGGCGTGCGCGCCCACGCCGAGAAACCCCGGGCAGCTGAGAGTAGGCGGGCGGCGGGTGTACCAGTACATGCTGGTTTCATTGCCCGCCGCCCGCCAACAGAGGAGGACCTGCCCTGTTGTGAGTGGGGGATGGCGATTCGCCTGAAGGAGGCGAGGACTAATTGTAGTCCTCCTCCGACATACTCGTCGTCCCCCTGGCGGCCGCTGTGATCAGGGCGGGGGCCCTGGTCACTTATCGCGCGGTCGCCGTGTCGGGGCGGTGCGGGGTGCGACCCCTCGCGCCGCCGAATTTAAATTTAAATTTAAATGGATTCTAGGGGGAGGACTTATCTCCCCCCGGGACGCGGCCGGCCATCGTTACCATCTTGATGGCCGGCCAGGCGAGGGGGAGCCGCGGTAGTGTTCTTCAAGAGTTCCCGTGGCTCCCCCGTTGAATCGCCAGCGATCGGTCCTGCGTCCTCAGGTCGCCGTGGAGGTTTTAGTGGGTCAAACCCCACACTACCCTCGTCCCGCTCCCCCGGGCGGGGCGGGGGTGTCTGGCGAGCAGATTTCCTCCACGTAAAATAAAAAAAAAAAAAAAAAAAAAAAAAAAAAAAAAAAAAAAAAAAAAAAAAAAAAAAGGTTATGTCAAGGTTATGTCAAGGTTATGTCAAGGTTATGTCAAGGTTATGTCAAGGTTATGTCAAGGTTATGTCAAGGTTATGTCAAGGTTATGTCAAGGTCCCCCCCGTGTCCGCTACCTTGTCGTGGTGGGGGGGCTTCGTGCCCTAATGATCCTCAAGGCTGTGCCGGCGGGGAATTTATTCCCTGGCAGGTTCTACCATGCCGGAGTGGCTTGAGGTGAGGGGCCAACTAAAGTCGGACACATACCGTAAACCTGTGGTCATGTTTTACAGGAACGGGGGTCTTGCCTTAACCGGCCGGGCCGCGAGGATGACAACCTCTCTAAAAAATCCCTAGCCCCAAGCAGTGTTGCGCGGTGATGAGGGTGTAGCTGGAGTAAGCGCCAGCTATGGTTGGTGGGTGCACCAATCTTTAGCGGACAACCCCGGGGTACCTGGCGACCCCCGGGTGTATTAGCCTTCCCCGGGTATGGCGGCTCTGCCCGGGGTGACCTTCTTTCCGACCACACTCGTGGGACCAATTATGGATTCTTTTAAACAAATAACCGGGGAGGGGGGAAACGAGCGTGAGGTGGAGGTGCGCGGGCCTATCGTGCGCCTCAAAAGATGTGCAGAGCCGGTGTCGCGGAGGCATTCTGCAACACGCGGTAAAAAGAGGACCGCAGCGGGCCTTGGTGAGTGCGATGACGGGGAGGAGTCAGATTTCTCTGTCTCCTCCCACCACTCATCGCAGAGTGTCCCGGGCTCATCGTCGGCGAGGAAGAGAGGACGGCCGCCGACGACCGGCGAATATGTTGGCCTCGCAGAGGCCAAACTTAGGCTGGCCGAGGCCTCGCAGTTGGAAGCCGAGGCAAGGGAGGTGGCGGCGATATTCGACCCGGGTGCCCCCGTGCCGAGACCATCGCGGTCGAGCGTCCCGCTCCCGGACGAGACGGATATCGCGGAAAATTTCCGCAACCGTCCGACGCGGGATGTCGCGGCCGCTATATTGGAGAGCCTGGATGAGGTGGCCAGGATCTCCGGCGTGTCAAAGGGGCTGAAGGGCAACTTGGCCCGCGCCCTGAGGGTGGCCGCCTTAAACGGCAGGGTGGGGGTGTCCGAGCTGGCAGTGAGGTCGGCTACCGACGCCACGCGTGTCCTGGAGGCCGAGAATGCCGTCCTCAGGGGGCAAATGACGGAGCTGCAGGCGGAGGTGGCCCGGCTCCGGCAGGTGGTGGAGGCGAGAACGGCTGCTGCCGCAATGCCTCCGCCGCCGCGCCCGGGAGAGGGCTCAGGTTCGCCGCCGATCGTCGCCGCCCGGGACTGCCAACGCTCCGGGCAAGAAGAGTCCTCGCCCGCAGATTTTCTGGTGCAGATAAGCGCCCTGATAGACGCCAAATTGGCGTCATTCAGGAGGGAGCTCGCGCCGCGAACGGACTCGGCCCTGCGATCGGTGGCACCTGGGCCGTCCGTCCCCTCACAGTCTTCGGACAGGGTGGGGCGGAAGACGAAGAAGAAGAAGAAAGGTGGGAAAGCTGGGGCGGCTATAGCGGCCCAGACGGAGCCCGCTCGACCTCGAGCAGAATTGGCCCCACACTCCGCCGCCCCTCCACCCCAGGAGGCGTGGTCCCAGGTGGTTGGCCGGAAGGCCAAAAAGGCGGCTGCCAAGGCCGCTGCGGCCGCGAATAAAAAAGGACGGGTGGTCCCAGCGGCCCCCAGGAAGACACCCCTGCCACCTCGACCGCCACGCTCAGCAGCGGTTACAATAACGGTTCCGTCTGGTGTGGACATGACTTACGCGCAGGCGATGGCCACTGCCAGGTCCAAGGTGGACCTGGCAGAAATTGGCATCGCCTCGCTGAGGCCGCGAAGGGCGGTAACTGGGGGGCTAATTTTGGAGGTCCCTGGCACCGACGGGGCCGCCAAGGCCACCGTCCTCGCCACAAAAGTGGCGGAAGCGCTGGCAGGCACCGGCGTAAAGGTCGCGCGTCCGGTCAAAAAAGCTGACCTTAGGGTGCGCGGCCTGGTCGATTCGACCACGCCGGCGGAGGTCGCAGCGGCTGTTGCCCGCGTGGGCGGGTGCAGCGAGGGGGACATCAATACCGGCGAAATCCGGTCTTCCCCCTCGGGATTGGGCACCCTCTGGGTCCGATGTCCTGCCGCGGCCGCTCGCAGGGTTGCTGTCGCGGGCCGGATAACCGTCGGCTGGACCCAGGCAGCCGTGGAGGCCCTGAGTGCCCGGCCTCTGCAGTGTTACCGTTGCCTTGGTGTTGGCCACACCAGTCAGCGGTGCACTTCTGCCGAGGATAGGTCCGACTGCTGCTATAGATGCGGCAGTCGGGACCATAAGGCGGCAGCCTGTACGGCCACGCCCAATTGTCCGCTTTGTGCGGGCGCGGGCAAGCCGTCTGGTCACCGCCTCGGCAGCCGGGCTTGCCCTGCCAGTGCGGGGCGGGGCAGGGGAGGCGGCCAAAGGCCGTCTGCCAGGTATAATAAAAAGGGGAGGGAAACCACGATGGCCAAGGCAGCGACCACCGTGGCCAGCAACGAAAAGGTAGCATCGCCTGATGCTACCGCCGCGCCCGCGTGGGCGGATGGGGCCACTAAAGTCCCAGACGCCACCGCATGCGCGGCCGTGACGGCGATGGACACGGCTGTGTAATGGGGCCCCCGGGCCCGATAATACAAATTAACCTCAACTGCTCGGCCAGAGCGCAGGATCTCCTGTTTCAAGGCCTGGCCGAGCGGGGTGCCGGGTTGGCAGTCGTGGCGGAGCCGCACAAGGTCCCCAAACATCCACACTGGATGGGGGACTCGATTGGCTCCGCCGCGATTATTTGGGCTGGGAGGCCGGGGTCCCCGCCGTGCTCGGTTATCGAGCGCGGCCTGGGATACGTGGCCGTCGATTGGGGCGGCACCGCGGTTGTGGCGATATACGCACCTCCGAGGTGGTCCCTCGAAGAGTTTGAGCAGTATCTGGACGGGGTAGGGAGATGCGTCTCCCGCTGCCATCCCCGTCCGGTGCTGGTCCTGGGGGACTTCAATGCCAAGGCCACGGCTTGGGGTTCCCCCGGGACTGACTCGAGGGGCCGGGAGGTGCTGGATTGGGCGGCGGGACTGGAGCTCCGTCTCCTGAATACGGGCTCGGTCCATACGTGCGTGCGGCATAACGGGGGGTCCATCGTTGACCTTTCGTGGGCAACGCCCCCGGCCGCGCGCCGTATTACGGGGTGGAGGGTGGCGGAAGGGGTCGAGACCTTGTCTGACCACAGATACATAGTTCTCGACCTCTCCGCCGCCCCACCATCGACACCCCGTCGTCGCCCCGCCGATGAAGGTTCGCCTCAGCCGCGGTGGGCGCTGAAGCGCCTCGACCAGGACGCTCTGATGGCGGCAGCCCACGTCGTGGCCTGGCCAGCAACACCGGCCGGGCCAGTCGACGGGAATGGGGAGGCCCGTTGGTTCCGGGGCGCAATGACGTCGGTTTGCGACGTCGCCATGCCACGGGCCAGGGTCTTCCCGAGGAAGGCGGTGTACTGGTGGTCGCGCGAGATAGCGGAATTACGCACCGAGTGCGTTCGCGCGCGACGCCAGTACGCTCGCGCCCGTCGACGACGACGAACGGACGACGTGCTGGCTGCCCAGCTGTACGGGCTATATCGGGAGAAGGTGGTCGCCCTGCAGCTGGCCATCAGGCGAGCAAAGGACCAGGCCTGGCGCGATCTCCTCGGCTCTCTGAACCGAGATCCATGGGGGCGCCCATGCAAGATGGCATTGGGACGATTGCGTCCCTGGGCGCCCCCCGTGACGGAGAGCCTGGATCCGGGGCTGCTCGGGCGGGTCGTGGACGCTTTATTCCCCGTTAGCGGGGAGGCGTCCCGGCCCGTCCCTGAGCCAGAGGAACATGAGTGGTCCCCGGATCTTGAGGTCGCGCCGGAGGAGATGGCCGCGGTCGTCCAATGGCTCCGGGGCAAGAATACCGCCCCGGGGCCGGACGGTATCCCCGGCCGGGTCTGGTTGCTCGCCGCGAGCGTCCTGGGGGAGAGGCTGAGGAGCCTCTACTCTGGGCTCCTGAGGTCGGGGACGTTCCCCGACCTATGGAGAGAAAGTCGGATGGTCCTCTTGAGGAAGGTTGGGAGGCCGGGGGATTCTCCCTCCTCGTACCGGCCCATTTGTCTCCTGGATGAGGCGGGCAAGATCTTCGAGAAGATCATTGTTGCCCGCCTCTCCAGACACCTGTCCCGCGACGGCCCAGATCTGGCGGACTGCCAGTTTGGCTTCCGGGAGGGGCGATCGACGGTCGACGCTATCGACCGTCTCAAGTCCCTCTCGGACAATGCCGTGGCAAGGGGCGGGGTGTGCTTGGCGGTGTCCATTGACATCGTCAATGCGTTCAACACCCTGCCCTGGTCCGCCATTAGGGAGGCCCTCGTCGATCACCAGGTGCCTCCCTATCTGAGGCGGGTGATCGGGGCCTACCTGCGGGACAGGTGGGTTGAATACCCGGGCCGGTGCGGGATGATACGGAGGGAAGTGGACCGCGGGGTCCCGCAGGGGTCCGTTTTAGGACCGCTCCTGTGGGACCTGGGTTACAACGCGGTCCTGGAGAAGGCCTCCCTGCCCGACGGTGCCACCCTCGTCTGCTACGCGGACGACACGTTGGTGGTCGCCGTCGGGAGTACCTTCGAGAGGACCATCCGGCGAGCAGAGGTTGCGGTGGCAGCCGTCGTCGCGAGGATCCGCGATCTGGGGCTGAAAATAGCCCCGGAGAAGGCCGAGGCTGTCTGGTTTCACGGCCGGCCTCGGTCACGGCCACCGGCCAGATCGTGGATCCGGGTTGGAGAAGCCTGCGTAGAGGTGAAGTCCGAGTTGAAATATCTCGGACTGATCCTCGACAGCCGCTGGAGCTTCGATGCGCATCTCGACCGTCTCGTCCCCCGAGTCGAAAAGGCGGCGGCCTCTTTGGGCCGCCTGCTGCCCAACCTCGGGGGACCGGGAGATTTGGTGCGCCGCCTATACCTGGGCGTGGTGCGGTCTATGGCCTTATACGGTGCCCCAATATGGGCGCCGTACGTGATGACCAGCCGGCGCAGCACGCTGTTGTTGCGCCGGCTGCAGAGGCGGATGGCCATCCGCCTCATAAGAGGTTACCGCACCACGTCTACCGTGGCGGCGCTTGCTCTGGCGGGAGAACTTCCCTTCGAGCTTCAGGCGGCGGTTCGCTCCTATGTTTATAGGCGCACTAGCATCGCCAGCCGTGCTCGAGGGGCCCCGCCGGAGCGTGAGACGGTCGAGGGCTTCGAGCTCCAGGCCCGGCGACTAGCGCTCGCCAGATGGCGTGCCGAGCTTTTCTCCCACGCCGGCGAGCGCGTCCCCGGGGCTCTCCTGCCGCACTTCGCCTCGTGGCGGGAGAGACGGCATGGCAGGCTATCCTACCGAGCGACGCAGGTGTTCACCGGGCATGGCTGCTTCGGTGTCTACCTGTGTCGCATCGGGCGGGAAGCGACGACGGTGTGCCACCACTGTGGCGCGGAGGAAGACTCGGCGCAGCACACGCTGGAGGAATGTCCCGCCTTTTCAGCGCTGCGCCGAGTCCTAAAACGAGAAGTCGGCCACGACCTCGCACTCTCCAGCCTAGTTGGGGCCATGCTGGAGAGCCCGAAGAAGTGGACGGCAGCAATCTCTTTCTGCGAGGAAGTTATGTCGCGGAAGGAGGCTGCCGAGCGGGATCGGGAGCTTACAGATCCCGCCCGACGTGCCCGGGGACGTCGTGCGCGCCCACGCCAAGAAACCCCGGGCAGCTGAGAGTAGGCGGGCGGCGGGTGCACCAGTACATGCTGGTTTCATTGCCCGCCGCCCGCCAACAGAGGAGGACTTCCCCTGTTGTGAGTGGGGGACGGCGAGTCGCCTGAAGGAGGCGAGGGCTAATTGTGATCCTCCTCCAACATACTCGTCGTCCCCCTGGCGGCCGCTGTGATCAGGGCGGGGGCCCTGGTCACCTATCGCGCGGTCGCCGTGTCGGGGCGGTGCGGGGTGCGACCCCTCGCGCCGCCGAATTTAGATGGATTTTAGGGGGGAGGATTATATCTCCCCCGGGACGCGGCCGGCCATCCTTACCATCCTGATGGCCGGCCAGGCGAGGGGGAGCCGCGGTAGTGTTCTTCAAGAGTTCCCGTGGCTCCCCCGTTGAATCGCCAGCGATCGGTCCTGCGTCCTCAGGTCGCCGTGGAGGTTTTAGTGGGTCAAACCCCACACTACCCTCGTCCCGCTCCCCCGGGCGGGGCGTGGGTGTCTGGCGAGCAGATTTCCTCCACGTAAAATAAAAAAAAAAAAAAAAAAAAAAAAAAAAAAAAAAAAAAAAGGTTATGTCAAGGTTATGTCAAGGTTATGTCAAGGTTATGTCAAGGTTATGTCAAGGTTATGTCAAGGTTATGTCAAGGTTATGTCAAGGTTATGTCAAGGTTATGTCAAGGTTCCCCCCCGTGTCCGCTACCTTGTCGTGGTGGGGGGGCTTCGTGCCCTAATGATCCTCAAGGCTGTGCTGGCGGGGAATTTATTCCCTGGCAGGTTCTACCATGCCGGAGTGGCTTGAGGTGAGGGGCCAACTAAAGTCGGACACATACCGTAAACCTGTGGTCATGTTTTACAGGAACGGGGGTCTTGCCTTAACCGGCCGGGCCGCGAGGATGACAACCTCTCTAAAAAATCCCTAGCCCCAAGCAGTGTTGCGCGGTGAAGAGGGCGTAGCTGGAGTAAGCGCCAGCTATGGTTGGTGGGTGCACCAATCGTTAGCGGACAACCCCGGGGTACCTGGCGACCCCCCGGGCGTATTAGCCTTCCCCGGGTATGGCGGCTCTACCCGGGGTGACCTCCTTTCCGACCACACTCGTGGGACCAATTATGGATTCTTTTTCACAAACAACCGGGGAGGGGGGAAACGAGCGTGAGGTGGAGGTGCGCGGGCCTATCGTGCGCCTCCAAAGATGTACAGAGCCGGTGTCGCGGAGGCATTCTGCAACACGCGGCAAAAAGAGGACCGCAGCGGGCCTTGGTGAGTGCGATGACGGGGAGGAGTCAGATTTCTCTGTCTCCTCCCACCACTCATCGCAGAGTGTCCCGGGCTCTTCGTCGGCGAGGAAGAGAGGACGGCCGCCGACGACCGGCGAATATGTTGGCCTCGCAGAGGCCAAACTTAGGCTGGCCGAGGCTTCGCAGCTGGAGGCCGAGGCAAGGGAGGTGGCGGCGATATTCGACCCGGGTGCCCCCGTGCCGAGACCATCGCGGTCGAGCGTCCCGCTCCCGGACGAGACGGATATCGCGGAAAATTTCCGCAACCGTCCGACGCGGGATGTCGCGGCCGCTATATTGGAGAGCCTGGATGAGGTGGCCAGGATCTCCGGCGTTTCGAAGGGGCTGAAGGGCAACTTGGCCCGCGCCCTGAGGGTGGCCGCTTTAAACGGCAGGGTGGGGGTGTCCGAGCTTGCGGTTAGGTCAGCAACCGACTCCACGCGTGTCCTGGAGGCCGAGAATGCCGTCCTCAGGGGGCAAATGACGGAGCTGCAGGCGGAGGTGGCCCGGCTCCGGCAGGTGGTGGAGGCGAGAACGGCTGCTGCTGCAATGCCTCCGCCGCCACGCCCGGGAGAGGGCTCAGTATCGCCGCCGATCGTCGGCGCCCGGGATTGCCATCGCTCCGGGCAAGAAAAGTCCTCGCCACCACCTGCGGCTGCGCCCGCAGACTTTCTGGCGCAAATAGGCGCCCTGATAGACGCCAAATTGGCGTCATTCAGGAGGGAGCTCGCGCCGCGAACGGACTCGGCCCTGCGATCGGTGGCCCCTGGGCCGTCCGTCCCCACACAGTCTTCGGACAGGGTGGGGCGGAGGGCGAAGAAGAAGAAGAAAGGTGGGAAATCTGGGGCGGCTATAGCGGCCCAGACGGAGCCCGCTCGACCGCGAGCAGAATCGGCGCTACCCTCTGCCGCGCCACCACCCCAGGAGGCGTGGTCCCAGGTGGTTGGCCGGAAGGCCAAAAAGGCGGCTGCCAAGGCTACTGCGGCCGCGAATAAAAAAGGACGGGTGGTCCCGGCGGCCCCCAGGAAGACACGCCTGCCTCCTCGACCGCCACGCACAGCAGCGGTTACCATAACGGTTCCGTCTGGCGTGGACATTACTTACGCGCAGGCGATGGCCACTGCCAGGTCCAAGGTGGACCTGGCAGAAATTGGCATCGCCTCGCTGAGGCCGCGAAGGGCGGTGACTGGGGGGTTAGTTTTGGAGGTCCCTGGCACCGATGGGGCCGCCAAGGCCACCGTCCTCGCCACAAAAGTGGCGGAAGCGCTGTCAGGCACCGGCGTAAAGGTCGCGCGTCCGGTCAAAAAAGCTGACCTTAGGGTGCGCGGCCTGGTCGATTCGACCACGCCGCCGGAGGTCGCTGCGGCTGTTGCCCGCGTGGGCGGGTGCAGCGAGGGGGACATCAATACCGGCGAAATTCGGTCTTCCCCCTCGGGATTGGGCACCCTCTGGCTCCGATGTCCTGCCGCGGCCGCTCGCAAGGTTGCTGTCGCGGGTCGGATAACTGTCGGCTGGACCCAAGCAGCCGTGGAGGCCCTGAGCACCCGGCCTCTGCAGTGTTACCGTTGCCTTGGTGTTGGCCACACCAGTCAGCGGTGCACCTCTGCCGAGGATAGGTCCGACTGCTGCTATAGATGCGGCAGTCGGGGCCATAAGGTGGCAGCCTGTACGGCCACGCCCAATTGTCCGCTTTGTGCGGGCGCGGGCAAGCCGTCTGGTCACCGCCTCGGCAGCCGGGCATGTCCTGCCAGTGCGAGGCGAGGCAAGGTAGGCGGCCAAAGGTCGTCTGCCAGATTTAATAAAAAAGGGAAGGAAACCACGATGGCCAAGGCAGCGACCACCGTGGCCAGCAACGAAATGGCGGCACCGCCTGATGCTACCGCCGCGCCCGCGGGGGCGGATGGGGCCACTAAAGTCCCTGACGCCACCGCATCCGCGGCCGTGACGGCGATGGACACGGCTGTGTAATGGGGCCCCCGGGCCCGATAATACAAATTAACCTCAACTGCTCGGCCAGAGCGCAGGATCTACTGTTTCAATGCCTGGCCGAGCGGGGTGCCGGGTTGGCAGTCGTGGCGGAGCCGCACAGGGTCCCCAAACATCCACACTGGATGGGGGACTCGATTGGCTCCGCCGCGATTATTTGGGCTGGGAGGCCGGGGTCCCCGCCGTGCTCGCTTATCGAGCGCGGCCTGGGATACGTGGCCGTTGATTGGGGCGGCACCGCGGTTGTGGCGATATACGCACCTCCGAGGTGGTCCCTCGAAGAGTTTGAGCAGTATCTGGACGGGGTAGGGAGATGCGTCTCCCGCTGCCATCCCCGTCCGGTGCTGGTCCTGGGGGACTTCAATGCCAAGGCCGCGGCTTGGGGTTCCCCCGGGACTGACTCGAGGGGCCGGGAGGTGCTGGATTGGGCGGCGGGACTGGAGCTCCGTCTCCTGAACACGGGCTCGGTCCATACGTGCGTGCGGCATAACGGGGGATCCATCGTTGACCTTTCGTGGGCAACGCCCCCGGCCGCGCGCCGTATTACGGGGTGGAGGGTGGCGGAAGGGGTGGAGACGTTGTCTGACCACAGATACATAGTTCTCGGCCTCTCCGCCGCCCCACCATCGACACCCCGTCGTCGTCCCGCCGATGAGGGTTCGCCTCAACCGCGGTGGGCGCTGAAGCGCCTCGACCAGGACGCTCTGATGGCGGCAGCCCACGTCGTGGCCTGGCCAGCAACACCGGCCGGGCGAGTCGACGGGAATGGGGAGGCCCGTTGGTTCCGGGGCGCAATGACGTCGGTTTGCGACGTCGCCATGCCCCGGGCCAGGGTCTTCCCGAGGAAGGCGGTGTACTGGTGGTCGTGCGAAATAGCGGAATTACGCACCGCGTGCGTCCGCGCGCGACGCCAGTACGCTCGCGCCCGTCGACGACGACGTACGGACGACGTGCTGGCTGTCCAGCTGTATGGGAGATATCGGGAGAAGGTGGTCGCCCTGCAGCTGGCCATCAGGCGAGCGAAGGACCAGGCCTGGCGCGATCTCCTCGGCTCTCTGAACCGAGATCCGTGGGGGCGCCCATACAAGATGGCTTTGGGACGACTACGTCCCTGGGCGCCCCCCGTGACGGAGAGCCTGGATCCGGGGCTGCTCGGGCGGGTCGTGGACGCTTTATTCCCCGTTAGCGGGGAGGCGTCCCGGCCCGTCCCTGAGCCAGAGGAACATGAGTGGTCCCCGGATCTTGAGGTCGCGCCGGAGGAGATGGCCGGGGTCGTCAAATGGCTCCGGGGCAAGAATACCGCCCCGGGGCCGGACGGTATCCCCGGCCGGGTCTGGTTGCTCGCCGCGAGCGTCCTGGGGGAGAGGCTGAGGAGCCTCTACTCTGGGCTCCTGAGGTCGGGGACGTTCCCCGACCTATGGAGAGAAAGTCGGATGGTCCTCTTGAGGAAGGATGGGAGGCCGGAGGATTCTCCCTCCGCGTACCGGCCCATTTGTCTCCTGGATGAGGCGGGCAAGATCTTCGAGAAGATCATTGTTGCCCGCCTCTGCAGACACCTGTCCCGCGACGGCCCAGATCTGGCGGACTGCCAGTTTGGCTTCCGGGAGGGGCGATCGACGGTCGACGCTATCGACCGTCTCAATTCCCTCTCGGACAATGCCGTGGCAAGGGGCGGGGTGTGCTTGGCGGTGTCCATTGACATCGTCAATGCGTTCAACACCCTGCCCTGGTCCGCCATTAGGGGGGCCCTCGTCGATCACCAGGTGCCTCCATATCTGAGGCGGGTGATCGGGGCCTACCTGCGGGACAGGTGGGTCGAATACCCGGGCCGGTACGGGATGATACGGAGGGAAGTGGACCGCGGGGTCCCGCAGGGGTCTGTTTTAGGACCGCTCCTGTGGGACCTGGGTTACAACGCGGTCCTGGAAAAGGCCTCCCTGCCCGACGGTGCCACCCTCGTCTGCTACGCGGACGACACGTTGGTGGTCGCCGTCGGAAGTACCTTCGAGAGGACCATCCGACGAGCAGAGGTTGCGGTGGCAGCCGTCGTCGCGAGGATCCGCGATCTGGGGCTGAAAATAGCCCCGGAGAAGGCCGAGGCTGTCTGGTTCCACGGACGGCCTCGGTCTCGGCCACCGGCCAGATCGTGGATCCGGGTTGGAGAAGCCTGCGTCGAGGTGAAGTCCCAGTTGAAATATCTCGGACTGATCCTCGACAGCCGCTGGAGCTTCGATGCGCATCTCAACCGTCTCGTCCCCCGAGTCGAAAAGGCGGCGGCCTCTTTGGGCCGCCTGCTGCCCAACCTCGGGGGACCGGGAGATTTGGTGCGCCGCCTATACCTGGGCGTGGTGCGGTCTATGGCCTTATACGGTGCCCCAATATGGGCGCCGTACGTGATGACCAGCCGGCGCAACACGCTGTTGTTGCGCCGGCTGCAGAGGCGGATGGCCATCCGCCTCATAAGGGGTTACCGCACCACGTCTACCGTGGCGGCGCTTGCTCTGGCGGGAGAACTTCCCTTCGAGCTTCAGGCGGCGGTGCGCGCCTATGTTTATAGGCGCACAAGCATCGCCAGCCGTGCTCGAGGGGCCCCGCCGGAGCGAGAGACGGTCGAGGGCTTCGAGCTCCAGGCCCGGCGACTAGCGCTCGCCAGATGGCGTGCCGAGCTTTGCTCCCACGCCGGCGAGCGCGTCCCCGGGGCTCTCCTGCCGCACTTCACCTCGTGGCGGGAGAGACGGCATGGCAGGCTCACCTACCGAGCGACGCAGGTGTTCACCGGGCATGGCTGCTTCGGTGTCTACCTGTGTCGCATCGGGCGGGAAGCGACGACGGTGTGCCACCACTGTGGCGCGGAGGAAGACTCGGCGCAGCACACGCTGGAGGAATGTCCCGCCTTTTCAGCGCTGCGCCGAGTCCTAAAACGGGATGTCGGTCACGACCTCGCACTCTCCAGCCTAGTTGGGGCCATGCTGGAGAGCCCGGGGAAGTGGGCTGCAGCAATCTCTTTCTGCGAGGATGTTATGTCGCGGAAGGAGGCTGCCGAGCGGGATCGGGAGCTTACAGATCCCGCCCGACGTGCCCGGGGACGGCGTGCGCGCCCACGCCGAGAAACCCCGGGCAGCTGAGAGTAGGCGGGCGGCGGGTGTACCAGAACATGCTGGTTCCATTGCCCGCCGCCCGCCAACAGAGGAGGACCTCCACTGTTGGTAGTGGGGGATGACGAGTCGCCTGAAGGAGGCGAGGGTTAACTGTAATCCTCCTCCAATATACTCGTCGTCCCCCCGGCGGCCGCTGTGATCAGGGCGGGGGCCCTGGTCACCTATCGCGCGGTCGCCGTGTCGGGGCGGTGCGGGGTGCGACCCCTCGCGCCGCCGAATTTAAATGGATTTAGGGGGGAGGATTATATCTCCCCCGGGACGCGGCCGGCCATCGTTACCATCCTGATGGCCGGCCAGGCGAGGGGGAGCCGCGGTAGTGTTCTTCAAGAGTTCCCGTGGCTCCCCCGTTGAATCGCCAGAGATCGGTCCTGCGTCCTCAGGTCGCCGTGGAGGTTTTAGTGGGTCAAACCCCACACTACCCTCGTCCCGCTCCCCCGGGCGGGGCGGGGGTGTCTGGCGAGCAGATTTCCTCCACGTAAAATAAAAAAAAAAAAAAAAAAAAGGTTATGTCAAGGTTATGTCAAGGTTATGTCAAGGTTATGTCAAGGTTATGTCAAGGTTATGTCAAGGTTATGTCAAGGTTATGTCAAGGTTATGTCAAGGTTATGTCAAGGTTATGTCAAGGTTATGTCAAGGTTATGTCAAGGTTATGTCAAGGTTATGTCAAGGTTATGTCAAGGTTATGTCAAGGTTATGTCAAGGTTATGTCAAGGTTATGTCAAGGTTATGTCAAGGTTATGTCAAGGTTATGTCAAGGTTATGTCAAGGTTATGTCAAGGTTATGTCAAGGTTATGTCAAGGTTATGTCAAGGTTATGTCAAGGTTATGTCAAGGTTATGTCAAGGTTATGTCAAGGTTATGTCAAGGTTATGTCAAGGTTATGTCAAGGTTATGTCAAGGTTATGTCAAGGTTATGTCAAGGTTATGTCAAGGTTATGTCAAGGTTATGTCAAGGTTATGTCAAGGTTATGTCAAGGTTATGTCAAGGTTATGTCAAGGTTATGTCAAGGTTATGTCAAGGTTATGTCAAGGTTATGTCAAGGTTATGTCAAGGTTATGTCAAGGTTATGTCAAGGTTATGTCAAGGTTATGTCAAGGTTATGTCAAGGTTATGTCAAGGTTATGTCAAGGTTATGTCAAGGTTATGTCAAGGTTATGTCAAGGTTATGTCAAGGTTATGTCAAGGTTATGTCAAGGTTATGTCAAGGTTATGTCAAGGTTATGTCAAGGTTATGTCAAGGTTATGTCAAGGTTATGTCAAGGTTATGTCAAGGTTATGTCAAGGTTATGTCAAGGTTATGTCAAGGTTATGTCAAGGTTATGTCAAGGTTATGTCAAGGTTATGTCAAGGTTATGTCAAGGTTATGTCAAGGTTATGTCAAGGTTATGTCAAGGTTATGTCAAGGTTATGTCAAGGTTATGTCAAGGTTATGTCAAGGTTATGTCAAGGTTATGTCAAGGTTATGTCAAGGTTATGTCAAGGTTATGTCAAGGTTATGTCAAGGTTATGTCAAGGTTATGTCAAGGTTATGTCAAGGTTATGTCAAGGTTATGTCAAGGTTATGTCAAGGTTATGTCAAGGTTATGTCAAGGTTATGTCAAGGTTATGTCAAGGTTATGTCAAGGTTATGTCAAGGTTATGTCAAGGTTATGTCAAGGTTATGTCAAGGTTATGTCAAGGTTATGTCAAGGTTATGTCAAGGTTATGTCAAGGTTATGTCAAGGTTATGTCAAGGTTATGTCAAGGTTATGTCAAGGTTATGTCAAGGTTATGTCAAGGTTATGTCAAGGTTATGTCAAGGTTATGTCAAGGTTATGTCAAGGTTATGTCAAGGTTATGTCAAGGTTATGTCAAGGTTATGTCAAGGTTATGTCAAGGTTATGTCAAGGTTATGTCAAGGTTCCCCCCCGTGTCCGCTACCTTGTCGTGGTGGGGGGGCTTCGTGCCCTAATGATCCTCAAGGCTGTGCCGGCGGGGACTTTATTCCCTGGCAGGTTCTACCATGCCGGAGTGGCTTGAGGTGAGGGGCCAACTAAAGTCGGACACATACCGTAAACCTGTGGTCATGTTTTACAGGAACGGGGGTCTTGCCTTAACCGGCCGGGCCGCGAGGATGACAACCTCTCTAAAAAATCCCTAGCCCCAAGCAGTGCTGCGCGGTGATGAGGGTGTAGCTGGAGTAAGCGCCAGCTATGGTTGGTGGGTGCACCAATCTTTAGCGGACAACCCCGGGGTACCTGGCGACCCCCGGGTGTATTAGCCTTCCCCGGGTATGGCGGCTCTGCCCGGGGTGACCTTCTTTCCGACCACACTCGTGGGGCCAATTATGGATTCTTTTTCACAAATAACCGGGGAGGGGGGAAACGAGCGTGAGGTGGAGGTGCGCGGGCCTATCGTGCGCCTCAAAAGATGTACAGAGCCGGTGTCGCGGAGGCATTCTGCAACACGCGGCAAAAAGAGGACCGCAGCGGGCCTTGGTGAGTGCGATGAGGGGGAGGAGTCAGATTTCTCTGTCTCCTCAAACCACTCATCGCAGAGTGTCCCGGGCTCGTCGTCAGCGAGAAAGAGAGGACGGCCGCCGACGACCGGCGAATATGTTGGCCTCGCAGAGGCCAAACTTAGGCTGGCCGAGGCTTCGCAGCTGGAGGCCGAGGCAAGGGAGGTGGCGGCGATATTCGACCCGGGAGCCCCCGTGCCGAGACCATCGCGGTCGAGCGTCCCGCTCCCGGACGAGACGGATATAGCGGAAAATTTCCGCAACCGTCCGACGCGGGATGTCGCGGCCGCTATATTGGAGAGCCTGGATGAGGTGGCCAGGATCTCCGGCGTTTCGAAGGGGCTGAAGGGCAACTTGGCCCGCGCCCTGAGGGTGGCCGCTTTAAACGGCAGGGTGGGGGTGTCCGAGCTTGCGGTTAGGTCAGCTACCGACGCCACGCGTGCCCTGGAGGCCGAGAATGCCGTCCTCAGGGGGCAAATGACGGAGCTGCGGGCGGAGGTGGCCCGGCTCCGGCAGGTGGTGGAGGCGAGAACGGCTGCTGCCGCAATGCCTCCTCCGCCGCGACCGGGAGAGGGCTCAGTATCGCCGCCGATCGTCGGCGCCCGGGATTGCCATCGCTCCGGGCAAGAAAAGTCCTCGCCACCACCTGCGGCTGCGCCCGCAGATTTTCTGGCACAGATAGGCGCCCTGATAGACGCCAAATTGGCGTGCTTCAGGAGGGAGCTCGCGCCGCGAACGGACTCGGCCCTGCGATCGGTGGCCCCTGGGCCGTCCGTCCCCTCACAGTCTTCGGACAGGGTGCGGCGGAAGACGAAGAAGAAGAAGAAAGGTGGGAAAGCTGGGACGGCTATAGCGGCCCAGACGGAGCCCGCTCGACCGCGAGCAGAATCGGCGCTACCCTCTGCTGCGCCTCCACCCCAGGAGGCGTGGTCCCAGGTGGTTGGCCGGAAGGCCAAAAAGGCGGCTGCCAAGGCCACAGCGGCCGCGAATAAAAAAGGACGGGTGGTCCCGGCGGCCCCCAGGAAGACATCCCTGCCTCCTCGACCGCCACGCACAGCAGCGGTTACCATTACTGTTCCGTCTGGCGTGGACATTACCTACGCGCAGGCGATGGTCACTGCCAGGTCCAAGGTTGACCTGGCAGAAATTGGCATCGCCTCGCTGAGGCCGCGAAGGGCGGTGACTGGGGGGTTAATTTTGGAGGTCCCTGGCACCGATGGGGCCGCCAAGGCCACCGTCCTCGCCACAAAAGTGGCAGAAGCGCTGGCAGGCACCGGCGTAAAGGTCGCGCGTCCGGTCAAAAAATCTGACCTTAGGGTGCGCGGCCTGGTCGATTCGACCACGCCGGCGGAGGTCGCTGCGGCTGTTGCCCGCGTGGGCGGGTGCAGCGAGGGGGACATCAATACCGGCGAAATCCGGTCTTCTCCCTCGGGATTGGGCACCCTCTGGGTCCGATGTCCTGCCGCGGCCGCTCGCAAGGCTGCTGTCGCGGGCCGGATAACCGTCGGCTGGACCCAGGCAGCCGTGGAGGCCCTGAGTGCCCGGCCTCTGCAGTGTTACCGTTGCCTTGGTGTTGGCCACACCAGTCAGCGGTGCACTTCTGCCGAGGATAGATCCGACTGCTGTTATAGATGCGGCAGTCGTGACCACAAGGTGGCAGTCTGTACGGCCTCGCCCAATTGTCCGCTTTGTGCTGGCGCGGGCAAGCCGTCTGGTCACCGCCTCGGCAGCCAAGCATGTCCTGCCGGTGTGAGGCGAGGCAAGGTAGGCGGCCAAAGACCGTCTTCCAGACTTAATAAAAAAGGGAAGGTAACCACGATGGCCAAGGCAGCGACCACCGTGGCCAGCAAGGAAAAGGCGGCACCGCCTGATGCTACCGCCGCGCCCGCGGGGGCGGATGGGGCCACTAAAGTCCCAGACGCCACCGCATCCGCGGCCGTGACGGCGATGGACACGGCTGTGTAATGGGGCCCCCGGGCCCGATAATACAAGTTAACCTCAACTGCTCGGCCAGAGCGCAGGATCTCCTGTTTCAATGCCTGGCCGAGCTGGGTGCCGGGTTGGCAGTCGTGGCGGATCCGCACAGGGTCCCCAAACATCCACACTGGATGGGGGACTCGATTGGCTCCGCCGCGATTATTTGGGCTGGGAGGCCGGGGTCCCCGCCGTGCTCGCTTATCGAGCGCGGCCTGGGATACGTGGCCGTCGATTGGGGCGGCACCGCGGTTGTGGCGATATACGCACCTCCAAGGTGGTCCCTCGAAGAGTTTGAGCAGTATCTGGACGGGGTAGGGAGATGCGTCTCCCGCTGCCATCCCCGTCCGGTGCTGGTCCTGGGGGACTTTAATGCCAAGGCCACGGCTTGGGGTTCCCCCGGGACTGATTCGAGGGGCCGGGAGGTGCTGGATTGGGCGGCGGGACTGGAGCTCCGTCTCCTGAACACGGGCTCGGTCCATACGTGCGTGCGGCATAACGGGGGGTCCATCGTTGACCTTTCGTGGGCAACGCCCCAGGCTGCGCGCCGTATTACGGGGTGGAGGGTGGCGGAAGGGGTCGAGACGTTGTCTGACCACAGATACATAGTTCTCGACCTCTCCGCCGCCCCACCATCGACACTCCGTCGTCGCCCCGCCGATGAAGGTTCGCCTCGACCGCGGTGGGCGCTGAAGCGCCTCGACCAGGACGCTCTGATGGCGGCGGCCCACGTCGTGGCCTGGCCAGCAACACCGGCCGGGCCAGTCGACGGGAATGGGGAGGCCCATTGGTTCCGTGGCGCAATGACGTCCATTTGCGACGTAGCCATGCCCCGGGCCAGGGTCTTCCCGAGGAAGGCGGTGTACTGGTGGTCGCGCGCGATAGCGGAATTACGCACCGAGTGCGTCGGCGCGCGACGCCGGTACGCACGCGCCCGTCGACGACGACGTACGGACGACGTGCTGGCTGCCCAGCTGTACGGGCGATATCGGGAGAAGGTGGTCGCCCTGCAGCTGGCCATCAGGCGAGCGAAGGACCAGGCCTGGCGCGATCTCCTCGGCTCTCTGAACCGAGATCCGTGGGGGCGCCCATACAAGATGGCATTGGGACGATTGCGTCCCTGGGCGCCCCCCGTGACGGAGAGCCTGGATCCGGGGCTGCTCGGGCGGGTCGTGGACGCTTTATTCCCCGTTAGCGGGGAGGCGTCCCGGCCTGTCCCTGAGCCAGAGGAACATGAGTGGTCCCCGGATCTTGAGGTCGCGCCGGAGGAGATGGCCGGGGTCGTCAAATGGCTCCGGGGCAAGAATACCGCCCCGGGGCCGGACGGTATCCCCGGCCGGGTCTGGCTGCTCGCCGCGAGCGTCCTGGGCGAGAGGCTGAGGAGCCTCTACTCTGGGCTCCTGAGGTCGGGGACGTTCCCCGACCTATGGAGAGAAAGTCGGATGGTCCTCTTGAGGAAGGATGGGAGGCCGGGGGATTCTCCCTCCGCGTACCGGCCCATTTGTCTCCTGGATGAGGCGGGCAAGATCTTCGAGAAGATCATTGTTGCCCGCCTCTCCAGACACCTGTCCCGCGACGGCCCAGATCTGGCGGACTGCCAGTTTGGCTTCCGGGAGGGGCGATCGACGGTCGACGCAATCGACCGTCTCAAGTCCCTCTCGGACAATGCCGTGGCAAGGGGCGGGGTGTGCTTGGCGGTGTCCATTGACATCGTCAATGCGTTCAACACCCTGCCCTGGTCCGCCATTAGGGAGGCCCTCGTCGATCACCAGGTGCCTCCCTATCTGAGGCGGGTGATCGGGGCCTACCTGCGGGACAGATGGGTTGAATACCCGGGCCGGTGCGGGATGATACGGAGGGAAGTGGACCGCGGGGTCCCGCAGGGGTCCGTTTTAGGACCGCTCCTGTGGGACCTGGGTTACAACGCGGTCCTGGAAAAGGCCTCCCTACCCGACGGTGCCACCCTCGTCTGCTACGCGGACGACACGTTGGTGGTCGCCGTCGGGAGTACCTTCGAGAGGACCATCCGACGAGCAGAGGTTGCGGTGGCAGCCGTCGTCGCGAGGATCCGCGATCTGGGGCTGAAAATAGCCCCGGAGAAGGCCGAGGCTGTCTGGTTTCATGGACGGCCTCGGTCTCGGCCACCGGCCAGATCGTGGATCCGGGTTGGAGAAGCCTGCGTCGAGGTGAAGTCCGAGTTGAAATATCTCGGACTGACCCTCGACAGCCGCTGGAGCTTCGATGCGCATCTCGACCGTCTCGTCCCCCGAGTCGAAAAGGCGGCTGTCTCTTTGGGCCGCCTGCTGCCCAACCTCGGGGGACCGGGAGATTTGGTGCGCCGCCTATACCTGGGCGTGGTGCGGTCTATGGCCTTATACGGTGCCCCAATATGGGCGCCGTACGTGATGACCAGCCGGCGCAACACGCTGTTGTTGCGCCGGCTGCAGAGGCGGATGGCCATCCGCCTCATAAGAGGTTACCGCACCACGTCTACCGTGGCGGCGCTTGCTCTGGCGGGAGAACTTCCCTTCGAGCTTCAGGCGGCGGTGCGCGCCTATGTTTATGGGCGCACAAGCATCGCCAGCCGTGCTCGAGGAGCCCCGCCGGAGCGAGAGGCGGTCGAGGGCTTCGAGCTCCAGGCCCGGAGACTAGCGCTCGCAAGATGGCGTGCCGAGCTTTGCTCCCACGCCGGCGAGCGCGTCCCCGGGGCTCTCCTGCCGCACTTCACCTCGTGGCGGGAGAGACGGCATGGCAGGCTCTCCTACCGAGCGACGCAGGTGTTCACCGGGCATGGCTGCTTCGGTGTCTACCTGTGTCGCATCGGGCGGGAAGCGACGACGGTGTGCCACCATTGTGGCGCGGAGGAAGACTCGGCGCAGCACACGCTGGAGGAATGTCCCGCCTTTTCAGCGCTGCGCCGAGTCCTAAAACGAGTAGTCGGCCACGACCTCGCACTCTCCAGCCTAGTTGGGGCCATGCTGGAGGGCCCGGGGAAGTGGGCGGCAGCAATCTCTTTCTGCGAGGAGGTTATGTCGCGGAAGGAGGCTGCCGAGCGGGATCGGGAGCTTACAGATCCCGCCCGACGTGCCCGGGGACGGCGTGCGCGCCCACGCCGAGAAACCCCGGGCAGCTGAGAGTAGGCGGGCGGCGGGTGTACCAGAACATGCTGGTTTCATTGCCCGCCGCCCGCCAACAGAGGAGGACCTCCACTGTTGGGAGTGGGGGATGACGAGTCGCCAGAAGGAGGCGAGGGTTAACTGTAATCCTCCTCCAATATACTCGTCGTCCCCCCGGCGGCCGCTGTGATCAGGGCGGGGGCCCTGGTCACCTATCGCGCGGTCGCCGTGTCGGGGCGGTGCGGGGTGCGACCCCTCGCGCCGCCGAATTTAAATGGATTTTAGGGGGGAGGATTTATTTTATTTCCCCCCGGGACGCGGCCGGCCATCGTTACCATCCTGATGGCCGGCCAGGCGAGGGGGGGCCGCGGTAGTGTTCTTCAAGAGTTCCCGTGGCTCCCCCGTTGAATCGCCAGCGATCGGTCCTGCGTCCTCAGGTCGCCGTGGAGGTTTTAGTGGGTCAAACCCCACACTACCCTCGTCCCGCACCCCCGGGCGGGGCGGGGGTGTCTGGCGAGCAGATTTCCTCCACGTAAAATAAAAAAAAAAAAAAAAAAAAAAAAAGGTTATGTCAAGGTTATGTCAAGGTTCCCCCCCGTGTCCGCTACCTTGTCGTGGTGGGGGGGCTTCGTGCCCTAATGATCCTCAAGGCTGTGCCGGCGGGGAATTTATTCCCTGGCAGGTTCTACCATGCCGGAGTGGCTTGAGGTGAGGGGCCAACTAAAGTCGGACACATACCGTAAACCTGTGGTCATGTTTTACAGGAACGGGGGTCTTGCCTTAACCGGCCGGGCCGCGAGGATGACAACCTCTCTAAAAAATCCCTAGCCCCAAGCAGTGTTGCGCGGTGATGAGGGTGCAGCTGGAGTAAGCGCCAGCTATGGTTGGTGGGTGCACCAATCGTTAGCGGACAACCCCGGGGTACCTGGCGACCCCCGGGTGTATTAGCCTTCCCCGGGTATGGCGGCTCTGCCCGGGGTGACCTTCTTTCCGACCACACTCGTGGGACCAATTATGGATTCTTTTTCACAAACAACCGGGGAGGGGGGAAACGAGCGTGAGGGGGAGGTGCGCGGGCCTATCGTGCGCCTCAAAAGATGTACTGTGCCGGTGTCGCGGAGGCATTCGGCAACACGCGGCAGAAAGAGGACCGCAGCGGGCCTTGGTGAGTGCGATGAGGGGGAGGAGTCAGATTTCTCTGTCTCCTCAAACCACTCATCGCAGAGTGTCCCGGGCTCGTCGTCAGCGAGGAAGAGAGGACGGCCGCCGACGACCGGCGAATATGTTGGCCTCGCAGAGGCCAAACTTAGGCTGGCCGAGGCTTCGCAGCTGGAGGCCGAGGCAAGGGAGGTGGCGGCGATATTCGACCCGGGTGCCCCCGTGCCGAGACCATCGCGGTCGAGCGTTCCGCTCCCGGACGAGACGGATATCGCGGAAAATTTCCGCAACCGTCCGACGCGGGATGTCGCGGCCGCTATATTGGAGAGCCTGGATGAGGTGGCCAGGATCTCCGGCGTTTCGAAGGGGCTGAAGGGCAACTTGGCCCGCGCCCTGAGGGTGGCCGCTTTAAACGGCAGGGTGGGGGTGTCCGAGCTTGCGGTTAGGTCGGCTACCGACGCCACGCGTGCCCTGGAGGCCGAGAATGCCGTCCTCAGGGGGCAAATGACGGAGCTGCAGGCGGAGGTGGCCCGGCTCCGGCAGGTGGTGGAGGCGAGAACGGCTGCTGCCGCAATGCCTCCGCCACGGCGCCCGGGAGAGGGCTCAGTAACGCCGCCGATCGTCGGCGCCCGGGACTGCCAACGCTCCGGGCAAGAAAAGTCCTCGCCATCACCTGCGGCTGCGCCCGCAGATTTTCTGGCGCAAATAGGCGCCCTAATAGACACCAAATTGGCGTCATTCAGGAAGGAGCTCGCGCCGCGAACGGACTCGGCCCTACGATCGGTGACCCCTGGGCCGTCCGTCCCCTCACAGTCTTCGGACAGGGTGCGGCGGAAGACGAAGAAGAAGAAGAAAGGTGGGAAAGCTGGGGCGGCTATAGCGGCCCAGACGAAGCCCGCTCGACCGCGAGCAGAATTGGCCCCACCCTCCGCCGCGCCTCCACCCCAGGAGGCGTGGTCCCAGGTGGTTGGCCGGAAGGCCAAAAAGGCGGCTGCCAAGGCCACTGCGGCGGCGAATAATAAAAAAAGACGGGTGGTCCCGGCGGCCCCCAGGAAGACACCCCTGCCTCCTCGACCGCCACGCACAGCAGCGGTTACCATAACGGTTCCGTCTGGCGTGGACATTACTTACGCGCAGGCGATGGCCACTGCCAGGTCCAAGGTGGACCTTGCAGAAATTGGCATCGCCTCGCTGAGGCCGCGAAGGGCGGTGACTGGGGGGTTAATTTTGGAGGTCCCTGGCACCGATGGGGCCGCCAAGGCCACCGTCCTCGCCACAAAAGTGGCGGAAGCGCTGGCAGGCACCGGCGTAAAGGTCGCGCGTCCGGTCAAAAAAGCTGACCTTAGGGTGCGCGGCCTGGTCGATTCGACCACGCCGGCGGAGGTCGCTGCGGCTGTTGCCCGCGAGGGCGGGTGCAGCGAGGGGGACATCAATACCGGCGAAATCCGGTCTTCCCCCTCGGGATTGGGCACCCTCTGGGTCCGATGTCCTGCCGTGGCCGCTCGCAAGGTTGCTGTCGCGGGCCGGATAACCGTCGGCTGGACCCAGGCAGCCGTGGAGGCCCTGAGTGCCCGGCCTCTGCAGTGTTACCGTTGCCTTGGTGTTGGCCACACCAGTCAGCGGTGCACTGCTGCCGAGGATAGGTCCGACTGCTGCTATAGATGCGGCAGTCGGGACCATAAGGTGGCAGCCTGTACGGCCACGCCCAATTGTCCGCTTTGTGCGGGTGCGGGCAAGCCGTCTGGTCACCGCCTCGGCAGCCGGGCATGTCCTGCCAGTGCGGGGCGAGGCAAGGGAGGCGGCCAATGGCCGTCTGCCAGATTTCTTAAAAAAAGGAAGGAAACCACGATGGCCAAGGCAGCGACCACCATGGCCAGCAACGAAAAGGCGGATCCGCCTGATGCTATCGCCGCGCCCGCGGGGGCGGATGGAGACACTAAATTCCCAGACGCCACCGCATCCGCGGCCGTGACGGCGATGGACACGGCTGTGTAATGGGGCCCCCGGGCCCGATAATACAAGTTAACCTCAACTGCTCGGCCAGAGCGCAGGATCTCCTGTTTCAATGCCTGGCCGAGCGGGGTGCCGGGTTGGCAGTCGTGGCGGAGCCGCACAGGGTCCCCAAACATCCACACTGGATGGGGGACTCGATTGGCTCCGCCGCGATTATTTGGGCTGGGAGGCCGGGGTCCCCGCCGTGCTCGCTTATCGAGCGCGGCCTGGGATACGTGGCCGTCGATTGGGGCGGCACCGCGGTTGTGGCGATATACGCACCTCCAAGGTGGTCCCTCGAAGAGTTTGAGCAGTATCTGGACGGGGTAGGGAGATGCGTCTCTCGCTGCCATCCCCGTCCGGTGCTGGTCCTGGGGGACTTCAATGCCAAGGCCACGGCTTGGGGTTCCCCCGGGACTGATTCGAGGGGCCGGGAGGTGCTGGATTGGGCGGCGGGACTGGAGCTCCGTCTCCTGAACACGGGCTCGGTCCATACGTGCGTGCGGCATAACGGGGGGTCCATCGTTGACCTTTCGTGGGCAACGCCCCCGGCCGCGCGCCGTATTACGGGGTGGAGGGTGGCGGAAGGGGTCGAGACGTTGTCTGACCACAGATACATAGTTCTCGATCTCTCCGCCGCCCCCCCATCGACACCCCGTCGTCGCCCCGCCGATGAAGGTTCGCCTCAGCCGCGGTGGGCGCTGAAGCGCCTCGACCAGGACGCTCTGATGGCGGCAGCACACGTCGTGGCCTGGCCAGCAACACCGGCCGGGCCAGTCGACGGGAATGGGGAGGCCCGTTGGTTCCGGGGCGCAATGACGTCGGTTTGCGACGTCGCCATGCCCCGGGCCAAGGTCTTCCCGAGGAAGGCGGTGTACTGGTGGTCGCGCGAAATAGCGGAATTACGCACCGAGTGCGTCCGCGCGCGACGCCAGTACGCTCGCGCCCGTCGACGACGACGTACGGACGACGTGCTGGCTGCCCAGCTGTATGGGAGATATCGGGAGAAGGTGGTCGCCCTGCAGCTGGCCATCAGGCGAGCGAAGGACCAGGCCTGGCGCGATCTCCTCGGCTCTCTGAACCGAGATCCGTGGGGGCGCCCATACAAGATGGCATTGGGACGATTACGTCCCTGGGCGCCCCCCGTGACGGAGATCCTGGATCCGGGGCTGCTCGGGCGGGTCGTGGGCGCTTTATTCCCCGTTAGCGAGGAGGCGTCCCGGCCCGTCCCTGAGCCAGAGGAACATGAGTGGTCCCCGGATCTTGAGGTCGCGCCGGCGGAGATGGCCGCGGTCGTCAAATGGCTCCGGGGCAAGAATACCGCCCCGGGGCCGGACGGTATCCCCGGCCGGGCCTGGTTGCTCGCCGCGAGCGTCCTGGGGGAGAGGCTGAGGAGCCTCTACTCTGGGCTCCTAAGGTCGGGGACGTTCCCCGACCTATGGAGAGAAAGTCGGATGGTCCTCTTGAGGAAGGATGGGAGGTCGGGGGATTCTCCCTCCGCGTACCGGCCCATTTGTCTCCTGGATGAGGCGGGCAAGATCTTCGAGAAGATCATTGTTGCCCGCCTCTCCAGACACCTGTCCCGCGACGGCCCAGATCTGGCGGACTGCCAGTTTGGCTTCCGGGAGGGGCGATCGACGGTCGACGCAATCGACCGCCTCAAGTCCCTCTCGGACAATGCCGTGGCAAGGGGCGGGGTGTGCTTGGCGGTGTCCATTGACATCGTCAATGCGTTCAACACCCTGCCCTGGTCCGCCATTAGGGGGACCCTCGTTGATCACCAGGTGCCTCCCTATCTGAGGCGGGTGATCGGGGCCTACCTGCGGGATAGGTGGGTCGAATACCCGGGCCGGTGCGGGATGATACGGAGGGAAGTGGACCGCGGGGTCCCGCAGGGGTCCGTTTTAGGACCGCTCCTGTGGGACCTGGGTTACAACGCGGTCCTGGAGAAGGCCTCCCTGCCCGACGGTGCCACCCTCGTCTGCTACGCGGACGACACGTTGGTGGTCGCCGTCGGGAGTACCTTCGAGAGGACCATCCGACGAGCAGAGGTTGCGGTGGCAGCCGTCGTCGCGAGGATCCGCGATCTGGGGCTGAAAATAGCCCCGGAGAGGGCCGAGGCTGTCTGGTTCCACGGACGGCCTCGGTCTCGGCCACCGGCCAGATCGTGGGTCCGGGTTGGAGAAGCCTGCGTCGAGGTGAAGTCCGAGTTGAAATATCTCGGACTGATACTCGACAGCCGCTGGAGCTTCGATGCGCATCTCGCCCGTCTCGTTCCCCGAGTCGAAAAGGCGGCGGCCTCTTTGGGCCGCTTGCTGCCCAACCTCGGGGGACCGGGAGATTTGGTGCGCCGCCTATACCTGGGCGTGGTGCGGTCTATGGCCTTATACGGTGCCCCAATCTGGGCGCCGTACGTGATGACCAGCCGGCGCAACACGCTGTTGTTGCGCCGGCTGCAGAGGCGGATGGCCATCCGCCTCATAAGAGGTTACCGCACCACGTCTACCGTGGCGGCGCTTGCTCTGGCGGGAGAACTTCCCTTCGAGCTTCAAGCGGCGGTGCGCGCCTATGTTTATAGGCGCACTAGCATCGCCAGCCGTGCTCGAGGGGCCCCGCCGGAGCGTGAGACGGTCGAGGGCTTCGAGCTCCAGGCCCGGCGACTAGCGCTCGCCAGATGGCGTGCCGAGCTTTGCTCCCACGCCGGCGAGCGCGTCCCCGGGGCTCTCCTGCCGCACTTCACCTCGTGGCGGGAGAGACGGCATGGCAGGCTCTCCTACCGAGCGACGCAGGTGTTCACCGGGCATGGCTGCTTCGGTGTCTACCTGTGTCGCATCGGGCGGGAAGCGACGACGGTGTGCCACCATTGTGGCGCGGAGGAAGACTCGGCGCAGCACACGCTGGAGGAATGTCCCGCCTTTTCAGCGCTGCGCCGAGTCCTAAAACGGGAAGTCGGTCACGACCTCGCACTCTCCAGCCTAGTTGGGGCCATGCTGGAGAGCCCGGGGAAGTGGGCGGCAGCAATCTCTTTCTGCGAGGATGTTATGTCGCGGAAGGAGGCTGCCGAGCGGGATCGGGAGCTTACAGATCCCGCCCGACGTGCCCGGGGACGGCGTGCGCGCCCACGCCGAGAAACCCCGGGCAGCTGAGAGTAGGCGGGCGGCGGGTGTACCAGAACATGCTGGTTTCATTGCCCGCCGCCCGCCAACAGAGGAGGACCTCCACTGTTGGGAGTGGGGGATGACGAGTCGCCTGATGGAGGGGAGGGTTAACTGTGATCCTCCTCCAATATACTCGTCGTCCCCCCGGCGGCCGCTGTGATCAGGGCGGGGGCCCTGGTCACCTATCGCGCGGTCGCCGTGTCGGGGCGGTGCGGGGTGCGACCCCTCGCGCCGCCGAATTTAAATGGATTTTTTAGGGGGGAGGATTTATTTTATTTCCCCCCGGGACGCGGCCGGCCATCGTTACCATCCTGATGGCCGGCCAGGCGAGGGGGAGCCGCGGTAGTGTTCTTCAAGAGTTCCCGTGGCTCCCCCGTTGAATCGCCAGCGATCGGTCCTGCGTCCTCAGGTCGCCGTGGAGGTTTTAGTGGGTCAAATCCCACACTACCCTCGTCCCGCTCCCCCGGGCGGGGCGGGGGTGTCTGGCGAGCAGATTTCCTCCACGTAAAATAAAAAAAAAAAAAAAAAAGGTTATGTCAAGGTTCCCCCCCGAGTCCGCTACCTTGTCGTGGTGGGGGGGCTTCGTGCCCTAATGATCCTCAAGGCTGTGCCGGCGGGGAATTTATTCCCTGGCAGGTTCTACCATGCCGGAGTGGCTTGAGGTGAGGGGCCAACTAAAGTCGGACACATACCGTAAACCTGTGGTCATGTTTTACAGGAACGGGGGTCTTGCCTTAACCGGCCGGGCCGCGAGGATGACAACCTCTCTAAAAAATCCCTAGCCCCAAGCAGTGTTGCGCGGTGAAGAGGGCGTAGCTGGAGTAAGCGCCAGCTATGGTTGGTGGGTGCACCAATCGTTAGCGGACAACCCCGGGGTACCTGGCGACCCCCCGGGCGTATTAGCCTTCCCCGGGTATGGCGGCTCTACCCGGGGTGACCTCCTTTCCGACCACACTCGTGGGATTAAGTATGGAGTCTACTTTTTCACAAACAACCGGGGAGGGGGGAAACGAGCGTGTGGGGGAGGTGCGCGGGCCTATCGTGCGCCTCAAAAGATGCACAGAGCCGGTGTCGCGGAGGCATTCGGCGACACGCGGCAAAAAGAGGACCGCAGCGGGCCTTGGTGAGTGCGATGAGGGGGAGGAGTCAGATTTCTCTGTCTCCTCCCACCACTCATCGCAGAGTGTCCCGGGCTCGTCGTCAGCGAGGAAGAGAGGACGGCCGCCGACGACCGGCGAATATGTTGGCCTCGCAGAGGCCAAACTTAGGTTGGCCGAAGCTTCGCAGCTGGAGGCCGAGGCAAGGGAGGTGGCGGCGATATTCGACCCGGGAGCCCCCGTGCCGAAACCATCGCGGTCGAGCGTCCCGCTCCCGGACGAGACGGATATCGCGGAAAATTTCCGCAACCGTCCGACGCGGGATGTCGCGGCCGCTATATTGGAGAGCCTGGATGAGGTGGCCAGGATCTCCGGCGTTTCGAAGGGGCTGAAGGGCAACTTGGCCCGCGCCCTGAGGGTGGCCGCCTTAAACGGCAGGGTAGGGGTGTCGGAGCTGGCAGTGAGGTCAGCAACCGACGCCACGCGTGTCCTGGAGGCCGAAAATGCCGTCCTCAGGGGACAAATGACGGAGCTGCAGGCGGAGGTGGCCCGGCTCCGGCAGGTGGTGGAGGCGAGAACGGCTGCTGCCGCAATGCCTCCGCCGCCACGCCCGGGAGAGGGCTCAGTATCGCCGCCGATCTTCGCCGCCCGGGATTGCCATCGCTCCGGGCAAGAAAAGTCCTCGCCACCACCTGCGGCTGCGCCCGCAGATTTTCTGGCGCAAGTAGGCGCCCTGATAGACGCCAAATTGGCGTCATTCAGGAGGGAGCTCGCGCCGCGAACGGACTCGGCCCTGCGATCGATGGCCCCTGGGCCGTCCGTCCCCACACAGTCTTCGGACAGGGTGGGGCGCAGGGCGAAGAAGAAGAAGAAAGGTGGGAAAGCTGGGGCGGCTATAGCGGCCCAGACGGAGCCCGCTCGACCGCGAGCAGAATCGGCGCTACCCTCTGACGCGCCTCCACCCCAGGAGGCGTGGTCCCAGGTGGTTGGCCGGAAGGCCAAAAAGGCGGCTGCCAAGGCCACTGCGGCCGCGAATAAAAAAGGACGGGTGGTCCCGGCGGCCCCCAGGAAGACACCCCTGCCTCCTCGACCGCCACGCACAGCAGCGGTTACCATAACGGTTCCGTCTGGCTTGGACATTACTTACGCGCAGGCGATGGCCACTGCCAGGTCCAAGGTGGACCTGGCAGAAATTGGCATCGCCTCGCTGAGGCCGCGAAGGGCGGTGACTGGGGGGTTAATTTTGGAGGTCCCTGGTACCGATGGGGCCGCCAAGGCCACCGTCCTGGCCACAAAAGTGGCGGAAGCACTGGCAGGCACCGGCGTAAAGATCGCGCGTCCGGTCAAAAAAGCTGAACTTAGGGTGCGCGGCCTGGTCGATTCGACCACGCCGGCGGAGGTCGCTGCGGCTGTTGCCCGCGTGGGCGGGTGCAGCGAGGGGGACATCAATACCGGCGAAATCCGGTCTTCCCCCTCGGGATTGGGCACCCTCTGGGTACGATGTCCTGCCGCTGCCGCTCGCAAGGTTGCTGTCGCGGGCCGGATAACCGTCGGCTGGACCCAGGCAGCCGTGGAGGCCCTGAGTGCCCGGCCTCTGCAGTGTTACCGTTGCCTTGGTGTTGGCCACACCAGTCAGCGGTGCACTTCTGCCGAGGATAGGTCCGACTGCTGCTATAGATGCGGCAGTCGGGACCATAAGGTGGCAGCCTGTACGGCCACGCCCAATTGTCCGCTTTGTGCTGGCGCGGGCAAGTCGTCTGGTCACCGCCTCGGCAGCCGGACATGTCCTGCCAGTGTGAGGCGAGGCAAGGTGGGCGGCCAAAGGCCGTCTGCCAGACATAATAAAAAAGGGAAGGTAACCACGATGGCCAAGGCAGCGACCACCGTGGCCAGCAACGGAAAGGCAGCATCGCCTGATGATACCGCCGCGCCCGCGGGGGCGGATGGGGCCATTAAAGTCCCAGACGCCATCGCATCCGCGGCCGTGACGGCGATGGACACGGCTGTGTAATGGGGCCCCCGGGCCCGATAATACAAGTTAACCTCAACTGCTCGGCCAGAGCGCAGGATCTCCTGTTTCAATGCATGGCCGAGCGGGGTGCCGGGTTGGCAGTCGTGGCGGAGCCGCACAGGGTCCCCAAACATCCACACTGGATGGGGGACTCGATTGGCTCCGCCGCGATTATTTGGGCTGGGAGGTCGCGGTCCCCGCCGTGCTCGCTTATCGAGCGCGGCCTGGGATACGTGGCCGTTGATTGGGGCGGCACCGCGGTTTTGGCGGTATACGCACCTCCAAAGTGGTCCCTCGAAGAGTTTGAGCAGTATCTGGACGGGGTAGGGAGATGCGTCTCCCGCTGCCATCCCCGTCCGGTGCTGGTCCTGGGGGACTTCAATGCCAAGGCCACGGCTTGGGGTTCCCCCGGGACTGACTCGAGGGGCCGGGAGGTTCTGGATTGGGCGGCGGGACTGGAGCTCCGTCTCCTGAACACGGGCTCGGTCCATACGTGCGTGCGGCATAACGGGGGGTCCATCGTTGACCTTTCGTGGGCAACGCCCCCGGCCGCGCGCCGTATTACGGGGTGGATGGTGGCGGAGGGGGTCGAGACGTTGTCTGACCACAGATACATAGTTCTCGACCTCTCCGCCGCCCCACCGTCGACACTCCGTCGTCGCCCCGCCGATGAAGGTTCGCCTCGACCGCGGTGGGCGCTGAGGCGTCTCGACCAGGACGCTCTGATGGCGGCAGCCCACGTCGTGGCCTGGCCAGCAACACCGACCGGGCCAGTCGACGGGAATGGGGAGGCCCATTGGTTCCGGGGCGCAATGACGTCGATTTGCGACGTCGCCATGCCCCGGGCCAGGGTCTTCCCGAGGAAGGCGGTGTACTGGTGGTCGCGCGAGATAGCGGAATTACGCACCGAGTGCGTTCGCGCGCGACGCCAGTACGCTCGCGCCCGTCGACGACGACGAGCGGACGACGTGCTGGCTGCCCAGCTGTACGGGCTATATCGGGAGAAGGTGGTCGCCCTGCAGCTGGCCATCAGGCGGGCAAAGGACCAGGCCTGGCGCGATCTCCTCGGCTCTCTGAACCGAGATCCGTGGGGGCGCCCATACAAGATGGCATTGGGACGATTGCGTCCCTGGGCGCCCCCCGTGACGGAGAGCCTGGATCCGGGGCTGCTCGGGCGGGTCGTGGACGCTTTATTCCCCGTTAGAGGGGAGGCGTCCCGGCCCGTCCCTGAGCGAGAGGAACATGAGTGGTCCCCGGATCTTGAGGTCGCGCCGGAGGAGATGGCCGGGGTCGTCAAATGGCTCCGGGGCAAGAATACCGCCCCGGGGCCGGACGGTATCCCCGGCCGGGTCTGGTTGCTCGCCGCGAGCGTCCTGGGGGAGAGGCTGAGAAGCCTCTGCTCTGGGCTCCTGAGGTCGGGGACGTTCCCCGACCTATGGAGAGAAAGTCGGATGGTCCTCTTGAGGAAGGATGGGAGGCCGGGGGATTCTCCCTCCGCGTACCGGCCCATTTGTCTCCTGGATGAGGCGGGCAAGATCTTCGAGAAGATCATTGTTGCCCGCCTCTCCAGACACCTGTCCCGCGACGGCCCAGATCTGGCGGACTGCCAGTTTGGCTTCCGGGAGGGGCGATCGACGGTCGACGCTATCGACCGTCTCAAGTCCCTCTCGGACAATGCCGTGGCAAGGGGCGGGGTGTGCTTGGCGGTGTCCATTGACATCGTCAATGCGTTCAACACCCTGCCCTGGTCCGCCATTAGGGGGGCCCTCGTCGCTCACCAGGTGCCTCCCTATCTGAGGCGGGTGATCGGGGCCTACCTGCGGGACAGGTGGATCGAATACCCGGGCCGGTACGGGATGATACGGAGGGAAGTGGACCGCGGGGTCCCGCAGGGGTCCGTTTTAGGACCGCTCCTGTGGGACCTGGGTTACAACGCGGTCCTGGAGAAGGCCTCCCTGCCCGACGGTGCCACCCTCGTCTGCTACGCGGACGACACGTTGGTGGTCGCCGTCGGGAGTACCTTCGAGAGGACCATCCGACGAGCAGAGGTTGCGGTGGCAGCCGTCGTCGCGAGGATCCGCGATCTGGGGCTGAAAATAGCCCCGGAGAAGGCCGAGGCTGTCTGGTTTCACGGACGGCCACGGTCTCGGCCACCGGCCAGATCGTGGATCCGGGTTGGAGAAGCCTGCGTAGAGGTGAAGTCCGAGTTGAAATATCTCGGACTGATCCTCGACAGCCGCTGGAGCTTCGATGCGCATCTCGACCGTCTCGTCCCCCGAGTCGAAAAGGCGGCGGCCTCTTTGGGCCGCCTGCTGCCCAACCTCGGGGGACCGGGAGATTTGGTGCGCCGCCTATACCTGGGCGTGGTGCGGTCTATGGCCTTATACGGTGCCCCAATATGGGCGCCGTACGTGATGACCAGCCGGCGCAACACGCTGTTGTTGCGCCGGCTGCAGAGGCGGATGGCCATCCGCCTCATAAGAGGTTACCGCACCACGCCTACCGTGGCGGCGCTTGCTCTGGCGGGAGAACTTCCATTCGAGCTTCAGGCGGCGGTGCGCGCCTATGTTTACAGGCGCACTAGCATCGCCAGTCGTGCTCGGGGGTCCCCGCCGGAGCGAGAGACGGTCGAGGGCTTCGAGCTCCAGGCCCGGAGACTAGCGCTCGCCAGATGGCGTGCCGTGCTTTGCTCCCACGCCGGCGAGCGCGTCCCCGGGGCTCTCCTGCCGCACTTCACCTCGTGGCGGGAGAGACGGCATGGCAGGCTCTCCTACCGAGCGACGCAGGTGTTCACCGGGCATGGCTGCTTCGGTGTCTACCTGTGTCGCATCGGGCGGGAAGCGACGACGGTGTGCCACCATTGTGGCGCGGAGGAAGACTCGGCGCAGCACACGCTGGAGGAATGTCCCGCCTTTTCAGCGCTGCGCCGAGTCCTAAAACGAGAAGTCGGCCACGACCTCGCACTCTCCAGCCTAGTTGGGGCCATGCTGGAGGGACCGGGGAAGTGGGCGGCAGCAATCTCTTTCTGCGAGGAGGTTATGTCGCGGAAGGAGGCTGCCGAGCGGGATCGGGAGCTTACAGATCCCGCCCGACGTGCCCGGGGGCGGCGTGCGCGCCCACGCCGAGAAACCCCGGGCAGCTGAGAGTAGGCGGGCGGCGGGTGTACCAGTACATGCTGGTTTCATTGCCCGCCGCCCGCCAACAGAGGAGGACCTCCACTGTCGGGAGTGGGGGATGACGAGTCGCCTGAAGGAGGCGAGGGTTAACTGTGATCCTCCTCCAATATACTCGTCGTCCTCCCGGCGGCCGCTGTGATCAGGGCGGGGGCCCTGGTCACCTAACGAAACGCGGTCGCCGTGTCGGGGCGATGCGGGGTGCGACCCCTCGCGCCGCCGAATTTAAATGGATTTAGGGGGGAGGATTATATCTCCCCCGGGACGCGGCCGGCCATCCTTACCATCCTGATGGCCGGCCAGGCGAGGGGGAGCCGCGGTAGTGTTCTTCAAGAGTTCCCGTGGCTCCCCCGTTGAATCGCCAGCGATCGGTACTGCGTCCTCAGGTCGCCGTGGAGGTTTTAGTGGGTCAATCCCCACACTACCCTCGTCCTGCTCCCCCGGGCGGGGCGGGGGTGTCTGGCGAGCAGATTTCCTCCACGTAAAATAAAAAAAAAAAAAAAAAAAAAAAGGTTATGTCAAGGTTATGTCAAGGTTATGTCAAGGTTATGTCAAGGTTATGTCAAGGTTATGTCAAGGTTATGTCAAGGTTATGTCAAGGTTCCCCCCCGAGTCCGCTACCTTGTCGTGGTGGGGGGGCTTCGTGCCCTAATGATCCTCAAGGCTGTGCCGGCGGGGAATTTATTCCCTGGCAGGTTCTACCATGCCGGAGTGGCTTGAGCTGAGGGGCCAACTAAAGTCGGACACATACCGTAAACCTGTGGTCATGTTTTACAGGAACGGGGGTCTTGCCTTAACCGGCCGGGCCGCGAGGATGACAACCTCTCTAAAATATCCCTAGCCCCAAGCAGTGTTGCGCGGTGATGAGGGTGTAGCTGGAGTAAGCGTCAGCTATGGTTGGTGGGTGCACCAATCTTTAGCGGACAACCCCGGGGTACCTGGCGACCCCCGGGTGTATTAGCCTTCCCCGGGTATGGCGGCTCTGCCCGGGGTGACCTTCTTTCCGACCACACTCGTGGGACCAATTATGGATTCTTTTAAACAAATAACCGGGGAGGGGGGAAACGAGCGTGAGGTGGAGGTGCGCGGGCCTATCGTGCGCCTCAAAAGATGTGCAGAGCCGGTGTCGCGGAGGCATTCTGCAACACGCGGTAAAAAGAGGACCGCTGCGGGCCTTGGTGAGTGCGATGACGGGGAGGAGTCAGATTTCTCTGTCTCCTCCCACCACTCATCGCAGAGTGTCCCGGGCTCTTCGTCGGCGAGGAAGAGAGGACGGCCGCCGACGACCGGCGAATATGTTGGCCTCGCAGAGGCCAAACTTAGGCTGGCCGAGGCTTCGCAGCTGGAGGCCGAGGCAAGGGAGGTGGCGGCGATATTCGACCCGGGTGCCCCCGTGCCGAGACCATCGCGATCGAGCGTCCCGCTTCCGGACGAGACGGATATCGCGGAAAATTTCCGCAACCGTCCGACGCGGGATGTCGCGGCCGCTATATTGGAGAGCCTGGATGAGGTGGCCAGGATCTCCGGCGTTTCGAAGGGGCTGAAGGGCAACTTGGCCCGCGCCCTGAGGGTGGCCGCCTTAAACGGCAGGGTAGGGGTGTCCGAGCTGGCAGTGAGATCGGCTACCGACGCCACGCGTGTCCTGGAGGCCGAAAATGCCGTCCTCAGGGGGCAAATGACGGAGCTGCAGGCGGAGGTGGCCCGGCTCCGGCAGGTGGTGGAGGCGAGAACGGCTGCTGCCGCAATGCCTCCGCCGCCGCGCCCGGCAGAGGGCTCAGTATCGCCGCCGATCGTCGGCGCCCGGGATTGCCATCGCTCTGGGCAAGAAAAGTCCTCGCCACCACCTGCGGCTGCGCCCGCAGATTTTCTGGCGCAAATAGGCGCCCTGATAGACGCCAAATTGGCGTCATTCAGGAAGGAGCTCGCGCCGCGAACGGACTCGGCCCTACGATCCGTGGCCCCTGGGCCGTCCGTCCCCTCACAGTCTTCGGACAGGGTGGGGCGGAGGGCGAAGAAGAAGAAGAAAGGTGGGAAGGCTGGGGCGGCTATAGCGGCCCAGACGGAGCCCGCTCGACCTCGAGCAGAATTGGCCCCACCCTCCGCCGCGCCTCCACCCCAGGAGGCGTGGTCCCAGGTGGTTGGCCGGAAGGCCAAAAAGGCGGCTGCCAAGGCCACTGCGGCGGCGAATAAAAAAGGACGGGTGATCCCGGCGACCCCCAGGAAGACACCCCTGCCTCCTCGACCGCCACGCACAGCAGCGGTTACCATAACGGTTCCGTCTGGCGTGGACATTACTTACGCGCAGGCGATGGCCACTGCCAGGTCCAAGGTGGACCTGGCAGAAATTGGCATCGCCTCGCTGAGGCCGCGAAGGGCGGTGACTGGGGGGTTAATTTTGGAGGTCCCTGGCACCGATGGGGCCGCCAAGGCCACCGTCCTCGCCACAAAAGTGGCAGAAGCGCTGGCAGGCACCGGCGTAAAGGTCGCGCGTCCGGTCAAAAAAGCTGACCTTAGGGTGCGCGGCCTGGTCGATTCGACCACGCCGGCGGAGGTCGCTGCGGCTGTTGCCCGCGTGGGCGGGTGCAGCGAGGGGGACATCAATACCGGCGAAATCCGGTCTTCCCCCTCGGGATTGGGCACCCTCTGGGTCCGATGTCCTGCCGCAGCCGCTCGCAAGGTTGCTGTCGCGGGCCGGATAACTGTCGGCTGGACCCAGGCAGCCGTGGAGGCCCTGAGTGCCCGGCCTCTGCAGTGTTACCGTTGCCTTGGTGTTGGCCACACCAGTCAGCGGTGCACCTCTGCCGAGGATAGGTCCGACTGCTGTTATAGATGCGGCAGTCGTGACCACAAGGTGGCAGCCTGTACGGCCTCGCCCAATTGTCCGCTTTGTGCGGGCGCGGGCAGGCCGTCTGGTCACCGCCTCGGCGGCCGGGCGTGTCCTGCCAGTGCGAGGCGAGGCAAGGTAGGCGGCCAAAGGTCGTCTGCCAGATTCAATAAAAAAGGGAAGGAAACCACGATGGCCAAGGCAGCAACCACCGTGGCCAGCAACGAAAAGGTAGCATCGCCTGATGCTACCGCCGCGCCCGCGGGGGCGGATGGGGCCACTAAAGTCCCAGACGCCACCGCATCCGCGGCCGTGACGGCGATGGACACGGCTGTGTAATGGGGCCCCCGGGCCCGATAATACAAGTTAACCTCAACTGCTCGGCCAGAGCGCAGGATCTCCTGTTTCAATGCATGGCCGAGCGGGGTGCCGGGTTGGCAGTCGTGGCGGAGCCGCACAGGGTCCCCAAACATCCACACTGGATGGGGGACTCGATTGGCTCCGCCGCGATTATTTGGGCTGGGAGGCCGGGGTCCTCGCCGTGCTCGCTTATCGAGCGCGGCCTGGGATACGTGGCCGTTGATTGGGGCGGCACCGCGGTTGTGGCGATATACGCACCTCCAAGGTGGTCCCTCGAAGAGTTTGAGCAGTATCTGGACGGGGTAGGGAGATGCGTCTCCCGCTGCCATCCCCGTCCGGTGCTGGTCCTGGGGGACTTCAATGCCAAGGCCACGGCTTGGGGTTCCCCCGGGACTGACTCGAGGGGCCAGGAGGTGCTTGATTGGGCGGCGGGACTGGAGCTCCGTCTCCTGAACACGGGCTCGGTCCATACGTGCGTGCGGCATAACGGGGGGTCCATCGTTGACCTTTCGTGGGCAACGCCCCCGGCCGCGCGCCGTATTACGGGGTGGAGGGTGGCGGAAGGGGTCGAGACGTTGTCTGACCATAGATACATAGTTCTCGACCTCTCCGCCGCCCCACCATCGACACCCCGTCGTCGCCCCGCCGATGAAGGTTCGCCTCAGCCGCGGTGGGCGCTAAAGCGCCTCGACCAGGACGCTCTGATGGCCGCAGCACACGTCGTGGCCTGGCCAGCAACACCGGCCGGGACAGTCGACGGGAATGGGGAGGCCCATTGGTTCCGTGGCGCAATGACGTCCATTTGCGACGTAGCCATGCCCCGGGCCAGGGTCTTCCCGAGGAAGGCGGTGTACTGGTGGTCGCGCGCGATAGCGGAGTTACGCACCGAGTGCGTCCGCGCGCGACGCCAGTACGCTCGCGCCCGTCGACGACGACGTACGGACGACGTTCTGGCTGCCCAGCTGTACGGGCGATATCGGGAGAAGGTGGTCGCCCTGCAGCTGGCCATCAGGCGAGCGAAGGACCAGGCCTGGCGCGATCTCCTCGGCTCTCTAAACCGAGATCCGTGGGGGCGCCCATACAAGATGGCATTGGGACGATTGCGTCCCTGGGCGCCCCCCGTGACGGAGAGCCTGGATCCGGGGCTGCTCGGGCGGGTCGTGGACGCTTTATTCCCCGTTAGCGGGGAGGCGTCCCGGCCTGTCCCTGAGCCAGAGGAACATGAGTGGTCCCCGGATCTTGAGGTCGCGCCGGAGGAGATGGCCGGGGTCGTCAAATGGCTCCGGGGCAAGAATACCGCCCCGGGGCCGGACGGTATCCCCGGCCGCGTCTGGTTGCTCGCCACGAGCGTCCTGGGGGAGAGGCTGAGGAGCCTCTACTCTGGGCTTCTGAGGTTGGGAACGTTCCCCGACCTATGGAGAGAAAGTCGGATGGTCCTCTTGAGGAAGGATGGGAGGCCGGGGGATTCTCCCTCCGCGTACCGGCCCATTTGTCTCCTGGATGAGGCGGGCAAGATCTTCGAGAAGATCATTGTTGCCCGCCTCTCCAGACACCTGTCCCGCGACGGCCCCGATCTGGCGGACTGCCAGTTTGGCTTCCGGGAGGGGCGATCGACGGTCGACGCTATCGACCGTCTCAAGTCCCTCTCGGACAATGCCGTGGCAAGGGGCGGGGTGTGCTTGGCGGTGTCCATTGACATCGTCAATGCGTTCAACACCCTGCCCTGGTCCGCCATTAGGGAGGCCCTCGTCGATCACCAGGTGCCTCCCTATCTAAGGCGGGTGATCGGAGCCTACCTGCGGGACAGGTGGGTTGAATACCCGGGCCGGTACGGGATGATACGGAGGGAAGTGGACCGCGGGGTCCCGCAGGGGTCCGTTTTAGGACCGCTCCTGTGGGACCTTGGTTACAACGCGGTCCTGGAAAAGGCCTCCCTGCCCGACGGTGCCACTCTCGTCTGCTACGCGGACGACACGTTGGTGGTCGCCGTCGGGAGTACCTTCGAGAGGACCATCCGACGAGCAGAGGTTGCGGTGGCAGCCGTCGTTGCGAGGATCCGCGATCTGGGGCTGCAAATAGCCCCGGAGAAGGCCCAGGCTGTCTGGTTTCACGGACGGCCTCGGTCTCGGCCACCGGCCAGATCGTGGATCCGGGTTGGAGAAGCCTGCGTCGAGGTGAAGTCCGAGTTGAAATATCTCGGACTGATCCTCGACAGCCGCTGGAGCTTCGATGTGCATCTCGACCGTCTCGTCCCCCGAGTCGAAAAGGCGGCGGCCTCTTTGGGCCGCCTGATGCCCAACCTCGGGGGACCGGGAGATTTGGTGCGCCGCCTATACCTGGGCGTGGTGCGGTCTATGGCCTTATACGGTGCCCCAATATGGGCGCCGTACGTGATGACCAGCCGGCGCAACACGCTGTTGTTGCGCCGGCTGCAGAGGCGGATGACCATCCGCCTCATAAGAGGTTACCGCACCACGTCTACCGTGGCGGCGCTTGCTCTGGCGGGTGAACTTCCCTTCGAGCTTCAGGCGGCGGTGCGCGCCTATGTTTACAGGCGCACTAGCATCGCCAGCCGTGCTCGAGGGGCCCCGCCGGAGCGAGAGACGGTCGAGGGCTTCGAGCTCCAGGCCCGGAGACTAGCGCTCGCCAGATGGCGTGCCGAGCTTTGCTCCCACGCCGGCGAGCGCGTCCCCGGGGCTCTCCTGCCGCACTTCACCTCGTGGCGGGAGAGACGGCATGGCAGGCTCTCCTACCGAGCGACGCAGGTGTTCACCGGGCATGGCTGCTTCGGTGTCTACCTGTGTCGCATCGGGCGGGAAGCGACGACGGTGTGCCACCATTGTGGCGCGGAGGAAGACTCGGCGCAGCACACGCTGGAGGAATGTCCCGCCTTTTCAGCGCTGCGCCGAGTCCTAAAACGAGAAGTCGGCCACGACCTCGCACTCTCCAGCCTAGTTGGGGCCATGCTGGAGGGCCCGGGGAAGTGGGCGGCAGCAATCTCTTTCTGCGAGGAGGTTATGTCGCGGAAGGAGGCTGCCGAGCGGGATCGGGAGCTTACAGATCCCGCCCGACGTGCCCGGGGACGGCGTGCGCGCCCACGCCGAGAAACCCCGGGCAGCTGAGAGTAGGCGGGCGGCGGGTGTACCAGAATATGCTGGTTTCATTGCCCGCCGCCCGCCAACAGAGGAGGACCTCCCCTGTTCTGAGTGGGGGATGACGAGTCGCCTGAGGAGGCGTGGGTTAACTGTGATCCTCCTCCAATATACTCGTCGTCCCCCCGGCGGCCGCTGTGATCAGGGCGGGGGCCCTGGTCACCTATCGCGCGGTCGCCGTGTCGGGGCGGTGCGGGGTGCGACCCCTCGCGCCGCCGAATTTAATTGGATTTTAGGGGGGAGGATTTATTTTATTTCCCCCCGGGACGCGGCCGGCCATCGTTACCATCTTGATGGCCGGCCAGGCGAGGGGGAGCCGCGGTAGTGTTCTTCAAGAGTTCCCGTGGCTCCCCCGTTGAATCGCCAGCGATCGGTCCTGCGTCCTCAGGTCGCCGTGGAGGTTTTAGTGGGTCAAACCCCACACTACCCTCGTCCCGCTCCCCCGGGCGGGGCGGGGGTGTCTGGCGAGCAGATTTCCTCCACGTAAAATAAAAAAAAAAAAAAAAAAAAAAAAAAGGTTATGTCAAGGTTATGTCAAGGTTATGTCAAGGTTATGTCAAGGTTATGTCAAGGTTATGTCAAGGTTATGTCAAGGTTATGTCAAGGTTCCCCCCCGTGTCCGCTACCTTGTCGTGGTGGGGGGGCTTCGTGCCCTAATGATCCTCAAGGCTGTGCCGGCGGGGAATTTATTCCCTGGCAGGTTCTACCATGCCGGAGTGGCTTGAGGTGAGGGGCCAACTAAAGTCGGACACATACCGTAAACCTGTGGTCATGTTTTACAGGAACGGGGGTCTTGCCTTAACCGGCCGGGCCGCGAGGATGACAACCTCTCTAAAAAATCCCTAGCCCCAAGCAGTGTTGCGCGGTGAAGAGGGCGTAGCTGGAGTAAGCGCCAGCTATGGTTGGTGGGTGCACCAATCGTTAGCGGACAACCCCGGGGTACCTGGCGACCCCCCGGGCGTATTAGCCTTCCCCGGGTATGGCGGCTCTACCCGGGGTGACCTCCTTTCCGACCACACTCGTGGGATTAAGTATGGAGTCTACTTTTTCACAAACAACCGGGGAGGGGGGAAACGAGCGTGAGGTGGAGGTGCGCGGGCCTATCGTGCGCCTCAAAAGATGCACAGAGCCGGTGTCGCGGAGGCATTCGGCGACACGCGGCAAAAAGAGGACCGCAGCGGGCCTTGGTGAGTGCGATGAGGGGGAGGAGTCAGATTTCTCTGTCTCCTCCCACCACTCATCTCAGAGTGTCCCGGGCTCGTCGTCAGCGAGGAAAAGAGGACGGCCGCCGACGACCGGCGAATATGTTGGCCTCGCAGAGGCCAAACTTAGGCTGGCCGAGGCTTCGCAGCTGGAGGCCGAGGCAAGGGAGGTGGTGGCGATATTCGACCCGGGAGCCCCCGTGCCGAGACCATCGCGGTCGAGCGTCCCGCTCCCGGACGAGACGGATATAGCGGAAAATTTCCGCAACCGTCCAACGCGGGATGTCGCGGCCGCTATATTGGAGAGCCTGGATGAAGTGGCCAGGATCTCCGGCGTGTCAAAGGGGCTGAAGGGCAATTTGGCCCGCGCCCTAAGGGTGGCCGCCTTAAACGGCAGGGTGGGGGTGTCCGAGCTTGCGGTTAGGTCAGCTACCGACGCCACGCGTGCCCTGGAGGCAGAGAATGCCGTCCTCAGGGGGCAAATGACGGAGCTGCGGGCGGAGGTGGCTCGGCTCCGGCAGGTGGTGGAGGCGAGTACGGCTGCTGCCGCAATGCCTCCGCCGCCGCGCCCGGGAGAGGGCTCAGTATCGCCGCCGATCGTCGCCGCCCGGGACTGCCAACGCTCCGGGCAAGAAAAGTCCTCGCCCCCACATGCGACTGCGCCCGCAGATTTTCTGGCGCAGATAAGCGCCCTGATAGACGCCAAATTGGCGTCATTCAGGAGGGAGCTCGCGCCGCGAACGGACTCGGCCCTGCGATCGGTGGCACCTGGGCCGTCCGTCCCCTCACAGTCTTCGGACAGGGTGGGGCGGAAGACGAAGAAGAAGAAGAAAGGTGGGAAAGCTGGGGCGGCTATAGCGGCCCAGACGGAGCCCGCTCGACCGCGAGCAGAATCGGCGCTACCCTCTGCCGCGCCTCCGCCCCAGGAGGCGTGGTCCCAGGTGGTTGGCCGCAAGGCTAAAAAGGCGGCTGCCAAGGCCACTGCGGCGGCGAATAATAAAAAAGGACGGGTGGTCCCGGCGGCCCCCAGGAAGACACCCCTGCCTCCGCGACCGCCACGCACAGCAGCGGTTACCATAACGGTTCCGTCTGGCGTGGACATTACTTACGCGCAGGCGATGGCCACTGCCAGGTCCAAGGTGGACCTGGCAGAAATTGGCATCGCCTCGCTGAGGCCGCGAAGGGCGGTGACTGGGGGGTTAATTTTGGAAGTCCCTGGCACCGATGGGGCCGCCAAGGCCACCGTCCTCGCCACAAAAGTGACGGAAGCGCTGGCAGGCACCGGCGTAAAGGTCGCGCGTCCGGTCAAAAAAGCTGACCTTAGGGTGCGCGGCCTGGTCGATTCGACCACGCCGGCGGAGGTCGCTGCGGCTGTTGCCCGCGTGGGCGGGTGCAGCGAGGGGGACATCAATACCGGCGAAATCCGGTCTTCCCCCTCGGGATTGGGCACCCTCTGGGTCCGATGTCCTGCCGCGGCCGCTCGCAAGGTTGCTGTCGCGGGCCGGATAACCGTCGGCTGGACCCATGCAGCCGTGGAGGCCCTGAGTGCCCGGCCTCTGCAGTGTTACCGTTGCCTTGATGTTGGCCACACCAGTCAGCGGTGCACCTCTGCCGAGGATAGGTCCGACTGCTGCTATAGATGCGGCAGTCGGGACCATAAGGTGGCAGCCTGTACGGCCACGCCCAATTGTCCGCTTTGTGCGGGCGCGGGCAGGCCTTCTGGTCACCGCCTCGGCGGCCGGGCGTGTCCTGTCAGTGCGAGGCGAGGCAAGGTAGGCGGCCAAAGGTCGTCTGCCAGATTCAATAAAAAAGGGAAGGAAACCACTATGGCCAAGGCAGCGACCACCGTGGCCAGCAACGAAAAGGCGGCACCGCCTGATGCTACCGCCGCACCCGCGGGGGCGAATGGGGCCACTAAAGTCCCTGACGCCACCGCATCCGCGGCCGTGACGGCGATGGACACGGCTGTGTAATGGGGCCCCCGGGCCCGATAATACAAGTTAACCTCAACTGCTCGGCCAGAGCGCAGGATCTCCTGTTTCAATGCATGGCCGAGCGGGGTGCCGGGTTGGCAGTCGTGGCGGAGCCGCACAGGGTCCCCAAACATCCACACTGGGCGGGGGACTCGATTGGCACCGCCGCGATTATTTGGGCTGGGAGGCCGGGGTCCCCGCCGTGCTCGGTTATTGAGCGCGGCCTGGGATACGTGGCCGTTGATTGGGGCGGCACCGCGGTTGTGGCGATATACGCACCTCCAAGGTGGTCCCTCGAAGAGTTTGAGCAGTATCTGGACGGGGTAGGGAGATGCGTCTCCCGCTGCCATCCCCGTCCGGTGCTGGTCCTGGGGGACTTCAATGCCAAGGCCACGGCTTGGGGTTCCCCCGGGACTGACTCGAGGGGCCGGGAGGTGCTTGATTGGGCGGCGGGACTGGAGCTCCGTCTCCTGAACAGGGGCTCGGTCCATACGTGCGTGCGGCATAACGGGGGGTCCATCGTTGACCTTTCGTGGGCATCGCCCCCGGCCGCGCGCCGTATTGCGGGGTGGAGGGTGGCGGAAGGGGTGGAGACGTTGTCTGACCACAGATACATAGTTCTCGACCTCTCCGCCGCCCCACCATCGACATCCCGTCGTCGCCCCGCCGATGAAGGTTCGCCTCAGCCGCGGTGGGCGCTGAAGCGCCTCGACCAGGACGCTCTGATGGCGGCAGCCCACGTCGTGGCCTGGCCAGCAACACCGGCCGGGCCAGTCGACGGGAATGGGGAGGCCCGATGGTTCCGGGGCGCAATGACGTCGGTTTGCGACGTCGCCATGCCCCGGGCCAGGGTCTTCCCGAGGAAGGCGGTGTACTGGTGGTCGCGCGCGATAGCGGAATTACGCACCGAGTGCGTCCGCGCGCGACGCCAGTACGCTCGCGCCCGTCGACGACGACGTACGGACGACGTGCTGGCTGCCCAGCTGTACGGGCGATATCGGGAGAAGGTGGTCGCCCTGCAGCTGGCCATCAGGCGAGCGAAGGACCAGGCCTGGCGCGATCTCCTCGGCTCTCTGAACCGAGATCCGTGGGGGCGCCCATACAAGATGGCTTTGGGACGATTCCGTCCCTGGGCGCCCCCCGTGACGGAGAGCCTGGATCCGGGGCTGCTCGGGCGGGTCGTGGACGCTTTATTCCCCGTTAGCGGGGAGGCGTCCCGGCCCGTCCCTGAGCCAGAGGAACATGAGTGGTCCCCGGATCTTGAGGTCGCGCCGGAGGAGATGGCCGCGGTCGTCAAATGGCTCCGGGGCAAGAATACCGCCCCGGGGCCGGACGGTATCCCCGGCCGGGTCTGGTTGCTCGCCGCGAGCGTCCTGGGGGAGAGGCTGAGGAGCCTCTACTCTGGGCTCCTGAGGTCGGGGACGTTCCCAGACCTATGGAGAGAAAGTCGGATGGTCCTCTTGAGGAAGGATGGGAGGCCGGGGGATTCTCCCTCCGCGTACCGGCCCATTTGTCTCCTGGATGAGGCGGGCAAGATCTTCGAGAAGATCATTGTTGCCCGCCTCTCCAGGCACCTGTCCCGCGACGGCCCCGATTTGGCGGACTGCCAGTTTGGCTTCCGGGAGGGGCGATCGACGGTCGACGCTATCGACCGTCTCAAGTCCCTCTCGGACAATGCCGTGGCAAGGGGCGGGGTGTGCTTGGCGGTGTCCATTGACATCGTCAATGCGTTCAACACCCTGCCCTGGTCCGCCATCAGGGAGGCCCTCGTTGATCACCAGGTGCCTCCCTATCTGAGGCGGGTGATCGGGGCCTACCTGCGGGACAGGTGGGTTGAATACCCGGGCCGGTGCGGGATGATACGGAGGGAAGTGGACCGCGGAGTCCCGCAGGGGTCCGTTTTAGGACCGCTCCTGTGGGACCTGGGTTACAACGCGGTCCTGGAGAAGGCTTCCCTGCCCGACGGTGCCACCCTCGTCTGCTACGCGGACGACACGTTGGTGGTCGCCGTCGGGAGTACCTTCGAGAGGACCATCCGACGAGCAGAGGTTGCGGTGGCAGCCGTCGTCGCGAGGATCCGCGATCTGGGGCTGAAGATAGCCCCGGAGAAGGCCGAGGCTGTCTGGTTTCACGGACAGCCTCGGTCTCGGCCACCGGCCAGATCGTGGATCCGGGTTGGAGAAGCCTGCGTAGAGGTGAAGTCCGAGTTGAAATATCTCGGACTGATCCTCGACAGCCGCTGGAGCTTCGGTGCGCATCTCGACCGTCTCGTCCCCCGAGTCGAAAAGGCGGCGGCCTCTTTGGGCCGCCTGCTGCCCAACCTCGGGGGACCGGGAGATTTGGTGCGCCGCCTATACCTGGGCGTGGTGCGGTCTATGGCCTTATACGGTGCCCCGATATGGGCGCCGTACGTGATGACCAGCCGGCGCAACACGCTGTTGTTGCGCCGGCTGCAGAGGCGGATGGCCATCCGCCTCATAAGAGGTTACCGCACCGCGTCTACCGTGGCGGCGCTTGCTCTGGCGGGAGAACTTCCCTTCGAGCTTCAGGCGGCGGTGCGCGCCTATGTTTATAGGCGCACAAGCATCGCCAGCCGTGCTCGAGGGGCCCCGCCGGAGCGAGAGACGGTCGAGGGCTTCGAGCTCCAGGCCCGGAGACTAGCGCTCGCCAGATGGCGTGCCGAGCTTTGCTCCCACGCCGGCGAGCGCGTCCCCGGGGCTCTCCTGCCGCACTTCACCTCGTGGCGGGAGAGACGGCATGGCAGGCTCTCCTACCGAGCGACGCAGGTGTTCACCGGGCATGGCTGCTTCGGTGTCTACCTGTGTCGCATCGGGCGGGAAGCGACGACGGTGTGCCACCACTGTGGCGCGGAGGAAGACTCGGCGCAGCACACGCTGGAGGAATGTCCCGCCTTTTCAGCGCTGCGCCGAGTCCTAAAACGGGAAGTCGGTCACGACCTCGCACTCTCCAGCCTAGTTGGGGCCATGCTGGAGAGCCCGGGGAAGTGGGCGGCAGCAATCTCTTTCTGCGAGGAGGTTATGTCGCGGAAGGAGGCTGCCGAGCGGGATCGGGAGCTTACAGATCCCGCCCGACGTGCCCGGGGACGGCGTGCGCGCCCACGCCGAGAAACCCCGGGCAGCTGAGAGTAGGCGGGCGGCGGGTGTACCAGAATATGCTGGTTTCATTGCCCGCCGCCCGCCAACAGAGGAGGACGTCCACTGTTGGGAGTGGGGGATGGCGATTCGCCTGAAGGAGGCGAGGACCAATTGTAATCCTCCTCCGGTATACTCGTCGTCCCCCCGGCGGCCGATGTGATCAGGGCGGGGGCCCTGGTCACCTATCGCGCGGTCGCCGTGTCGGGGCGGTGCGGGGTGCGACCCCTCGCGCCGCCGAATTTAAATGGATTCTAGGGGGGAGGATTTATCTCCCCCCGGGACGCGGCCGGCCATCGTTACCATCTTGATGGCCGGCCAGGCGAGGGGGAGCCGCGGTAGTGTTCTTCAAGAGTTCCCGTGGTTCCCCCGTTGAATCGCCAGCGATCGGTCCTGCGTCCTCAGGTCGCCGTGGAGGTTTTAGTGGGTCAAACCCCACACTACCCTCGTCCCGCTCCCCCGGGCGGGGCGGGGGTGTCTGGCGAGCAGATTTCCTCCACGTAAAATAAAAAAAAAAAAAAAAAAAAAAAAAAAAAAAAAAAAAGGTTATGTCAAGGTTATGTCAAGGTTATGTCAAGGTTATGTCAAGGTTATGTCAAGGTTATGTCAAGGTTATGTCAAGGTTATGTCAAGGTCCCCCCCGAGTCCGCTACCTTGTCGTGGTGGGGGGGCTTCGTGCCCTAATGATCCTCAAGGCTGTGCCGGAGGGGAATTTATTCCCTGGCAGGTTCTACCATGCCGGAGTGGCTTGAGGTGAGGGGCCAACTAAAGTCGGACACATACCGTAAACCTGTGGTCATGTTTTACAGGAACGGGGGTCTTGCCTTAACCGGCCGGGCCGCGAGGATGACAACCTCTCTAAAAAATCCCTAGCCCCAAGCAGTGTTGCGCGGTGAAGAGGGCGTAGCTGGAGTAAGCGCCAGCTATGGTTGGTGGGTGCACCAATCGTTAGCGGACAACCCCGGGGTACCTGGCGACCCCCCGGGCGTATTAGCCTTCCCCGGGTATGGCGGCTCTACCCGGGGTGACCTCCTTTCCGACCACACTCGTGGGATTAAGTATGGAGTCTACTTTTTCACAAACAACCGGGGAGGGGGGAAACGAGCGTGTGGGGGAGGTGCGCGGGCCTATCGTGCGCCTCAAAAGATGCACAGAGCCGGTGTCGCGGAGGCATTCGGCGACACGCGGCAAAAAGAGGACCGCAGCGGGCCTTGGAGAGTGCGATGGGGGGGAGGAGTCAGATTTCTCTGTCTCCTCCCACCACTCATCGCAGAGTGTCCCGGGCTCTTCGTCGGCGAGGAAGAGAGGACGGCCGCCGACGACCGGCGAATATGTTGGCCTCGCAGAGGCCAAACTTAGGCTGGCCGAGGCCTCGCAGTTGGAGGCCGAGGCAAGGGAGGTGGCGGCGATATTCGACCCGGGTGCCCCCGTGCCGAGACCATCGCGGTCGAGCGTCCCGCTCCCGGACGAGACGGATATCGCGGAAAATTTCCGCAACCGTCCGACGCGGGATGTCGCGGCCGCTATATTGGAGAGCCTGGATGAGGTGGCCAGGATCTCCGGCGTGTCAAAGGGGCTGAAGGGCAACTTGGCCCGCGCCCTGAGGGTGGCCGCCTTAAACGGCAGGGTGGGGGTGTCCGAGCTGGCAGTGAGGTCGGCTACCGACGCCACGCGTGTCCTGGAGGCCGAGAATGCCGTCCTCAGGGGGCAAATGACGGAGCTGCAGGCGGAGGTGGCCCGGCTCCGGCAGGTGGTGGAGGCGAGAACGGCTGCTGCCGCAATGCCTCCACCACCACGCCCGGGAGAGGGCTCAGTATCGCCGCCGTTCGTCGGCGCCCGGGATTGGCATCGCTCCGGGCAAGAAAAGTCCTCGCCACCACCTGCGGCTGCGCCCGCAGATTTTCTGGCGCAAATAGGCGCCCTGATAGACGCCAAATTGGCGTCATTCAGGAGGGAGCTCGCGCCGCGAACGGACTCGGCCCTGCGATCGGTGGCCCCTGGGCCGTCCGTCCCCTCACAGTCTTCGGACAGGGTGGGGCGCAGGGCGAAGAAGAAGAAGAAAGGTGGGAAAGCTGGGGCGGCTATAGCGGCCCAGACGGAGCCCGCTCGACCGCGATCAGAATCGGCGCTACCCTCTGCCGCGCCTCCACCCCAGGAGGCGTGGTCCCAGGTGGTTGGCCGGAAGGCCAAAAAGGCGGCTGCCAAGGCCACTGCGGCCGCGAATAAAAAAGGACGGGTGGTCCCGGCGGCCCCCAGGAAGACACCCCTGCCTCCTCGACCGCCACGCACAGCAGCGGTTACCATAACGGTTCCGTCTGGCGTGGACATTACTTACGCGCAGGCGATGGCCACTGCCAGGTCCAAGGTGCACCTGGCAGAAATTGGCATCGCCTCGCTGAGGCCGCGAAGGGCGGTGACTGGGGGGTTAATTTTGGAGGTCCCTGGCACCGATGGGGCCGATAAGGCCACCGTCCTCGCCACAAAAGTGGCGGAAGCACTGGCAGGCACCGGCGTAAAGGTCGCGCGTCCGGTCAAAAAAGCTGACCTTAGGGTGCGCGGCCTGGTCGATTCGACCACGCCGGCGGAGGTCGCGGCGGCTGTTGCCCGCGTGGGCGGGTGCAGCGAGGGGGACATCAATACCGGCGAAATCCGGTCTTCCCCCTCGAAATTGGGCACCCTCTGGGTCCGATGTCCTGCCGCGGCCGCTCGCAAGGTTGCTGTCGCGGGCCGGATAACCGTCGGCTGGACCCAGGCAGCCGTGGAGGCCCTGAGTGCCCGGCCTCTGCAGTGTTACCGTTGCCTTGGTGTTGGCCACACCAGTCAGCGGTGCACTGCTGCCGAGGATAGGTCCGACTGCTGTTATAGATGCGGCAGTCGGGACCATAAGGTGGCAGCCTGTACGGCCACGCCCAATTGTCCGCTTTGTGCGGGCGCGGGCAGGCCGTCTGGTCACCGCCTCGGCAGCCGGGCTTGTCCTGCCAGTGCGGGGCGGGGCAGGGGAGGCGGCCAAAGGCCGTCTGCCAGGTATAATAAAAAGGGGAGGGAAACCACGATGGCCAAGGCAGCGACCACCGTGGCCAGCAACGGAAAGGCGGCACCGCCTGATGCTACCGCCGCGCCCGCGGGGGCGGATGGGGCCATTAAAGTCCCAGACGCCACCGCATCCGCGGCCGTGACGGCGATGGACACGGCTGTGTAATGGGGCCCCCGGGCCCGATATTACAAGTTAACCTCAACTGCTCGGCCAGAGCGCAGGATCTCCTGTTTCAATGCATGGCCGAGCGGGGTGCCGGGTTGGCAGTCGTGGCGGAGCCGCACAGGGTCCCCAAACATCCACACTGGATGGGGGACTCGATTGGCTCCGCCGCGATTATTTGGGCTGGGAGGCCGGGGTCCCCGCCGTGCTCGGTTATCGAGCGCGGCCTGGGATACGTGGCCGTTGATTGGGGCGGAACCGCGGTTGTGGCGATATACGCACCTCCAAGGTGGTCCCTCGAAGAGTTTGAGCAGTATCTGGACGGGGTAGGGAGATGCGTCTCCCGCTGCCATCCCCGTCCGGTGCTGGTCCTGGGGGACTTCAATGCCAAGGCCACGGCTTGGGGTTCCCCCGGGACTGACTCGAGGGGCCGGGAGGTGCTGGATTGGGCGGCGGGACTGGAGCTCCGTCTCCTGAACACGGGCTCGGTCCATACGTGCGTGCGGCATAACGGGGGGTCCATCGTTGACCTTTCGTGGGCAACGCCCCCGGCCGCGCGCCGTATTACGGGGTGGAGGGTGGCGGAAGGGGTCGAGACGTTGTCTGACCACAGATACATAGTTCTCGGCCTCTCCGCCGCCCCACCGCCGACACTCCGTCGTCGCCCCGCCGATGAAGGTTCGCCTCGACCGCGGTGGGCGCTGAAGCGCCTCGACCAGGACGCTCTGATGGCGGCAGCCCACGTCGTGGCCTGGCCAGCAACACCGACCGGGCCAGTCGACGGGAATGGGGAGGCCCATTGGTTCCGGGGCGCAATGACGTCGATTTGCGACGTCGCCATGCCCCGGGCCAGGGTCTTCCCGAGGAAGGCGGTGTACTGGTGGTCGCGCGCGATAGCGGAATTACGCACCGAGTGCGTCCGCGCGCGACGCCAGTACGCTCGTGCCCGTCGACGACGACGTACGGACGACGTGCTGGCTGCCCAACTGTACGGGCGATATCGGGAGAAGGTGGTCGCCCTGCAGCTGGCCATCAGGCGAGCGAAGGACCAGGCCTGGCGCGATCTCCTCGGCTCTCTGAACCGAGATCCGTGGGGGCGCCCATACAAGATGGCTTTGGGACGATTGCGTCCCTGGGCGCCCCCCGTGACGGAGAGTCTGGATCCGGGGCTGCTCGGGCGGGTCGTGGACGCTTTATTCCCCGTTAGCGGGGAGGCGTCCCGGCCCGTCCCTGAGCCAGAGGAACATGAGTGGTCCCCGGATCTTGAGGTCGCGCCGGAGGAGATGGCCGGGGTCGTCAAATGGCTCCGGGGCAAGAATACCGCCCCGGGGCCGGACGGTATCCCCGGCCGGGTCTGGTTGCTCGCCGCGAGCGTCCTGGGGGAGAGGCTGAGGAGCCTCTACTCTGGGCTCCTGAGGTCGGGAACGTTCCCCGACCTATGGAGAGAAAGTCGGATGGTCCTCTTGAGGAAGGATGGGAGGCCGGGGGATTCTCCCTCCGCGTACCGGCCCATTTGTCTCCTGGATGAGGCGGGCAAGATCTTCGAGAAGATCATTGTTGCCCGCCTCTCCAGACACCTGTCCCGCGACGGCCCCGATCTGGCGGACTGCCAGTTTGGCTTCCGGGAGGGGCGATCGACGGTCGACGCTATCGACCGTCTCAAGTCCCTCTCGGACAATGCCGTGGCAAGGGGCGGGGTGTGCTTGGCGGTGTCCATTGACATCGTCAATGCGTTCAACACCATGCCCTGGTCCGCCATTAGGGAGGCCCTCGTCAATCACCAGGTGCCTCCCTATCTGAGGCGGGTGATCGGGGCCTACCTGCGGGACAGGTGGGTCGAATACCCGGGCCGGTACGGGATGATACGGAGGGAAGTGGACCGCGGGGTCCCGCAGGGTTCCGTTTTAGGACCGCTCCTGTGGGACCTGGGTTACAACGCGGTCCTGGAGAAGGCCTCCCTGCCCGACGGTGCCACCCTCGTCTGCTACGCGGACGACACGTTGGTGGTCGCCGTCGGTAGTACCTTCGAGAGGACCATCCGACGAGCAGAGGTCGCGGTGGCAGCCGTCGTCGCGAGGATCCGCGATCTGGGGCTGAAAATAGCCCCGGAGAAGGCCGGGGCTGTCTGGTTTCACGGACGGCCTCGGTCTCGGCCACCGGCCAGATCGTGGATCCGGGTTGGAGAAGCCTGCGTCGAGGTGAAGTCCGAGTTGAAATATCTCGGACTGATCCTCGACAGCCGCTGGAGCTTCGATGCGCATCTCGACCGTCTCGTCCCCCGAGTCGAAAAGGCGGCGGCCTCTTTGGGCCGCCTGCTGCCCAACCTCGGGGGACCGGGAGATTTGGTGCGCCGCCTATACCTGGGCGTGTTGCGGTCTATGGCCTTATACGGTGCCCCAATCTGGGCGCCGTACGTGATGACCAGCCGGCGCAACACGCTGTTGTTGCGCCGGCTGCAGAGGCGGATGGCCATCCGCCTCATAAGAGGTTACCGCACCACGTCTACCGTGGCGGCGCTTGCTCTGGCGGGTGAACTTCCCTTCGAGCTTCAGGCGGCGGTGCGCGCCTATGTTTACAGGCGCACTAGCATCGCCAGCCGTGCTCGGGGGTCCCCGCCGGAGCGAGAGACGGTCGGGGGCTTCGAGCTCCAGGCCCGGCGACTAGCGCTCGCCAGGTGGCGTGCCGAGCTTTGCTCCCACGCCGGCGAGCGCGTCCCCGGGGCTCTCCTGCCGCACTTCACCTCGTGGCGGGAGAGACGGCATGGCAGGCTCTCCTACCGAGCGACGCAGGTGTTCACCGGGCATGGCTGCTTCGGTGTCTACCTGTGTCGCATCGGGCGGGAAGCGACGACGGTGTGCCACCATTGTGGCGCGGACGAAGACTCGGCGCAGCACACGCTGGAGGAATGTCCCGCCTTTTCAGCGCTGCGCCGAGTCCTAAGACGAGAAGTCGGCCACGACCTCGCACTCTCCAGCCTAGTTGGGGCCATGCTGGAGGGCCCGGGGAAGTGGGCGGCAGCAATCTCTTTCTGCGAGGAGGTTATGTCGCGGAAGGAGGCTGCCGAGCGGGATCGGGAGCTTACAGATCCCGCCCGACGTGCCCGGGGACGGCGTGCGCGCCCACGCCGAGAAACCCCGGGCAGCTGAGAGTAGGCGGGCGGCGGGTGTACCAGAACATGCTGGTTTCATTGCCCGCCGCCCGCCAACAGAGGAGGACCTCCACTGTTGGGAGTGGGGGATGACGAGTCGCCTGAAGGAGGCGAGGGATAATTGTGATCCTCCTCCAATATACTCGTCGTCCCCCCGGCGGCCGCTGTGATCAGGGCGGGGGCCCTGGTCACCTATCGCGCGGTCGCCGTGTCGGGGCGGTGCGGGGTGCGACCCCTCGCGCCGCCGAATTTAATTGGATTTTAGGGGGGAGGATTTATTTTATTTCCCCCCGGGACGCGGCCGGCCATCGTTACCATCTTGATGGCCGGCCAGGCGAGGGGGAGCCGCGGTAGTGTTCTTCAAGAGTTCCCGTGGCTCCCCCGTTGAATCGCCAGCGATCGGTCCTGCGTCCTCAGGTCGCCGTGGAGGTTTTAGTGGGTCAATCCCCACACTACCCTCGTCACGCTCCCCCGGGCGGGGCGGGGGTGTCTGGCGAGCAGATTTCCTCCACGTAAAATAAAAAAAAAAAAAAAAAAAAAAAAAAAAAAAAAAAAAAAAAAGGTTATGTCAAGGTTATGTCAAGGTTATGTCAAGGTTATGTCAAGGTTATGTCAAGGTTATGTCAAGGTTATGTCAAGGTTATGTCAAGGTCCCCCCCGTGTCCGCTACCTTGTCGTGGTGGGGGGGCTTCGTGCCCTAATGATCCTCAAGGCTGTGCCGGCGGGGAATTTATTCCCTGGCAGGTTCTACCATGCCGGAGTAGCTTGAGGTGAGGGGCCAACTAAAGTCGGACACATACCGTAAACCTGTGGTCATGTTTTACAGGAACGGGGGTCTTGCCTTAATCGGCCGGGCCGCGAGGATGACAACCTCTCTAAAAAATCCCTAGCCCCAAGCAGTGTTGCGCGGTGATGAGGGTGTAGCTGGAGTAAGCGCCAGCTATGGTTGGTGGGTGCACCAATCTTTAGCGGACAACCCCGGGGTACCTGGCGACCCCCGGGTGTATTAGCCTTCCCCGGGTATGGCGGCTCTGCCCGGGGTGACCTTCTTTCCGACCACACTCGTGGGACCAATTATGGATTCTTCTATACAAATAACCGGGGTGGGGGGAAACGAGCGTGAGGGTGAGGTGCGCGGGCCTATCGTGCGCCTCAAGAGATGTACAGAGCCGGTGTCGCGGAGGCATTCGGCAACACGCGGCAAAAAGAGGACCGCAGCGGGCCTTGGTGAGTGCGATGAGGGGGAGGAGTCAGATTTCTCTGTCTCCTCCCACCACTCATCGCAGAGTGTCCCGAGCTCGTCGTCGGCGAGGAAGAGAGGACGGCCGCCGACGACCGGCGAATATGTTGGCCTCGCAGAGGCCAAACTTAGGCTGGCCGAGGCCTCGCAGTTGGAGGCCGAGGCAAGGGAGGTGGCGGCGATATTCGACCCGGGTGCCCCCGTGCCGAGACCATCGCGGTCGAGCGTCCCGCTCCCGGACGAGACGGATATCGCGGAAAATTTCCGCAACCGTCCGACGCGGGATGTCGCGGCAGCTATATTGGAGAGCCTGGATGAGGTGGCCAGGATCTCCGGCGTGTCAAAGGGGCTGAAGGGCAACTTGGCCCGCGCCCTGAGGGTGGCCGCCTTAAACGGCAGGGTAGGGGTGTCCGAGCTGGCAGTGAGATCGGCTACCGACGCCACGCGTGTCCTGGAGGCCGAAAATGCCGTCCTCAGGGGGCAAATGACGGAGCTGCAGGCGGAGGTGGCCCGGCTCCGGCAGGTGGTGGAGGCGAGAACGGCTGCTGCCGCAATGCCTCCGCCGCCGCGCCCGGCGGAGAGCTCAGTATCGCCGCCGATCGTGGGCGCTCGGGATTGCCATCGCTCCGGGCAAGAAAAGTCCTCGCCACCACCTGTGGCTGCGCCCGCAGATTTTCTGGCGCAAGTAGGCGCCCTGATAGACGCCAAATTGGCGTCATTCAGGAGGGAGCTCGCGCCGCGAACGGACTCGGCCGTGAGATCGGTGGCACCTGGGCCGTCCGTCCCCTCACAGCCTTCGGACAGGGTGCGGCGGAGGGCGCAGAAGAAGAAGAAAGGTGGGAAAGCTGGGGCGGCTAAAGCGGCCCAGACGGAGCCCGCTCGACCGCGAGCAGAATTGGCCCCACCCTCCGCTGCGCCTCCACCCCAGGAGGCGTGGTCCCAGGTGGTTGGCCGGAAGGCCAAAAAGGCGGCTGCCAAGGCCACTTCGGCCGCGAATAAAAAAGGACGGGTGGTCCCGGCGGCCCCCAGGAAGACACCCCTGCCTCCTCGACCGCCACGCACAGCAGCGGTTACCATAACGGTTCCGTCTGGCGTGGACATTACTTACGCGCAGGCGATGGCCACTGCCAGGTCCAAGGTGGACCTGGCAGAAATTGGCATCGCCTCGCTGCGGCCGCGAAGGGCGGTGACTGGGGGGTTAATTTTGGAGGTCCCTGGCACCGATGGGGCCGCCAAGGCCACCGTCCTCGCCACAAAAGTGGCGGAAGCGCTGGCAGGCACCGGCGTAAAGGTCGCGCGTCCGGTCAAAAAAGCTGACCTTAGGGTGCGCGGCCTGGTCGATTCGACCACGCCGGCGGAGGTCGCTGCGGCTGTTGCCCGCGTGGGCGGGTGTAGCGAGGGGGACATCAATACCGGCGAAATCCGGTCTTCCCCCTCGGGATTGGGCACCCTCTGGGTCCGATGTCCTGCCGCGGCCGCTCGCAAGGTTGCTGTCGCGGGCCGGATAACCGTCGGCTGGACCCAGGCAGCCGTGGAGGCCCTGAGTGCCCGGCCTCTGCAGTGTTACCGTTGCCTTGGTGTTGGCCACACCAGTCAGCGGTGCACTTCTGCCGAGGATAGGTCCGACTGCTGCTATAGATGCGGCAGTAGGGACCATAAGGTGGCAGCCTGTACGGCCACGCCCAATTGTCCGCTTTGTGCGGGCGCGGGCAAGCCGTCTGGTCACCGCCTCTGCAGCCGGGCATGTCCTGCCAGTTCGGGGCGAGGCAAGGGAGGCGGCCAAAGACCGTCTGCCAGGTTTAATAAAAAGGGGAGGGAAACCACGATGGCCAAGGCAGCGACCACCGTGGCCAGCAACGGAAAGGCAGCATCGCCTGATGCTACCGCCGCGCCCGCGGGGGCGGATGGGGCCATTAAAGTCCCAGACGCCACCGCATCCGCGGCCGTGATGGCGATGGACACGGCCGTGTAATGGGGCCCCCGGGCCCGATAATACAAGTTAACCTCAACTGCTCGGCCAGAGCGCAGGATCTCCTGTTTCAATGCCTGGCCGAGCGGGGTGCCGGGTTGGCAGTCGTGGCGGAGCCGCACAGGGTCCCCAAACATCCACACTGGATGGGGGACTCGATTGGCTCCGCCGCGATTATTTGGGCTGGGAGGCCGGGGTCCCCGCCGTGCTCGCTTATCGAGCGTGGCCTGGGATACGTGGCCGTTGATTGGGGCGGCACCGCGGTTGTGGCGATATACGCACCTCCAAGGTGGTCCCTCGAAGAGTTTGAGCAGTATCTGGACGGGGTAGGGAGATGCGTCTCCCGCTGCCATCCCCGTCCGGTGCTGGTCCTGGGGGACTTCAATGCCAAGGCCACGGCTTGGGGTTCCCCCGGGACTGACTCGAGGGGCCGAGAGGTGCTGGATTGGGCGGCGGGACTGGAGCTCCGGCTCCTGAACACGGGCTCGGTCCATACGTGCGTGCGGCATAACGGGGGGTCCATCGTTGACCTTTCGTGGGCAACGCCCCCGGCCGCGCGCCGTATTACGGGGTGGAGGGTGGCGGAAGGGGTCGAGACGTTGTCTGACCACAGATACATAGTTCTCGACCTCTCCGCTGCCCCACCATCGACTCCCCGTCGTCGCCCCGCCGATGAGGGTTCGCCTCAACCGCGGTGGGCGCTGAAGCGCCTCGACCAGGACGCTCTGATGGCGGCAGCCCACGTCGTGGCCTGGCCAGCAACACCGGCCGGGCCAGTCGACGGGAATGGGGAGGCCCATTGGTTCCGGGGCGCAATGACGTCGATTTGCGACGTCGCCATGCCCCGGGCCAGAGTCTTCCCGAGGAAGGCGGTGTACTGGTGGTCGCGCGCGATAGCGGAATTACGCACCGAGTGCGTCCGCGAGCGACGCCAGTACGCTCGCGCCCGTCGACGACGACGTACGGACGACGTGCTGGCTGCCCAGCTGTACGGGCTATATCGGGAGAAGGTGGTCGCCCTGCAGCTGGCCATCAGGCGGGCAAAGGACCAGGCCTGGCGCGATCTCCTCGGCTCTCTGAACCGAGATCCGTGGGGGCGCCCATACAAGATGGCATTGGGACGATTGCGTCCCTGGGCGCCCCCCGTGACGGAGAGCCTGGATCCGGGGCTGCTCGGGCGGGTCGTGGACGCTTTATTCCCCGTTAGCGGGGAGGCGTCCCGGCCCGTCCCTGAGCCAGAGGAACATGAGTGGTCCCCGGATCTTGAGGTCGCGCCGGAGGAGATGGCCGGGGTCGTCAAATGGCTCCGGGGCAAGAATACCGCCCCGGGGCCGGACGGTATCCCCGGCCGGGTCTGGTTGCTCGCCGCGAGCGTCCTGGGGGAGAGGCTGAGGAGCCTCTACTCTGGGCTCCTGAGGTCGGGGACGTTCCCCGACCTATGGAGAGAAAGTCGGATGGTCCTCTTGAGGAAGGATGGGAGGCCGGGGGATTCTCCCTCCGCGTACCGGCCCATTTGTCTCCTGGATGAGGCGGGCAAGATCTTCGAGAAGATCATTGTTGCCCGCCTCTCCAGACACCTGTCCCGCGACGGCCCAGATCTGGCGGACTGCCAGTTTGGCTTCCGGGAGGGGCGATCGACGGTCGATGCTATCGACCGTGTCAAGTCCCTCTCGGACAATGCCGTGGCAAGGGGCGGGGTGTGCTTGGCGGTGTCCATTGACATCGTCAATGCGTTCAACACCCTGCCCTGGTCCGCCATTAGGGAGGCCCTCGTCGATCACCAGGTGCCTCCCTATCTGAGGCGGGTGATCGGGGCCTACCTGCGGGACAGGTGGGTTGAATACCCGGGCCGGTGCGGGATGATACGGAGGGAAGTGGACCGCGGGGTCCCGCAGGGGTCCGTTTTAGGACCGCTCCTGTGGGACCTAGGTTACAACGCGGTCCTGGAAAAGGCCTCCCTGCCCGACGGTGCCACCCTCGTCTGCTACGCGGACGACACGTTGGTGGTCGCCGTCGGGAGTACCTTCGAGAGGACCATCCGTCGAGCAGAGGTTGCGGTGGCAGCCGTCGTCGCGAGGATCCGCGATCTGGGGCTGAAAATAGCCCCGGAGAAGGCCGTGGCTGTCTGGTTTCACGGACGGCCTCGGTCTCGGCCACCGGCCAGATCGTGGATCCGGGTTGGAGAAGCCTGCGTCGAGGTGAAGTCCGAGTTGAAATATCTCGGACTGATCCTCGACAGCCACTGGTGCTTCGGTGCGCATCTCGACCGTCTCGTCCCCCGAGTCGAAAAGGCGGCGGCCTCTTTGGGCCGCCTGCTGCCCAACCTCGGGGGACCGGGAGATTTGGTGCGCCGCCTATACCTGGGCGTGGTGCGGTCTATGGCCTTATACGGTGCCCCAATATGGGCGCCGTACGTGATGACTAGCCGGCGCAACACGCTGTTGTTGCGCCGGCTGCAGAGGCGGATGGCCATCCGCCTCATAAGAGGATACCGCACCACGTCTACCGTGGCGGCGCTTGCTCTGGCGGGAGAACTTCCCTTCGAGCTTCAGGCGGCTGTGCGCGCCTATGTTTATGGGCGCACAAGCATCGCCAGCCGTGCTCGAGGGGCCCCGCCGGAGCGAGAGACGGTCGAGGGCTTCGAGCTCCAGGCCCGGCGACTAGCGCTCGCCAGATGGCGTGCCGAGCTTTGCTCCCACGCCGGCGAGCGCGTCCCCGGGGCTCTCCTGCCGCACTTCACCTCGTGGCGGGAGAGACGGCATGGCAGGCTCTCCTACCGAGCGACGCAGGTGTTCACCGGACATGGCTGCTTCGGTGTCTACCTGTGTCGCATCGGGCGGGAAGCGACGACGGTGTGCCACCATTGTGGCGCGGAGGAAGACTCGGCGCAGCACACGCTGGAGGAATGTCCCGCCTTTTCAGCGCTGCGCCGAGTCCTAAAACGAGAAGTCGGCCACGACCTCGCACTCTCCAGCCTGGTTGGGGCCATGCTGGAGAGCCCGGGGAAGTGGGCGGCAGCAATCTCTTTTTGCGAGGAGGTTATGTCGCGGAAGGAGGCTGCCGAGCGGGATCGGGAGCTGACCGATCCCGCCCGACGTGCCCGGGGACGGCGTGCGCGCCCACGCCGAGAAACCCCGGGCAGCTGAGAGTAGGCGGGCGGCGGGTGTACCAGAACATGCTGGTTTCATTGCCCGCCGCCCGCCAACAGAGGAGGACCTCCACTGTTGGGAGTGGGGGATGACGAGTCGCCTGATGGAGGGGAGGGTTAACTGTGATCCTCCTCCAATATACTCGTCGTCCCCCCGGCGGCCGCTGTGATCATGGCGGGGGCCCTGGTCACCTATCGCGCGGTCGCCGTGTCGGGGCGGTGCGGGGTGCGACCCCTCGCGCCGCCGAATTTAAATGGATTTTAGGGGGGAGGATTATATCTCCCCCGGGACGCGGCCGGCCATCCTTACCATTCTGATGGCCGGCCAGGCGAGGGGGAGCCGCGGTAGTGTTCTTCAAGAGTTCCCGTGGCTCCCCCGTTGAATCGCCAGCGATCGGTCCTGCGTCCTCAGGTCGCCGTGGAGGTTTTAGTGGGTCGATCCCCACACTACCCTCGTCCCGCTCCCCCGGGCGGGGCGGGGGTGTCTGGCGAGCAGATTTCCTCCACGTAAAATAAAAAAAAAAAAAAAAAAAGGTTATGTCAAGGTTATGTCAAGGTTATGTCAAGGTTATGTCAAGGTTATGTCAAGGTTATGTCAAGGTTATGTCAAGGTTATGTCAAGGTTCCCCCCCGTGTCCGCTACCTTGTCGTGGTGGGGGGGCTTCGTGCCCTAATGATCCTCAAGGCTGTGCCGGCGGGGAATTTATTCCCTGGCAGGTTCTACCATGCCGGAGTGGCTTGAGGTGAGGGGCCAACTAAAGTCGGACACATACCGTAAACCTGTGGTCATGTTTTACAGGAACGGGGGTCTTGCCTTAACCGGCCGGGCCGCGAGGATGACAACCTCTCTAAAAAATCCCTAGCCCCAAGCAGTGTTGCGCGGTGATGAGGGTGCAGCTGGAGTAAGCGCCAGCTATGGTTGGTGGGTGCACCAATCGTTAGCGGACAACCCCGGGGTACCTGGCGACCCCCGGGTGTATTAGCCTTCCCCGGGTATGGCGGCTCTGCCCGGGGTGACCTTCTTTCCGACCACACTCGTGGGACCAATTATGGATTCTTTTTCACAAACAACCGGGGAGGGGGGAAACGAGCGTGAGGGGGAGGTGCGCGGGCCTATCGTGCGCCTCAAAAGATGTACTGTGCCGGTGTCGCGGAGGCATTCGGCAACACGCGGCAGAAAGAGGACCGCAGCGGGCCTTGGTGAGTGCGATGAGGGGGAGGAGTCAGATTTCTCTGTCTCCTCAAACCACTCATCGCAGAGTGTCCCGGGCTCGTCGTCAGCGAGGAAGAGAGGACGGCCGCCGACGACCGGCGAATATGTTGGCCTCGCAGAGGCCAAACTTAGGCTGGCCGAGGCTTCGCAGCTGGAGGCCGAGGCAAGGGAGGTGGCGGCGATATTCGACCCGGGTGCCCCCGTGCCGAGACCATCGCGGTCGAGCGTTCCGCTCCCGGACGAGACGGATATCGCGGAAAATTTCCGCAACCGTCCGACGCGGGATGTCGCGGCCGCTATATTGGAGAGCCTGGATGAGGTGGCCAGGATCTCCGGCGTTTCGAAGGGGCTGAAGGGCAACTTGGCCCGCGCCCTGAGGGTGGCCGCTTTAAACGGCAGGGTGGGGGTGTCCGAGCTTGCGGTTAGGTCGGCTACCGACGCCACGCGTGCCCTGGAGGCCGAGAATGCCGTCCTCAGGGGGCAAATGACGGAGCTGCAGGCGGAGGTGGCCCGGCTCCGGCAGGTGGTGGAGGCGAGAACGGCTGCTGCCGCAATGCCTCCGCCACGGCGCCCGGGAGAGGGCTCAGTAACGCCGCCGATCGTCGGCGCCCGGGACTGCCAACGCTCCGGGCAAGAAAAGTCCTCGCCATCACCTGCGGCTGCGCCCGCAGATTTTCTGGCGCAAATAGGCGCCCTAATAGACACCAAATTGGCGTCATTCAGGAAGGAGCTCGCGCCGCGAACGGACTCGGCCCTACGATCGGTGACCCCTGGGCCGTCCGTCCCCTCACAGTCTTCGGACAGGGTGCGGCGGAAGACGAAGAAGAAGAAGAAAGGTGGGAAAGCTGGGGCGGCTATAGCGGCCCAGACGAAGCCCGCTCGACCGCGAGCAGAATTGGCCCCACCCTCCGCCGCGCCTCCACCCCAGGAGGCGTGGTCCCAGGTGGTTGGCCGGAAGGCCAAAAAGGCGGCTGCCAAGGCCACTGCGGCGGCGAATAATAAAAAAAGACGGGTGGTCCCGGCGGCCCCCAGGAAGACACCCCTGCCTCCTCGACCGCCACGCACAGCAGCGGTTACCATAACGGTTCCGTCTGGCGTGGACATTACTTACGCGCAGGCGATGGCCACTGCCAGGTCCAAGGTGGACCTTGCAGAAATTGGCATCGCCTCGCTGAGGCCGCGAAGGGCGGTGACTGGGGGGTTAATTTTGGAGGTCCCTGGCACCGATGGGGCCGCCAAGGCCACCGTCCTCGCCACAAAAGTGGCGGAAGCGCTGGCAGGCACCGGCGTAAAGGTCGCGCGTCCGGTCAAAAAAGCTGACCTTAGGGTGCGCGGCCTGGTCGATTCGACCACGCCGGCGGAGGTCGCTGCGGCTGTTGCCCGCGAGGGCGGGTGCAGCGAGGGGGACATCAATACCGGCGAAATCCGGTCTTCCCCCTCGGGATTGGGCACCCTCTGGGTCCGATGTCCTGCCGTGGCCGCTCGCAAGGTTGCTGTCGCGGGCCGGATAACCGTCGGCTGGACCCAGGCAGCCGTGGAGGCCCTGAGTGCCCGGCCTCTGCAGTGTTACCGTTGCCTTGGTGTTGGCCACACCAGTCAGCGGTGCACTGCTGCCGAGGATAGGTCCGACTGCTGCTATAGATGCGGCAGTCGGGACCATAAGGTGGCAGCCTGTACGGCCACGCCCAATTGTCCGCTTTGTGCGGGTGCGGGCAAGCCGTCTGGTCACCGCCTCGGCAGCCGGGCATGTCCTGCCAGTGCGGGGCGAGGCAAGGGAGGCGGCCAATGGCCGTCTGCCAGATTTCTTAAAAAAAGGAAGGAAACCACGATGGCCAAGGCAGCGACCACCATGGCCAGCAACGAAAAGGCGGATCCGCCTGATGCTATCGCCGCGCCCGCGGGGGCGGATGGAGACACTAAATTCCCAGACGCCACCGCATCCGCGGCCGTGACGGCGATGGACACGGCTGTGTAATGGGGCCCCCGGGCCCGATAATACAAGTTAACCTCAACTGCTCGGCCAGAGCGCAGGATCTCCTGTTTCAATGCCTGGCCGAGCGGGGTGCCGGGTTGGCAGTCGTGGCGGAGCCGCACAGGGTCCCCAAACATCCACACTGGATGGGGGACTCGATTGGCTCCGCCGCGATTATTTGGGCTGGGAGGCCGGGGTCCCCGCCGTGCTCGCTTATCGAGCGCGGCCTGGGATACGTGGCCGTCGATTGGGGCGGCACCGCGGTTGTGGCGATATACGCACCTCCAAGGTGGTCCCTCGAAGAGTTTGAGCAGTATCTGGACGGGGTAGGGAGATGCGTCTCTCGCTGCCATCCCCGTCCGGTGCTGGTCCTGGGGGACTTCAATGCCAAGGCCACGGCTTGGGGTTCCCCCGGGACTGATTCGAGGGGCCGGGAGGTGCTGGATTGGGCGGCGGGACTGGAGCTCCGTCTCCTGAACACGGGCTCGGTCCATACGTGCGTGCGGCATAACGGGGGGTCCATCGTTGACCTTTCGTGGGCAACGCCCCCGGCCGCGCGCCGTATTACGGGGTGGAGGGTGGCGGAAGGGGTCGAGACGTTGTCTGACCACAGATACATAGTTCTCGATCTCTCCGCCGCCCCCCCATCGACACCCCGTCGTCGCCCCGCCGATGAAGGTTCGCCTCAGCCGCGGTGGGCGCTGAAGCGCCTCGACCAGGACGCTCTGATGGCGGCAGCACACGTCGTGGCCTGGCCAGCAACACCGGCCGGGCCAGTCGACGGGAATGGGGAGGCCCGTTGGTTCCGGGGCGCAATGACGTCGGTTTGCGACGTCGCCATGCCCCGGGCCAAGGTCTTCCCGAGGAAGGCGGTGTACTGGTGGTCGCGCGAAATAGCGGAATTACGCACCGAGTGCGTCCGCGCGCGACGCCAGTACGCTCGCGCCCGTCGACGACGACGTACGGACGACGTGCTGGCTGCCCAGCTGTACGGGCGATATCGGGAGAAAGTGGTCGCCCTGCAGCTGGCCATCAGGCGAGCGAAGGACCAGGCCTGGCGCGATCTCCTCGGCTCTCTGAACCGAGATCCGTGGGGGCGCCCATACAAGATGGCATTGGGACGATTACGCCCCTGGGCGCCCCCCGTGACGGAGAGCCTGGATCCGGGGCTGCTCGGGCGGGTCGTGGACGCTTTATTCCCCGTTAGCGAGGAGGCGTCCCGGCCCGTCCCTGAGCCAGAGGAACATGAGTGGTCCCCGGATCTTGAGGTCGCGCCGGAGGAGATGGCCGCGGTCGTCAAATGGCTCCGGGGCAAGAATACCGCCCCGGGGCCGGACGGTATCCCCGGCCGGGTCTGGTTGCTCGCCGCGAGCGTCCTGGGGGAGAGGCTGAGGAGCCTCTACTCTGGGCTCCTGAGGTCGGGGACGTTCCCCGACCTATGGAGAGAAAGTCGGATGGTCCTCTTGAGGAAGGATGGGAGGCCGGGGGATTCTCCCTCCGCGTACCGGCCCATTTGTCTCCTGGACGAGGCGGGCAAGATCTTCGAGAAGATCATTGTTGCCCGCCTCTCCAGACACCTGTCCCGCGACGGCCCAGATCTGGCGGACTGCCAGTTTGGCTTCCGGGAGGGGCGATCGACGGTCGATGCTATCGACCGTGTCAAGTCCCTCTCGGACAATGCCGTGGCAAGGGGCGGGGTGTGCTTGGCGGTGTCCATTGACATCGTCAATGCGTTCAACACCCTGCCCTGGTCCGCCATTAGGGGGGCCCTCGTTGATCACCAGGTGCCTCCCTATCTGAGGCGGGTGATCGGGGCCTACCTGCGGGATAGGTGGGTCGAATACCCGGGCCGGTACGGGATGATACGGAGGGAAGTGGACCGCGGGGTCCCGCAGGGGTCCGTTTTAGGACCGCTCCTTTGGGACCTGGGTTACAACGCGGTCCTGGAGAAGGCCTCCCTGCCCGACGGTGCCACACTCGTCTGCTACGCGGACGACACGTTGGTGGTCGCCGTCGGGAGTACCTTCGAGAGGACCATCCGACGAGCAGAGGTTGCGGTGGCAGCCGTCGTCGCGAGGATCCGCGATCTGGGGCTGAAAATAGCCCCGGAGAAGGCCGAGGCTGTCTGGTTTCACGGACGGCCTCGGTCTCGGCCACCGGCCAGATCGTGGATCCGGGTTGGAGAAGCCTGCGTCGAGGTGAAGTCCGAGTTGAAATATCTCGGACTGATCCTCGACAGCCACTGGTGCTTCGATGCGCATCTCGACCGTCTCGTCCCCCGAGTCGAAAAGGCGGCGGCCTCTTTGGGCCGCCTGCTGCCCAACCTCGGGGGACCGGGAGATTTGGTGCGCCGCCTATACCTGGGCGTGGTGCGGTCTATGGCCTTATACGGTGCCCCAATATGGGCGCCGTACGTGATGACCAGCCAGCGCAACACGCTGTTGTTGCGCCGGCTGCAGAGGCGGATGGCTATCCGCCTCATAAGAGGTTACCGCACCACGTCTACCGTGGCGGCGCTTGCTCTGGCGGGAGAACTTCCCTTCGAGCTTCAGGCGGCGGTGCGCGCCTATGTTTATAGGCGCACTAGCATCGCCAGCCGTGCTCGAGGGGCCCCGCCGGAGCGAGAGACGGTCGAGGGCTTCGGGCTCCAGGCCCGGCGACTAGCGCTCGCCAGATGGCGTTCCGAGCTTTGCTCCCACGCCGGCGAGCGCGTCCCCGGGGCTCTCCTGCCGCACTTCACCTCGTGGCGGGAGAGACGGCATGGCAGGCTCTCCTACCGAGCGACGCAGGTGTTCACCGGGCATGGCTGCTTCGGTGTCTACCTGTGTCGCATCGGGCGGGAAGCGACGACGGTGTGCCACCATTGTGGCGCGGAGGAAGACTCGGCGCAGCACACGCTGGAGGAATGTCCCGCCTTTTCAGCGCTGCGCCGAGTCCTAAAACGGGAAGTCGGTCACGACCTCGCACTCTCCAGCCTAGTTGGGGCCATGCTGGAGAGCCCGGGGAAGTGGGCGGCAGCAATCTCTTTCTGCGAGGAGGTTATGTCGCGGAAGGAGGCTGCCGAGCGGGATCGGGAGCTAACAGATCCCGCCCGACGTGCTCGGGGACGGCGTGCGCGCCCACGCCGAGAAACCCCGGGCAGCTGAGAGTAGGCGGGCGGCGGGTGTACCAGTACATGCTGGTTTCATTGCCCGCCGCCCGCCAACATAGGAGGACCTCCCCTGTTGTGAGTGGGGGATGGCGAGTCGCCTGAAGGAGGCGAGGGCTAATTGTGATCCTCCTCCAACATACTCGTCGTCCCCCCGGCGGCCGCTGTGATCAGGGCGGGGGCCCTGGTCACCTATCGTGCGGTCGCCGTGTCGGGGCGGTGCGGGGTGCGACCCCTCGCGCCGCCGAATTCAAATGGATTTTAGGGGGGAGGATTTATCTCCCCCCGGGACGCGGCCGGCCATCGTTACCATCTTGATGGCCGGCCAGGCGAGGGGGAGCCGCGGTAGTGTTCTTCAAGAGTTCCCGTGGCTCCCCCGCTGAATCGCCAGCGATCGCTCCTGCGTCCTCAGGTCGCCGTGGAGGTTTTAGTGGGTCAAACCCCACACTACCCTCGTCCCGCTCCCCCGGGCGGGGCGGGGGTGTCTGGAGAGCAGATTTCCTCCACGTAAAATAAAAAAAAAAAAAAAAAAAAAAAAAAAGGTTATGTCAAGGTTATGTCAAGGTTATGTCAAGGTTATGTTATGTCAAGGTTATGTCAAGGTTATGTCAAGGTTATGTCAAGGTTATGTCAAGGTTATGTCAAGGTTATGTCAAGGTTATGTCAAGGTTATGTCAAGGTTATGTCAAGGTTATGTCAAGGTTATGTCAAGGTTATGTCAAGGTTATGTCAAGGTTATGTCAAGGTTATGTCAAGGTTATGTCAAGGTTATGTCAAGGTTATGTCAAGGTTATGTCAAGGTTATGTCAAGGTTATGTCAAGGTTATGTCAAGGTTATGTCAAGGTTATGTCAAGGTTATGTCAAGGTTATGTCAAGGTTATGTCAAGGTTATGTCAAGGTTATGTCAAGGTTATGTCAAGGTTATGTCAAGGTTATGTCAAGGTTATGTCAAGGTTATGTCAAGGTTATGTCAAGGTTATGTCAAGGTTATGTCAAGGTTATGTCAAGGTTATGTCAAGGTTATGTCAAGGTTATGTCAAGGTTATGTCAAGGTTATGTCAAGGTTATGTCAAGGTTATGTCAAGGTTATGTCAAGGTTATGTCAAGGTTATGTCAAGGTTATGTCAAGGTTATGTCAAGGTTATGTCAAGGTTATGTCAAGGTTATGTCAAGGTTATGTCAAGGTTATGTCAAGGTTATGTCAAGGTTATGTCAAGGTTATGTCAAGGTTATGTCAAGGTTATGTTATGTCAAGGTTATGTCAAGGTTATGTCAAGGTTATGTCAAGGTTATGTCAAGGTTATGTCAAGGTTATGTCAAGGTTATGTCAAGGTTATGTCAAGGTTATGTCAAGGTTATGTCAAGGTTATGTCAAGGTTATGTCAAGGTTATGTCAAGGTTATGTCAAGGTTATGTCAAGGTTATGTCAAGGTTATGTCAAGGTTATGTCAAGGTTATGTCAAGGTTATGTCAAGGTTATGTCAAGGTTATGTCAAGGTTATGTCAAGGTTATGTCAAGGTTATGTCAAGGTTATGTCAAGGTTATGTCAAGGTTATGTCAAGGTTATGTCAAGGTTATGTCAAGGTTATGTCAAGGTTATGTCAAGGTTATGTCAAGGTTATGTCAAGGTTATGTCAAGGTTATGTCAAGGTTATGTCAAGGTTATGTCAAGGTTATGTCAAGGTTATGTCAAGGTTATGTCAAGGTTATGTCAAGGTTATGTCAAGGTTATGTCAAGGTTATGTCAAGGTTATGTCAAGGTTATGTCAAGGTTATGTCAAGGTTATGTCAAGGTTATGTCAAGGTTATGTCAAGGTTATGTCAAGGTTATGTCAAGGTTATGTCAAGGTTATGTCAAGGTTATGTCAAGGTTATGTCAAGGTTATGTCAAGGTTATGTCAAGGTTATGTCAAGGTTATGTCAAGGTTATGTCAAGGTTATGTCAAGGTTATGTCAAGGTTATGTCAAGGTTATGTCAAGGTTATGTCAAGGTTATGTCAAGGTTATGTCAAGGTTATGTCAAGGTTATGTCAAGGTTATGTCAAGGTTATGTCAAGGTTATGTCAAGGTTATGTCAAGGTTATGTCAAGGTTATGTCAAGGTTATGTCAAGGTTATGTCAAGGTTATGTCAAGGTTATGTCAAGGTTATGTCAAGGTTATGTCAAGGTTATGTCAAGGTTATGTCAAGGTTATGTCAAGGTTATGTCAAGGTTATGTCAAGGTTATGTCAAGGTTATGTCAAGGTTATGTCAAGGTTATGTCAAGGTTATGTCAAGGTTATGTCAAGGTTATGTCAAGGTTATGTCAAGGTTATGTCAAGGTTATGTCAAGGTTATGTCAAGGTTATGTCAAGGTTATGTCAAGGTTATGTCAAGGTTATGTCAAGGTTATGTCAAGGTTATGTCAAGGTTATGTCAAGGTTATGTCAAGGTTATGTCAAGGTTATGTCAAGGTTATGTCAAGGTTATGTCAAGGTTATGTCAAGGTTATGTCAAGGTTATGTCAAGGTTATGTCAAGGTTATGTCAAGGTTATGTCAAGGTTATGTCAAGGTTATGTCAAGGTTATGTCAAGGTTATGTCAAGGTTATGTCAAGGTTATGTCAAGGTTATGTCAAGGTTATGTCAAGGTTATGTCAAGGTTATGTCAAGGTTATGTCAAGGTTATGTCAAGGTTATGTCAAGGTTATGTCAAGGTTATGTCAAGGTTATGTCAAGGTTATGTCAAGGTTATGTCAAGGTTATGTCAAGGTTATGTCAAGGTTATGTCAAGGTTATGTCAAGGTTATGTCAAGGTTATGTCAAGGTTATGTCAAGGTTATGTCAAGGTTATGTCAAGGTTATGTCAAGGTTATGTCAAGGTTATGTCAAGGTTATGTCAAGGTTATGTCAAGGTTATGTCAAGGTTATGTCAAGGTTATGTCAAGGTTATGTCAAGGTTATGTCAAGGTTATGTCAAGGTTATGTCAAGGTTATGTCAAGGTTATGTCAAGGTTATGTCAAGGTTATGTCAAGGTTATGTCAAGGTTATGTCAAGGTTATGTCAAGGTTATGTCAAGGTTATGTCAAGGTTATGTTATGTCAAGGTTATGTCAAGGTTATGTCAAGGTTATGTCAAGGTTATGTCAAGGTTATGTCAAGGTTATGTCAAGGTTATGTCAAGGTTATGTCAAGGTTATGTCAAGGTTATGTCAAGGTTATGTCAAGGTTATGTCAAGGTTATGTCAAGGTTATGTCAAGGTTATGTCAAGGTTATGTCAAGGTTATGTCAAGGTTATGTCAAGGTTATGTCAAGGTTATGTCAAGGTTATGTCAAGGTTATGTCAAGGTTATGTCAAGGTTATGTCAAGGTTATGTCAAGGTTATGTCAAGGTTATGTCAAGGTTATGTCAAGGTTATGTCAAGGTTATGTCAAGGTTATGTCAAGGTTATGTCAAGGTTATGTCAAGGTTATGTCAAGGTTATGTCAAGGTTATGTCAAGGTTATGTCAAGGTTATGTCAAGGTTATGTCAAGGTTATGTCAAGGTTATGTCAAGGTTATGTCAAGGTTATGTCAAGGTTATGTCAAGGTTATGTCAAGGTTATGTCAAGGTTATGTCAAGGTTATGTCAAGGTTATGTCAAGGTTATGTCAAGGTTATGTCAAGGTTATGTCAAGGTTATGTCAAGGTTATGTCAAGGTTATGTCAAGGTTATGTCAAGGTTATGTCAAGGTTATGTCAAGGTTATGTCAAGGTTATGTCAAGGTTATGTCAAGGTTATGTCAAGGTTATGTCAAGGTTATGTCAAGGTTATGTCAAGGTTATGTCAAGGTTATGTCAAGGTTATGTCAAGGTTATGTCAAGGTTATGTCAAGGTTATGTCAAGGTTATGTCAAGGTTATGTCAAGGTTATGTCAAGGTTATGTCAAGGTTATGTCAAGGTTATGTCAAGGTTATGTCAAGGTTATGTCAAGGTTATGTCAAGGTTATGTCAAGGTTATGTCAAGGTTATGTCAAGGTTATGTCAAGGTTATGTCAAGGTTATGTCAAGGTTATGTCAAGGTTATGTCAAGGTTATGTCAAGGTTATGTCAAGGTTATGTCAAGGTTATGTCAAGGTTATGTCAAGGTTATGTCAAGGTTATGTCAAGGTTATGTCAAGGTTATGTCAAGGTTATGTCAAGGTTATGTCAAGGTTATGTCAAGGTTATGTCAAGGTTATGTCAAGGTTATGTCAAGGTTATGTCAAGGTTATGTCAAGGTTATGTCAAGGTTATGTCAAGGTTATGTCAAGGTTATGTCAAGGTTATGTCAAGGTTATGTCAAGGTTATGTCAAGGTTATGTCAAGGTTATGTCAAGGTTATGTCAAGGTTATGTCAAGGTTATGTCAAGGTTATGTCAAGGTTATGTCAAGGTTATGTCAAGGTTATGTCAAGGTTATGTCAAGGTTATGTCAAGGTTATGTCAAGGTTATGTCAAGGTTATGTCAAGGTTATGTCAAGGTTATGTCAAGGTTATGTCAAGGTTATGTCAAGGTTATGTCAAGGTTATGTCAAGGTTATGTCAAGGTTATGTCAAGGTTATGTCAAGGTTATGTCAAGGTTATGTCAAGGTTATGTCAAGGTTATGTCAAGGTTATGTCAAGGTTATGTCAAGGTTATGTCAAGGTTATGTCAAGGTTATGTCAAGGTTATGTCAAGGTTATGTCAAGGTTATGTCAAGGTTATGTCAAGGTTATGTCAAGGTTATGTCAAGGTTATGTCAAGGTTATGTCAAGGTTATGTTATGTCAAGGTTATGTCAAGGTTATGTCAAGGTTATGTCAAGGTTATGTCAAGGTTATGTCAAGGTTATGTCAAGGTTATGTCAAGGTTATGTCAAGGTTATGTCAAGGTTATGTCAAGGTTATGTCAAGGTTATGTCAAGGTTATGTCAAGGTTATGTCAAGGTTATGTCAAGGTTATGTCAAGGTTATGTCAAGGTTATGTCAAGGTTATGTCAAGGTTATGTCAAGGTTATGTCAAGGTTATGTCAAGGTTATGTCAAGGTTATGTCAAGGTTATGTCAAGGTTATGTCAAGGTTATGTCAAGGTTATGTCAAGGTTATGTCAAGGTTATGTCAAGGTTATGTCAAGGTTATGTCAAGGTTATGTCAAGGTTATGTCAAGGTTATGTCAAGGTTATGTCAAGGTTATGTCAAGGTTATGTCAAGGTTATGTCAAGGTTATGTCAAGGTTATGTCAAGGTTATGTCAAGGTTATGTCAAGGTTATGTCAAGGTTATGTCAAGGTTATGTCAAGGTTATGTCAAGGTTATGTCAAGGTTATGTCAAGGTTATGTCAAGGTTATGTCAAGGTTATGTCAAGGTTATGTCAAGGTTATGTCAAGGTTATGTCAAGGTTATGTCAAGGTTATGTCGGTCGGATAAGGGACTGTCATGCGTAACTAAGGCCTTCTGGCCATAGCCTCTGCAGTCCAAGTCTTCCCCACCTTCACGTGGTACCGGCTGTTCTCGCCGAAGGGGTTCAGGCTCTCGAATGACGCAGCAACAGTGGTAGCTGTCGACGGGCACAACCACTCACTTTCATATACACACACGTTTCTACGCGTGCTTCCGGGCACCCTTTGTCTCGGGGAGAGTGTGAGAGAGGCCTTCCCCTTTTTCCGGGGAGCCAGTGGATGAATTGAGTAACTCTATAAACGGGTTCACTCGTGAATGAAGGGGGCCTACCTATAAACGGGAATGCCCTGGCGGGTTATGAATGGTCCGGGTACCTGGTCAATAGGTACACCGGAATATGAATGGGTCTCCGAGTTCGAGGGGTCGCTGTCTGGGAGTACGGTGCAGTGATCGTCGGGGGTGGGAATGATCGGGGGTCCTGAGGGGACTTCCTCGTGTCCGTGTGCGCCCCCTATCTGGAGGGTACAGCGGTTAACACCGGTGGGCACTGCCGGGCCGCCATTAGTAGGGGGGCCCGAACCCAGCCCAGCCAGTTGGGAGGCAGCCCTGCACAGTGGTAGGGCGATTACGCTAAATCCCGCTTCTCGTAGTAGTGCCGAGTGGCGTCCGGACGGGTACCCTGCTGCGGGGAGCGGGGGGGGAACCGACGAGGCCACCGGATTGTAGGGACGCTCGGACATCGGGGGGGTCCAGGACGGGCTGCCGGTGCCCCTTCTCCCGGCGATCCTCCTGGCCACGCTAAACATTTACACTTTCTTGCACACTTTGTATTGTCCCTTCTGTGTTTTTATTTTTTACACATAATGAACCACGACAAAACTAAGCAGGTATCTACAGTGCCGCCTGCATCTCTCGGCCGTGCCGAGATAAGGGTGTGTCCCGGCACCCGCAACTCCTCCAAGTCGGTAGGCAACCAGGCCGACTTGGAAGTGACGGCTACTGGAAGCCAACGAGGCCAACGCCGCGACGCCGAGCAGGAGGGTTCTCCTTTCCTGCCCAGGAAAAGCCTGGCACGATCTCCGCCGTCGGGATCCCGCGATCCTGTTCGCGAGACCGGAGACGAGAGTCCCCGGACGGAGGCCGTTACGGCATCTTCTCCGGCTCCCAACCCCTCCTCTCCTCCCTTCTTCTCCCCCCTCCCCCCTTCCTCCCTCTTTACCTTCCCTTCTTCCCCCACCCTTGGCTCCGGAAAGGGGTCAGCGGGGAGGGGGAAGATTAAGAGGAAGAGGACCGCTTTTTCGTCGCCCGAAGAAGCATACGAATGCACGTCGGATGAATCGACGTCGGCCAGTGGTTTTGTGAGTCCCCTGCCTTGCTTGGAGACTCAAGTTAAGAAGGCGGTTGCCGGTACGCGAGCCCTCGCCAAAAAGCTAGGCGCCTCAGCCGAGCAAGAGGAGGGCACGCGTAAGCTATTTAACACCATTATCAGGAGTCTCAACGAGGTGCAACATGCGGTCAAGGCTATGAGGAGGAACGAGCGTGCCCCTTCAACCTTAACTCCAGCCCACCGCCCTCCAACACGGAGCTCCCCAGCTCCGGACGCGAAGCCTGGAGGTCGCGGGGTCAATACGGGCACGCAGACCGAGCCTGCGACGGAGAGGATGGACACCGAGTGCATCGCCCCGCCGAGGACCAGGTCTTGTGGCACTCAGACCTGCGACCCGCAGGAGGTGGACGACCACGACGTAGCGGACTGGACGCGCGGGGCCAGGGACTGGCCATCTCTCCGAGCACTGGTGGACAGGAGGTGGGCGGAATCGTCGTTCGTGAACACGACGATTGTCGAGGGTAACCCCCTCGTTAGCTGTCCGGACGACGATCTGGCGTGCTTCGCCCCAGCTGACCTCGAGGTGGGAACGGGCCCTGCCCGCTTCCTTCTAGACCGGATACCGGGGGTTGCTGACCTGAGGACGGACCCTCCATCGGTTGGTGAGTCCACATTTCTCACCCTCAGGACATCCATTCCGCGCCGCGATGCCCCCCCCAGAATCCGCGAGAAAAGAATATTTTTCGCGGCTGACAGGGCAACCGGGTCCAGCACCTTCGCGGCGGAAAACGCGTACAGGGCACTCGCGCACTTAAGGGAACTGGGAGTCAAGATGGCATGCAAGTGCATAGCCATTGCCTCCCACCCCGACATTCCTTCGGAGCCTTTCCGAAAGATGCTCGAGGCGGTTTTTTCGGGAACCGGGGTTGCAATTAAGATCTGGGGGATCCCAGCCGGCCAAATGCGTCGCCCCCCCGAGCAGCCCTCCGACACGGTACTGGTGAGGGGCGAGAACCTCACGTACGCTCAGATGCTTCGGGCCGTAAAGGATAAGGTCGACATCGACGGCGCGGGGATTCTCGTCTCCGACGTCAGGACCAGCAGGGAGGGACATATGCTCATACAAGTGAGGGGCGACGGGGCGAAGGCCAGGGCCCTCAGCTCCCTGGTTAACGAAAAGGTACAAGGGCTTAGGGCGTCGGTCGGGGTGGGAAGGGGCCCTCTCCGCACCTTGCACCTCCGCCGTGTCGAAGGCGACGCGACCGTCGACGACATAAAGGCGGCTATTCACAGGAGGCTGCCCGAATTTCCATCTGACAGCTACAAGATACGCGCTCTCCGGCCGGCGTTTGCTGGGAGGCAGAATGCATCTATTCTGGCTCCCGCGTCGGTGGCGGCGCGTATCCTCGCCCTCAGCCCGCTACGCGTGGGCTGGAGCTGCTGTCTGGTAACTGAGCGCGAGGAAATCCTCCAGTGCTTCAGGTGCCGGGGATACGGACATCGGGCCGCTGATTGTAAAGGGCCAGACCGTACAAAGGTCTGCCGCAAATGCGGCGCTGATGATCACCGGGCGGGCGAGTGTAAGGGGCGCGAGAGGTGCGTGGTCTGCGACCAGGACGGGCACCGGGACGGGGGTCTCAGATGTCCTGCATACCGCAGGGCCCTTGAAGAGGCCAGGAGCAAGGGGGGGAAGCCTCCTTCTAACGAACGACGTCCAAGAATAACGCCGCGAGCGCGAGCCTCTCCCCCTTCGGTTGAAAAGGGGATTAGCTCGTCCGCGGTGCGCAATCATAATACAACACCTGAGCAGTCTGCTCGTCGGGATGAAGCAGGCATTAGTTCTGGGGGCGGTGGTACGCGCGCGGGTGGATGTCCGCAGCCTGCACCGCGCGGTGCATCGGCCGGGGGGGTACCCCCTGTGCCAAGTAGCGCGTCGCCAACGCGCAGCGATGTCTGCGCAGACCAGTGCGCAGACTCGGCCCTTCGCCGCGAGCCGTGCCGGAAAGAGCCGAAGCTCAGGCTGAAGAGAGCGCCGGCCCAGGGACGCGCGGGGGGAGACGGGCTGACGAGTCCGAATGACGTCGTCTTGCGTCCGCGCAGCACGGAACGCGCAGGCGGCGGCGCAGGCGCGGCCGAGCTGGGCGAAATTACACGACAGGAGCCGAGCGGCTCAACAAGCACTGCGGAGCAGGGACGTGCGGAGAGGGACGGTCCTCTCCGTCAAAATATAGAAAATAAGGCTGACGTCACGTAACGTCTGTTTCGATACGCGACTGACACGCACGGTTTTTTGTGCAAGAGTTTTTGTGCGAGGTATATTTCTTGTCGGCCTACTTCTAAAACTTTTTCTTTTTCTTACAGTTCTTTTCTTTTGTATAACGTTAGCTTATCGGTCGTTAACCGATAAGTTTTGAAATTTTAATTTAATTTTATTAGTGAAGTGCAGTGTGTGGGTGCAACGGCAACGCCGAGCTTAACATTGCTGCACGGAATTTACTGTTAGGTTCACCAGAATACCTTCGCTTCAATTTTAGCAGAGCGCAAACGTCTCGCCGACGGTAAATCCCATATTTACTCTCAATTTTCAATTTTCACGAGACGTTATACTAGTGCGGCGCAATGGCTAATATGGCCAGTTCACAGAGTATCCGGCTGGGGGGTCTCAATGTTCTCCAGATCAACTTGCATAGGTGTCGGCTAGCCCACGACCTGCTCCAGCAGGCCGTGCACGAGCTCGAGGTCGACGTTGTCCTCGTGTCGGAGCCCTGGACCGTTCCAGGTGACTGGCACAGGGACGAAACCGGAAAGGCGGCTGTCTGGGTCACGGGGAGGGGCGCCGCGGGGGCGGGAGCTAGGTATGTTGGTGCCGTTCGGGGGGCGGTGGCGGTCGGCGTGGGTGATCTCACCCTCGTTGGCTGTTATTTCTCCCCGAATATCCCGCTCACCGAATTCGGTGTCCTTCTCGGTGGGCTTGAGGCCCTAATTGGAAAAGTTCCTTTGGGCCAGATTGCAGTGGGCGGGGACTTCAACGCGAAGTCCCCGGCCTGGGGATCGGTCTGCTCTGATGCAAGGGGGCATGCCGTCCTCGAGCTTGTTAACAGGATTGGACTCGTCCCGGTGAGAAGCGCCGGGGCGTTTACGTTTGAGCGGGGGAGCCAACGCTCCCTTATAGATTTTATGCTTTGTGGCGGGGGCGCCTATGCAAGGTTGACGGAGAGCAGAATTCTCGACGTTGAGACTGCCTCCGATCATCGGTACATTTTACACAAGTTTGTAGACTGCGCTGCCGGGCGGGGACCGTTTAGTGGCCCTCCGCGCCGGAGCGTAGATATTAAACGTTTCATAAAAGAGTATCACAAGTTTGCGCATGAAGCTAACCCTCTCAGTATTGTTACTGCTGAGGACGTGGACGCGTACATAGACATGATTGTCGACCTGGCCGGACGAGCGTCTCGCACCCTCCACCCCGGGCTGCGCGATAAGCGTCCCGTGTGGTGGTGGAGTAGCGAGATCGCGACGGCCAGGAAAATGGTTTGTAAGGCCAGGCGAAGCCTGCAGAGGGCCAGGCGCGGTCGGGACGCCGGGGCCCTGGAAGTTCGTATCTCGGCGTATAAAGTCCTTAAAAAGGACCTGGCACGCTCTATAGCGATTGCCAAGTCCGCCGCGTGGAAAA